>NC_134852.1:101080255-101387255 GCF_049852395.1 Peromyscus maniculatus bairdii
CAGATCCCAACCATCACAAGTTTTAGGGTGCAAAGTTGTAAAATTGTGAACTCATTTGAAAGAGAGATCTTTGGGGTAGATTGCTCCTACAAGGTCATGAAGGAAAACGCTTTACTGACTTTGGCTGCCTAGGGGGCCAAAAGCAGAAAGCTATGATATTGGATATGAAGTATCCCTAGAAAAGGCTGGTACACACCGGCAGTGACAGTACTCAAGATGGTGGCAGGAGAGTCACAAGTTCAAAACCAGCTTGAACTGCCTGAGTTTTTTCCTTACTACTCCTACTTACAAAAGAATGGCTGATCCCAATTTTGGGATGTTCTAAAAACTAAAGAAGATGAGACCTAGGTGGAGGAGGCAAGTCACTAGGAGTAGGTCTCTGTAAATATATTATCACTTACCCTGCCTCTTCTCTACTTCCTGCCTCTCTTTCTACTTCCTGGATACAACTATGTGAATGGTTCTGCTCTACCATGTCCTACCCATACTGGTAGACCGATGATGAAAGTCATAAAAATAAAAACGAAGCTAGACTGCTTGGAACCAAACTGATGGCCTGACTTGTTCCTTGCATGTAGTTTGTATGGCCAGTGTCTTTTCATGCCCTCTCAGCCACACCGGCGTAGGACTGAGGACGGCTGACTGAGAATACATGTTGACCCTGCCTGAAGAGTGTGCTTGGCTTTTGTGCCAGAAAACTGGGAATGCCAGAGTAAACATCTTGAAAAACAGCCCTGAAACAACGATACCAGTGAGACAAGTAGAGAAATGGCCTGGCCTCATCTCCTGCTGGAAAAAACTCTGAGGTTTATTCTTCAATGCCTTGCAAAAAATTCCCAACCGGATTTAGCCTCAGGTACCCTTAGTGGTGACCTGCTTGATAGTGCACGATATACAGTAACCCCTTCCCTTCTCTACCTCACATTCCTACTCGCCAACTGGTTTTTTTCTGGAATCACCTCCAAAATAAACTACTTGCAGTTCACTTCTGTTCGAATGGTCTGTTCCCGGGGATCCCAACTAAAATGCCAGGTGCACTTGGGAAAATTATTCAAATCAAGTCTTGCAAAATAAAGGTGATAATATTCTTCTCCCAGAGACACATTCATGAGACAGCTTAGCCTAATTCCTGAGATATAAGCAGTCCAGTACTGGGTGCTGGACTGTCTGGAGCACTTCTGGTTAGTGCTCCCCACAAACTGTTTCACTTCCTGTTTCTCAGAGAAGTTATGTTGACCTAGCTTCATTGCTGGTCCAGCCTCATCTCTAGCAGCCACACCACACTTCCTGCCTGGCTCCAGGCCAGACGCTGTCCTTTATTTTAGTCCTGCTCACCCACTGCCTCGTCTCTGAAATTGACCCGTCTCTCATGCATGTATGATCTGGTACATGATATTCTCATCCCTCCATATAGTTCTTCCTCTTGCTTGTCAAGCCTCCACTCAGGGTTATCTCTTCTGCAAGACTTTTCCATTCTCCCTCCTTTTTCTTTTCTGACTCTGTCACACACATTCACACACCACGGGCACACAGGGAGGAAAAACCTAACCCAAGTGTGTTTTTCTCTTTCACTGTATATCACCTAGGAGCATAATTATGTGCTCTCTTACTTTCCTCCATGAGAATGAAAATGTCAGTCCACAGCAGAAACTGCATCTTACTTCTGTATTTCTGGTGCATATCTTTGCACCCAACTTTTAAAATTGTAAAATCTGTTTTTTGTTTTTTTTTTTTTTTTAAGCCAGGCAGTGGTGGCGCACGCCTTTAATTCCAGCACTCAAGAGCAGAGGCAGGTGGATCTCTGTAAGTTTGAGGCCAGCCTGGTCTACAGAGTGAGTTCCAGCACAGCTAGAGCGACACAGAGAAACCCTGTCTTGAAACAAACAAAATGCAAAGTCATTTTTTTAAAGTAAGCAAATTTTAAAAACACCATTGAATCAGAAGAACTGTCCCTATGTTTTCAGCTGAGGAAACAGGATCAACACTAACTGACTCTATTCAATTTAATGCAACTGACAGGTGGTATGTAAAGGACCCAGACCTGACTATTTGACTTCAAAGCTGGGCATTTCCTCCACAGCATCGTAGCTGTGAGCACTTCAAGTTAGAGACACCCATCTCACTCTCGCATTCTCTTCTTAGAAAATAATCTATCTACAACCTTAGAAGGAAGGTAGCTTTCTATCTCAAACGACCTAGGCCCCAGCCATGGTTGATGGCTGAGGAGGAAGCCAGGTCAGGACTTACTTGAGGACCCACAGAGATGATCAGCTGGCCACAGGCTCTGATCCTCTAAGGTGACAGAGAATGGGGCCACTGAGCCTGATATTCTGTAGTTTCTGTTTGGGGGTCATGTGATTTGATAAGCTGTAAGAATGGATTTAGGGGCAGGTAAGATAGCTCAGTAATTACAATCATGTGCTCTTGTAAAGGACCCGGGTTAGGTTACCAGAACCCACATGTGTACTAGGCTTTTTCTTCTGGCCACCAACCAGCTCCCAAATCATGACACAGAAATCTATTATTAGTTATGAATGCCTGGCCCTAGTTTAGACTAATGTTTTGTTAGCTATTATAGTTTAACCTGTTTCTCTTCATCTATGTTTCACCTTGGGGTTTTTTGTCTTCTTTCCTTCTGTATGTCCTACTTTCCTGCTTCCAATGTCTAGCTGGCTGGCAGCTACCTGGTTTGTGGCCTGAGGGTGTCCCCCTCTTCTCTTTCAAGCCTAGATTTCTCCTCCTACTTATTCTCTCTGCCCGCCAGCCCTGCTTATCCCTCTCCTGCCTGGTTATTGGCCATTCAGCTTTTTATTAGACCAATCAGGTACCTTAGGCAGGCAAGGTGAAACAGATGCAACACATCTTTTCATAATTAAACAAGTGCAGCATAAAACAATGTAAGACAGCTTTACATCGTTAACAAATATAACACACCTTCACACAGTTAAAGTACTATTCCGCAGCATAAGCAAATGTAACACATCCTTGCCTAGTTAAAATAATATTCCACAACACAGATGGCGCCTTACAACATCTATAACTCTAGTTTCAGGGGATCCAATGACCTCTGATGGGGATGTACGAAAGCACATACATGATGCACATATATGCATGCAGGCAAACACATACATAAAATAATAAATCTTAAAAAAATAAAGAAGACCAGATCTAACACAAAAAACACAGACAAGGCACCATGATGAGTGAGAACTAGAAAGAGGGGGAGATAGAGAGGGAGAGCAAGAGGTGGGGGAGAAGGGAAAGGGTGAGGTTAACTTTAGTTATTGATAATTTCCATGAACTAGTGACAAGTGAATTCCATAAGACTCTCCCCCATTCTTAATGGAACGTTTCCTTTTCAGCTAATGCAGCTCATTTTTCTGTCCCAAATCTATGTAGAGCCATGATTCTCAATTATGAACATCTCCCTAAGTGTGGTTTCATGTTCACAATACGTTTCCTCATATTCTGCCTGCGATGAAGGTAATTCTCTGTGAACATCACAGGTTGGTTTCTTTGGAAGCAGACACCGAGAGAGATAGGGTTGGGTCTATGTTAGGGATCAATATGTGTGACGGAAGAAGGGAGGAAGTGGAATGCAGAGAGGAAGTCAAACTTCACAGAGGGTCTGAGAGAGCCTCCATTCAAGCAAAGGCTCTTGAGCACGTGCTGTTCTCCAGAGCATCCCGACTGGATCTTTTCACCTGTACCCCACCCAACCACTGGACACAGATGCCTGGGGGATCACCCCATGTAGGGCAAGCTGATTTCCTGAAGCTGAGATAATCCAGAAGGAACTGAGAGCTGAAGGCTGTCTTCTGACCACACTCTGTTTGGACAGCAAATCCTTCCTAGAGGGGCTGTCCTGCTTATCTCTTTGACTGTGGCACCACGTGCCAGGGTGCCGTGATTTTTTTATTCTGAACATCTCATCTACCCACCTAGCATGTCTGCTGAAGGTCACACATAGGTTCACTGCCAAGCCACACACTAAACAAAAAGTTCCACTTTTCAATTAAGATCTTGATCTGAAGGGATCCAGGAGGCCAAGAAAGGCATTATCTCCCTATCCTTCTGTTCCAGTTCAGTCTCTTTCTTTGGTTTTTGGTTATTAGAGAAAGCATTTTCCTACACGCTAAGCATGGTCTGTTAGTAATAAATCAGTTTCTTCATTCTCTGGAACTGCTTCTTCTATGTCCTTTGTCAACCCCACTTCTCCAGCAAGGCGCTCAGTTTTAGGAGTGGAAACCAAGAGTCATGGAAAATATACTGCTCCTGAGTTTTGCTTTTCCACAGGAAGCAGTGGATGTCAGCCTTCTGCCAGAAAACATCGTAGGTAAGAAATCCTGGTCACATTTGTATTAGTCAGGATTCTTTCTCCAGGCTTATGTGTATGCAACTGTGTGTGTGTGTGTGTGTGTGTGTGTGTGTGTGTGTGTGTGTGTGAGAGAGAGAGAGAGAGAGAGAGAGAGAGAGAGAGAGAGAGAGAGGGAGAGAGAGAGAGAGACAGACAGACACAGAGACAGACAAGGAGAGACAGGGAGAATTTATATTTTTAAATTTTTTCTTTTATGTATTTTATGTGCATGGGAATTTTGCCTGCATGTATATCTGTGTACCATATGCATGCCTGGTGCCAGAGGGCATCAGATCCCTTAAGACTAGAGTTACAGGTAGTTGTGAGCCACCATGTGGTATTGGAAATTGAACCCAGGTCCCCTGAAAGAGCAGTCAGTGCTCTTAACCACTGAACCATCTCTCCATTCTCCAGAATCAACTTAGGTTGTATGCTGACAAGGCTCGAGTCTGCAGGATAGCCTGCCAGCTGCCGACCCAGGAGAGAGCCAATGCTGCAACTCAAGTCTGAAGGTCATCTGCTGAGATGTCTTTCCTGTTCAGGGGAAGCTCGTGTTTTGTTCTATTCAGGTTTTCAAGTGATTGAATAAGGCCCACTACATTATAATCTTCCTTTACCTAGAGTCCACGAATGTAAATGTTAATTGCCTCCAAAATGTTCTCAAAGAAACATCAAAAATCATGTTTGAGCAAATATCTGGGACCAGTGACCCAGAAAAGCTGTCGAAAGTTAACCATTGTAATAGTATAAGTTGAATTTTTTTACAACCTCGGTTTATAGGAGAATTCCAAAGTAGTTGTGTGAGTGCCAGTTGCTGGAAGACTCGCTGCACTGAAGGCCTGCCTGGTACTGAGCCTCACAGTACATCAGCATCAAAGGAGACGAAAGGGATCCCAGAAAAGATGGAACCACCAGGCAGACAGAAGCATTAGAATTAGAAAACGAGTTTGGCAAATGCAGACCTTAATGATTTCCTTCTGTTTCATAGACAAAGAAAAGGGAAATCCAGAAACCAAAGACCTTGTTCTTCTTCCAGATAGACTTGGTAGAGCAGAGTTGCAAAAGCCGACCTTTAGGGCTAGGCTGTTTCTCCTCTTAACTCCCTGGCATGGGTAACTGAGACACTGGCTTGTGGGGTGGGGATGTAATGATTCTTGCTGAAATTTTGAAGTTCTAGGTCCCCGAATTTATTCCATGAATGACTTTAGACATAAGGATTCATTCCCCCACCAGCATGTATTCCTTGTATCTGGCTCTATTTCCTGAATAGGAATGCTCAAGCTCAGTAAGATTGGTGTTTGAGTGGGTGAATATTCTTTGAAAACTGTATCAGTTGCTTTTGCATCACTAAAGTCATGTTTCTGGCAGAAACAAGGGAGGAGGAGCTGGCTTTGGCCCACAGTTTCAGAGGGTTTTCAGAGGTAATGACAGCATGGAAGAATGGCTCCCTCTGTGGCAGTGGGAGGTCACAGAATGAGTGAGAGCTTCTAAAAGCCTGCCCTTAGTGACATCTGACAGCGGAAGGTTCTAAAGCCTTCCAAAACAGCACCCTCAGCTGAGGAACATGCATTCAACGCATGAACCTGTGGGGGATATTTCAGATTCAAAGCTTAACCAAAACTAGATAATTTTTGTGGGAAAGAGACAATAAGTTGAGGAATCTCATCCTTTGTAGGCATAGAAAAGACTTTTTTTTTTTTCTTGAGACTAGGTCTCACTATGTAGACCAGGTTAGCCTTCAACTCAGAGATTCACCGGCCTCTACCCACGTCCCAAGTTCTGGTAAAGATGTTTTTGAAGCAAAATTGAAATTCTTGTTGTAATTAAAAACCACTTCATAAAATTGGTTTTATACATTCAGAGATTTGCATCATAGCACAGAGCTATTAAAACCAATTCTGGGCCTCTGAGGGGACACCTGTAGATTAGGAGACAAAACTACATTCTGCTTAAATACAACAGAATCATTTGCAGAGCTTGTCTGTGGTGCCTGTGTTTGGAGGTCCCTCACAGATGAATCTGAGAGAGGGACCAGCTGAGCAGTCTCTCTTGGTTCCATCCCACCTCCCTGAAGCTTCCTCTCTGTGTGTCTGGAGTTGACCCAATAGCTCAGGTCATCCTCTACGGCCCCTGGGTCACATGCAGGTAAGAAATAACTGTCCTTGCTCTTTCTTCTCTCTTGTCCCAGATTCTCGGATCCAGGTGAACCATGTCTGTTTCAAGCAGAGATTTGCTCTGTATCAGCCAACTCTCTGAAAGTCAGCTGACTAATGGTTTTCTATCTTTGTTATAAAACAACCTAGAAAAGTTTGTAGTTTACTGAGAATCCCTCTGAGTCATATCTCAGAAAAAAAAAAAAAAAAAAAACCTCTGCAAGTCATCCTATGTGATTTTAAAAAGGCCTCTGGCTTTCAGGTCAGAGGAGCAGCCTCACCTTTTTGTTGTCATTTCCGAGACAGGGGTTTTTTTTGTGTAGCCTTGGCCATCCCGGAACTCACTCTGTAGACCAGGTTGGCCTCAAACTCACAGAGATCTGCCTGCCTCTGCCTCCCGAGTGCTGGGATTAAAGGTGCGTCCTACCACCACCCAGCTTCATCACCGCTGCCTGGCTGCCACCACTGCCTGGTGACCTCCTCAATCTTTTTTTTTTTTCTTCTTTTTTTTCCCCAGAGCTGAGGACTGAACCCAGGGCCTTGCACTTGCTAGGCAAGCGCTCTACCACTGAGCTAAATCCCCAACCCCTGACCTCCTCAATCTTAAAAGCAGGCAATTACGGCTTTGGACCGGGAGACAGACAGACCTGCTTCTAGCTTCCATGGCAATGTTCAGAACAGTTGACATTTGCCATGTCACTTTGTCAGAGATTTGGTCATGCCTGTAAAGAGAAGATTATAACAACACTGGGTGTATGAATGCACGGGCGGGGGGGTATACACACAGCACCCCTTGCCCCAGGGTTGTCTACAAACCAAATGAGATCATCTATGTGCTAATACTTTGTCTACTCAAATGTAAGTTCCCCTTATTATCAGATTATAGTTTCCATGAGTCATCTCATATGCCAGTGCTTGGCAAACTTGTCCCTAACCTTACCACGATTTCTTTCCCCCCATTTCTTGTTTCCTGGCAATATGTTGGTCATATGCACCCCTATGCCACATTTAACACCTTTTCTGCTCCACCCTCCCTTCTCAGTTAGGTCTATAAGCTCTCCCTTGCTCACTAGGTCTGGAATCAATCAGGAAGTCTTCCAGTTGACAGCTGGATGACTGACCTTGGCATACTATTGTTCAATCTGGTTGCAGTCATGTGTAAACACCAAGTGATGATGAACTAAGGATCCAGAATTGTGTGTTCCAGATTCCCATTGCTGTTGATTATCTAGGGGGATTCCAGGCCATTTCTTTAAAAAAAAATCAGCCTTTGAAACCCTCTCCTTCCCACTTCCTTTCAGCTTCATGCCTTTTTTTTTTTTCTTAAAAAATAATCACTGAGTCCATTTTGTGCTGCTCATATGTGCATGGATCTGGGATCATCCCCTGCGGCATGGGTGACCTGGCAGTGGCCACCCCATAAAGAACACTGACTCCAAGATTGACTCCCCTGCCCCAGCAGTCAGGCCATTAAAAAAAAAATCTACTCAAGCCAGGGAGTGGGGAGTAATCTGCCTTCAAATACATCATGTCAGAGAGCAGGGATCTTCTGACCTAGCCTTGATAGATCGATGGCTAAGTTCTACAAGTCCAGGTTGAAGGAGGAACATTAAGACGTAATTACGAGCCAGAGATACCTTTCATCCCAGCACTCAGGAGGCAAAGGCAGGTGGATCTCTCTGAGTTTAAGGCCAGCCTGGTTGACATAGCACATTCCAAGGCGACACAGTGAGACCCTGTCTCAAATCAACCCTTCCCATAAGAAGGAGGGGAGAGGAGTTTGTCACAGCTCTGGTGAACTCTGTATACCCTGGCAGTCTGATGTGCCATTTTTCTCACTTTTCTCCGTACCCTCTCACCCTACTGGGTATGTTAGTCTAGTTTTCATAACTGACCTTCAGCCTAGTTCACTCTCACATTTCCCTGCTTGGACAGAAGCCCCGCCTTGAACTTCAGACTGCCTGGCTTACTTCCTGAGAGTCTTTGCTGACACAATCCATTCTTCCAGGGGGCTGGGTCTATGCCCAGTCTTCCCTCCAGGCCTGGTAGCCCTGAAGCAGAGGCAGCATCATTGGCTCCCAGTTTGCCCGTTCCCACCTTTCTGCTTCTTCCCTACAGGCTCTGTTGCTGAGGTCCCACCTTGCCTCACCCCCAAGCCCACCCCAATTCAAACAAGACATGGAAAAGCCTCATCTGGGGCTCGTTTTTCTCATGTATAGCACGAAGGGGGTGCAGTGGGTGACTTCTAATGTATCTCCCTTCCAACACTAACATTCGGTTCTAAGTAGGCCAACTGTAAAAGAAGTCTACATCGGCCCAGAACAACTGAGGCTTGGAAGAGAGTGAGTCAGATTCAAAAAATGTCAAGCTGACTGTGAAGCCAGGAGACTAGACAGCAGCGTATCCCTAGGCAGACATCAGTTACAGCCTCCTGCCAGAGATTAGCTCCTCAGACAGCTGTGGACAAGATGCCTGCTGCCGCACCCAGCTTATTAGCCACACTCACACTCAAGGAATTAGTAATGTCATTTTGTCTCTCCAAAGGGACACGCAGATTCTTTTATGACCTAAAGCCATTTAGTATGGTGACTGTAACTCTCCCTTTTCTCGTGGCTAATGTCGGCGCTTGAGGATTCAGTATTACCTCATTAGTACAGTGCCCATTTCTTTACCTTGCACCGAGTAGTCCCTGAGCATCTAGACTTCCTCTCAGGGCTTCCTAAATTCCTTTCAGATGCTTCACAGGCTGTGCAAAATGAGAACTTGGAGGGATACATTTGAACCCCATGGTTATTTATTAGTTATGATTTTTGGAATTTTCATCAGGGCCGTGGATTCCCCAGCTGTGAAATGAGATAGAAATGCTTGATTGGCGGAGCTACTACCCAGGATGAGGGGTCTGATGCACAAGAGCTTCCCCGAAATGAGAATCCCCAAAGCCTTCCTGACCTCTAAAAATCCCCCCGAGGGACCTTTTTTTTTTTTTTTTTTTTTTTTTTTTTTTGGCTTATTTGACCTTTCCCTCTCATCCTCACACAAGCCTGCCAGGCCCCTTCAGGTCTACACAACTTCCTGCTCCAGTTCCAGACCTGCAGCATGCTGAGTCAGCGTCAGCACTTCCTGGAGTGGACCTTCTTTCCCCTCCTTTCCTTTTTTCTTCTCCATTTTACTAATGTATGTGGTATGTGTGCACATGCACACCTCTGTGCTTGTGTGGAGGTCAGAGGACAACTGACCTCTCTTTCCACCATGTGGGTCTTAGGGAGCAAATTCAGGCCCGCATGGTTGACAGCAAGCACATTTACTTATCACTGAGCCACCTCTTTAATCCCAGGGTTTCCCCCCCCCCCACCTCTCTCTGCACATGTGTATATGTGCAGGTACATTTGTTCATGTGTGTGTGCATATGTGGAAGCCAGGTGTCAGTCTCTGGTATTGTCCCTCAGGCACTATCCACCATTTTTTTTAAACTTTTCTTTTTATTTTATGTGCATTGCTGCTTGGTCTGAATGTATGTCTGTGTGTAGGTGTGGGATCCCCTGGAACTTGAGTTACAGACAGTTGTGAGATCCCAGGTGGGTTCTGGGGAATTGAACTCGAGTCCTCTAGGAAGAACAGCTGGTGTTCTTAACTGCTGAGCCATCTCTCCAGCCTCTTTTTTTTTTTTCTCTTTTTTTGTGGGTGCTTTATATCATCGGAGACAAGGTCTCTCACTGGCCTGAAAGTCATCAATCAGGTCTGGCTGGCTGGCCAGTGAACCCCAGTAATCCACCTGTCTCCACCTCCACAGAGCTGGATTACAGGTGTAGGCAGCCATGTCTGTCTTTTTTCAATGTAGGTTCTAGGTGCGAACCGAGACGGGCATTTTCCTGACTTAGCTCTTTCCTCGGGCCTTCTTTTCCTTTTCTCTTTTTTCTTGGTCAGAAGGTGGAGTGACAGCTGAAGGTGTGAGAGCTCCTCTGTCTGTCCATCACAACGAACGTTTCCGGTCTGGTGCCATGAGGTGGCCGATTCTAAGAGGAAGGGATGCGAGAGACACAGTAAGGTGACCTCAAGCAGCTGCATAGCTCAATCCTGGCTGACTGTGGGTTAACATTCCTGGTTCCATCTTCAAGGGGATTCTAGCATCAGAGAGCATAAGACCGTAGGGATCATTTAACTCTACCTTTTACTACATAGATGGAGAAACCTAGGAGGCTCTGTGGAAAGGCCAGCACTGCCCCCGAAGGCAGAGCTCTAAATTCTAGGTCCTCATTTCTTTGCATTATCCTATGATAATATAATCATTATTCAGACCCAGCACACTGAGGCCAGGCATGGAGGTGACCTCTTTTTTATCCCAATGCTTGGGAGGAAATCAAAGCCAGCCTTGGGTATATATTAAGTTCAAGGCCAGCCTCTGCTACAAGTGACCCTTAAAAAACAAAAACAAAAACAAACAAACAAAAAACCCAACAAACAAACAAACCCAGAACTGTGGAACATTCCTTTACACTGTGTGAATATATGCCACTGTGATTGGTTTAATAAAGAAGCTGACTGGCCAAGAGCTGAACAGAGTAAGGTTAGGCAGGAGAGCCAAACTGAGAATGCTGGGAGGAAGAAGGGCAGAGTCATGAGCAGATACAAAGAGGAGCAAGATGAGCATGCTGTACTGAGAAAAGGTACCAAGCCATGTGGCGAAGCATAAAGAAATATGGGTTAATTTGAATGTAAGAGCTAGTTAGTAACAAGTCTGAGCTATTGGCTGAGCATTTATAATTAATATAAGCCTCACTGTGTTTATTTGGGAGCTGCTGGTGGGACAGAAATTTCTGCCTACACAGAACAAAACAACAACAACAACAACTACTACTCAACACATTGTGGGCACTTACTAAATTTGATTGTTGAACACTAGTGGGGAGATGCTGGTAAAAGGCTCTCTGCATAGACAGTAGTCATCCGTCCAATAAATCTTTATCAGGTCCTGAATGTACTAGATGGTGGGGGAAGGACATTATGCCTAGGTGTGGGTTCTCATTTGTAGGCAACACTAAGCCATCCCAGATTTCAGATGGGAGGACTGACATGGTCCATTTAAAGAGATACTCCTCGTAGCACAGAGCAGGCTGGACTGAAAGTTGTTGGGTTAGCTGCCTGAAGGTTTAGGAGTTTTCAGAATAGTCCTGGCCACAGATGGGTGACCGTAGGAACACAGAGGGTTGTGTGTGTGTGTGCCAAAAATCCATTTCTTAAAAAATATTTTATTGTATGTATATGATGTGTGAGGGTGGGTGTGCACGTGTGGTGGTCAGAGGATGACTTTTTGAAATTGAGTCTCTCCTCCCATTATGGGCTCTGAGATCAAACTCAGGTCATCAGACTGTGACATAAATGCTTTTACCTGCTGAGCCATCTTGACATGCTACACAATTTCTTAATTGCCACAGCGTTTGGACTGGTAACTTACTCAAGATTACAGAGGTCCTAAGTCCTCGGTATCTGTAGGTAAAAGGGCAAGTGGAGTTGAGTAGAGCAGCAGGCTGGGCCCTGGGACAGACCAAGTACAACTTCTTAAGACACAGGACTCCTGCTCGGGATCCCAGAGTAATCAATAGGCTTCACTTAGGATAAAACATACATTCATTGGTCACTGTCCTGGGACGAACATATGCTGCTAAGAGCAACTAAAATTCTCTAATAGACATGAAATTTTGACTAAAGAAGACATTTCTCTCAGCAAAGTGCAGTGAAGATTTATCAGTCATAACACACAGGAAAATCATCTTGTTAGAAGTATCACTTATTGGGTTGGAGATTTACCTCTACACACGTCTACCTCAAACAGTGTTCTGTGTTAAACACATTATTTTACTGTTGATTTCCTGGGCCACTTTCAGTCAATCCATTTAACCATTTTAGCTTCATCTGCAAAATAACTGGGCATAGACCGTATGGTTTCCAAAGGCCCCATCAGTTCTAAAATAAGTACAGAGACAATATGTAATTGTGTTATTATGGCAGTAAGCCACACCCCTACTCTTTCCGAAGAAGCTTTAAAAGGTCGAATAATTATTAAGGACTCCTGCTTCACATCTGACTTCCATCTAAGACCATGATGTGTGAGCATTTACCCAGTGGACTGTACAGTCCTGGACCATCTGGGAAGATGCTCACAGTCGACAAACAGAAAGTTGGACTGAGGATTGAGACACTCTGTCCCCTTGCACTTTTTGGTCTTCAGAACAGCTTGATCTCTTTACTTTGAACTGTCTCATTTGTTTAATTTTCTCGTCAATTTTTTCTCGAAGCATGGTTTTTGGCTCTACAGTTTGGCAGTGTACCGAGACTAGATTAGAACAGACACTCGTTATGAGTGAGCCTCTCCAGCCAGCCCTGGTTTGCTCTCCATCCTCTTCCCCACGGCTTGCTTCCATGCCTTCTAACACAGCTAGGCCAGTCTGGTCTGGTTTTCTCATATCTTTACTGTCCACATCTTTTTTTTTTCCTTTTTAAAAAACTATTAAAATTTTATTCTATTTTAAAATTTACTTGTGTGTGTTTGTGTGTGTGTGTGTGTGTACTCGTGCGCGTCTGCACATGTGTGCATGTGTGTATGTGCATGTGTTCTAGGAACTGAACTCAGGTCATCTGGCTTGTGTGCTTATCACCTACTGAGCCATCTCAGCAGCCCAAGCTTGCGTGTTTTTCCTCTTTTTTTTTTTTTTTTTTTCCTTTTTTTGAGACAGGGTTTCTCTGTCAGGTTTTCGAGACAGTCCTGGCTATCCTGGAACTTGCTTTGTAGACCAGCCTGGCCTTGAAGTCACACTGAGATCCGCCTGCCTCTGCCTTCCAAGTGCTGGGATTAAAGGCATGCGCCACCACTGCCTGACTACTTACATATTTTTCTAATGTTACACTTTTCAGTGTGTACATTTCTTTCCCTGTCTCTGAATTCTTCCCCCGCTCTGGCTGGCATGTCTCAAATCTCCCTTGCCCTCTGGGTTAGTGGACAACTAATCAGTGAGTGTGTGGTCTTTCTCCATGGATGAAACATCCCACTCCATTGAACTTCCAGGACTTGTTTTTTTGTTTGTTTGTTTGTTCATTTTTTCAAGACAGTGTTTCTCTGTGTCCTGGAACTCACTCTGTAGACAAGACTGGCCCTGAACCCTGAACCCAGATTTGCCTCCTCTGCCCCTCAAGTGCTAGGATTAAAAAGGCATGTACCATCACCATTGAGCCTTTTTTTAAAAAATGATTTATTTATTTTATGTATATGAGCATTTTATCTGCATTTATGCCTTTGTGATAGATGAGGGCATGAGATCCCACTATAGATGGTTGTGAGCCACCATGTGGTTGCTGGGAATTGAACTCAGGACCTCTGGAAGAGCAGCCAGTGCTCTCAACTGCTGAACTATTTCTCCAGCATGACGCTGATTTTCTTACTGTAGGCCAAGACAGCCACAGCACAGTACATGAGGCTCTTGTCTCTGCTTCCTGAGTACTGAGATTACAAGTATACCATGCCTGATTTGTCCAGAACATTTTTGTGGATGTACTTTTCTTGGGCCATTTTACGTTGTTATAGCCTGAGGACTTCATAAAGGAAACAGATTTATTTAGACCCTGGTGTGGAAGGCTCAAGGCCAAGTCTTTGTTATGTGCTTGGCTTTAGTGAGCTCCTTTTAGTGGAGGTCATTACAATGGGGGAGTGGGTAAAAGAATGGTAAGTTGCACACTGATAGCATGGATTCATGCCAGATTCACTTAGAGTAACCCACTCTTCAGCAACTAATCAATTTCTATTCCATTCATGAGCATGGGCAATGGGTCCATTGGCACTAGAGATAAAAGCAGTTGTGGACCACCTGGTGTGTGTGTGTGTGTGTGTGTGTGTGTGTGTGTGTGTGTGTCCGGTGTCCTTGTCCATTGAGGCTTAAATAGAGTGTTGGATTTGCTGGAGCTTGAGTTCCAGGCAGTTGTGAGCTGCCTGATTTGGGTGTTGGTAACTGAACTCTGGTTTTCTGGAAAAGCAGCAGGTGCGAACCATCTCCTCTGCCCCCACATTCTGCTTTTTCCATCAGTGTGTTGAATCTAAACTTGAGTTGTCATGTGTATGCAGTAAGCCACTAAGTCATCTCCCAAGATTCCCTACAGTTCTTGAGACAGGAAGATTTGTATCTTGTCATTTTTGTATTTCCTTTTGGATATCGAACATAGTCCACAAAATTTGACTTGTTTAGAAGAACTCAGGCCCACATTCTTTCCTCCTTTTGGTTCTGCTTATTCACAAGGTGACTTCAGCCATAAAATAGGGAATTCTATAATTAAAACATCACCTTATAGCAAATCAGGTATTAGACCAAACAGTATACAGTTAGTTGCATGCTTGAGCCCAGAACTCACTCCAGTGCTTGGCTTTTAGATGGTATTATCTTTGCTTCCCACAGCTAGGGATCAGCCTGGATCTGGTAGGCATGCATCATGACGGCCAATGTCATTTTGGAGCACAGTTCACGCTGCAGGGAGCCTCACCCCTGATCCATGGACGAAGCAGTAAGTGAACATGAACTAGGGGAAAACATTTGGTATTAGGTTCACAGGACAAGGTTCAGCTGTAGTCAGTTCTTTGGGTCAAATTCAAATCCAAATCCATTTCTGAAACATTTACAAAGCTATTTCTTACATCTTCACAGAGACACTTCTTTGGTTTGTGTTTATGGGTCTATGCCAAATTGCAGTTTACCCAACATTATGATTCATTTATTTGTTTCCTATACACTGTTTGACTTTTCCCACATTTGGCCTTGGCTGAGGACCCCTAGCATATGGTGTACATGGCTAGGCAGTCAGACTTCTTAGTATTTTTGATCTTACTATAAAAAATGAGATTGAAGGTCAGTTCTAATAATAAGCCAGAGACTAGTCATTTATTTTCAGTGAGTATTAATTTTATTTTACTTCTCTTCAGTGATTTCCACTGCATTAATGTTGAGGCAAAATTCAGGTCAAGTAATGTATCATTAATAGTACTTAGTTCATGAATAAGAGTCATACAAAGTAGCACAGGCCCAAAGAATTGGGCCCAGGGAAATGAGGACAGACAGGACTCAAAGCAATTGAAGTCCAAGATATCATCTTCTCTCTGCTCTCTGAAATAGCATCTTTCTTATGACTCACTCAAGACCCAGGTTCTCTGTGACAAGACTTCCTGGGACAATGCTACACACACACACACACACACACACACACACACACACACACACACACACACACACACGTCTACTCATCCCAGATAGGGGTCCCACAACAGACCAAAGTACATATATCACCAAAGTTCAACTTGGTGAACCAGTGAGTTTTATTGGGGTTGCTTACAGGAATATGGATGAGGGGTTACTTCTGGAAGCAGAAATGACTCAAAGACAGCTGTATCACCAAAGCCCACCCAAGCATGGGTGACAGCTCACAAAGCTGGGAACCTGGAACACACTGCACAGGCTGCACACAGCTCAACAGGCTGGAGAGTGTTCCTTCCAGGTAGATCAGTTGACGTAAGCTTCTTCCAGGTTGATCCACCAGTTTCTGCTTCTTCCTGGCAGCTGGGACTTTCTGTTTTCTTTGCAGCTTGGCTCATCTCAGCAATCTTTATTGCTTACTCCCTCTGAGAGGGAGGGGCCTAGTGAATCTGGTCAGTTTCAGTGACTTCCTGAAGCTATTTTGAGTTGTTCACCTTCTATCTTAAGGAGCTTCCCTGGAAGATGGAGTGTTCATAGCTTAAGGAAACTGCTACAGAGCACCAGGCTGGGCAAACACAGGCCTTTCATATAGGGCAGGGGCGTGAGTCTTAACTGTTGGTTCTCCAATGGCTACTTCTGTGTGGCATTTTTTTTTCACGGGGGAGGTGTGTTTTCAAAACAGAGGTTCTCTGTGTAGCCCTGGATGTCCTGGAATTGTAGGCCAGGCTGGCCTTGAACTCAGAGATCCACCTGCCTTTGCCTCCTGAGTGCTGGGATTAAAGGCGTCCACCACCACCACCACCACCACCACCACCTGCTTCTTTGTGGCAGTCTTACCTCTAGAGTAATGTTCTGTTGATAGGAGCCTGTTCCAAAGACTTCTGTCCATTCCTCTACTAACTCATTCATTCTTCAAATATTAATTGATGTCATCATGTGTAGGAACAAGAGAAGAAAAATGAGTAGGCCACAGAGATTTTTGTGTGGGTGGGAGGACCAAAATAGACAGATGGTTAAAACTCCGAGTGTGACAAGTATCATGAAAGAGCTTTATTAACGAGGCTGCCAAAAAGCAGGTGGCAATTTCAGAGAGAGGAATGTCATAAAAAACCATGACGAGAGAGTATACGCAGGGGAAAATGGTGACAATGTATGCCTCACTGAGGACAAGCAGAAGAAAAACAGTGTTGAGAGCAGACACCTCTCCCAGAGTAAATGCCTTCAACTATCTAGTAGTCAGGAACGAAGTGGAGGATCTTTGCACTCCTGTCTCATTGTGTAAAAGCTATTGAGAAATTGAGCCCCTAAGCTAGTATTTGATAGAGAAATGAATGACAGTGAACTGGGAACCTGGGGCACTGCCCGGGACGAGCTGGCATGACTCTCGGTTGTTGCAGGGTCCTTGAGATTAGAGATGGGGTACCTTGACGCAGACACTAAAAGAGGAGATAAGAAGATGGCAGAACAATGTCACCTATTGGGTAATTTAGGGAAGAGCAGGACTGGATTTTAGTGTCATTAATCAGAGGGAAGTCATACTTTAAGCCTGGTGTAGTCATAGAGACAGACTAAGCATGTGTCCAGCTTTAGAACTGTGACCATGACTGAGCTCCTGAATTCTAGTCACTCCCATCCTGTACTGCAGCCCCAAAGCACAGTCTTCGTTTAGTTTGGGGTACCTCTGCACCCTCTTCCTTGACCTTCAGAGTTTAGCACAAGGGCCCTCTGCTTCAGGTTGCTCCACTTGTCTTGTATCCTTGTTCCAAGCTCCCTCAGTAATGAGCACACCCCTCTTGTTGGAATAGCATTCAGGCTACCAAGCATTCTCTCTACTTTTCAGAGCTGTACTAGGTCATGAGTTCTCTGAGGGTGGAACTGCCTTCCGTCTCCCATGAATCAATCAAAGACTAAAGTGCTGTCAATACATTCCATGGGTGGATAGATGAATGATTGATTCCAATAAAAGTTTTCATTTTCTTTGTGAATACAGACCTCAGGAAGTGAATGTTCAGAAAAAATGCTGCGTATACTTTAAAATAGTGGCAAACCATGGGTTTGGTCTAACCCAAGGCTAGCTGGCCTTTTGTAGCATTTATTTATTTGTTTGTTTGTTTATTTATTATTATTTTATTTTATTTTTTGGTTTTTCAAGACAGGGGTTCTCTTCCCTGGCTGTCCTGGAACTCACTTTTTAGACAAGGCTCTCTTTGAACTCACAGAGATCGGCCTGCCTCTGCCTCCCGAGTGCTGGGATTAAAGGCGGTAGCTTTAGGTTTCTGCTCACACATCACTGTCGTTCTGTTAAACTTTTACACAAGAGGCAGGCTTCAGAGATATAGACAGAGGAACAAGTGAATTAACAAGATTCAGTATAAGAGCCAGGGCTAGCCTCTTCTAGATCACTTTCTGGCTCCTGATTAAGCAGCTTGATGGGTTGCTTATCTCCATAGGCTTCCTGGCTCCTGGTCTCCAGGCTTTGCCTTTTGTACCTAGCCTACACACAGTTATTTTTTCTTGAAAAAAATTAATTGCTGTATATGGTGGTATATATCCTGTAATCTCAGCACTTGGGAAGCTGAAACCGGAAGACTGCCATGAGTTACAGACCAGCCTGGGCTAGAGAGTGAATCCCTGTGTCAACACACACACACACACACACACACACACACACACACACACACACACACACACACACAAATGCACTCACGCATGCACACATATGCACATGAACAGATCAATCATACCGCTCCCTTGTTGCCTCCAGAGCAAAGCCTGACTCTTTAGCAGGTTAGGTCTTCGGGGAACGCCCTGTGACTAATTATATTCGGTTGTGTTACTGATACGCAGCTGCTCCATGCCCCTCCTCCCCCCACGAGCTTTCACTCTTCGGTGCTTTTTCTTCATGCTCTTAGGGGAATCACAACAACTTCCCACATTCATTCCAGCTGGTAAATTCCTGCCTGGTCATCGTTTAAAACCCAGTCATCAGAATCCAAGAGTTGCTTCTTCAGCAAGGCCTCCCTAGCCTGACTCCTTCAGATGTGTGACTACCGCCTCCGCCCTTCTCCTGGAGCATCTTCGCTGGTTTTTCTCACTCATAACCCTGATGGAAACAATTTGCTTACTCGCCCATCTGTCTCCGTTGCAAAAGCATGGGCTTCTTTAGTCCAAAGGCCATTCACTATCAATATGTTAGCACTGAGGAGGTCCTCCAGTAGATGTCTGGAACAAGTCAAGTGAGCTATATCGAATTTAAACGTACTGTCCCTCAACTTTGACTGTTAGTCACCTCCCTCCAAATGGAATGTGACAATGACTAACTGAACACTGCCCTTCATGTTTTGTAATGTTGTGCGGTTTTCATCTCTGACTTGCAAACCTGGCATTCTTACCACTATTATAGATAGAGAGCTAAAGCTGAAAGTGGGTAGGTATCTTTTCTTTTTGACAAAATTCTTTTTTCCATTTATTTTATTTTATATGTATGAGTGTTTGGCCAGCATGTATATATATATGTGCCCGGTGCCAGTGAAGGTCAGAACAGGGCATAGGATCCTCTGGAACTGGAGTTAAAGATGGTTTTGAGCCACCACGTAGGTGCTAGGAATCAAACCTGGGTCTTCTGCAAGAGCAAGTGCTCTAAACCACAGAGCCCCCTTTCCAGCCCCAGTATTATCGTTTCTAAGCATAGTAGGTGGGAAAGCAGTATTTAAGTGGAAGCCTCTCAAACATTTAAGCCAATGACCATCTCACAATACCCCAAACCTGGACCTACGAGGTTCTTACTTGGCTTCTCCAAACTACATTGGCTAGGATGATGAACATCAGGCTTGTTTTTGGCCTGACCACTTCCACTGCATAATTGTGAAACCTTGGACAATCCAATCTACATATTGGTTGGGACACACAAAAACAGAACCCAGAGCTTCTTCCTGGCTGGAAGTTGTGTCTTCGAGCATGTGAATCAGCACTCCATGTCCTGGGATCAGATGGAGATTCCTCTCACTGTTCATGGGTTTGTCCTGATATCCAGCCAACAACAGTCTGCTCCATGGCTCCCTGGAGAATGTGAAACTGCTGGCTCCTGAAATGTTTTTCTAGTCACTGAGCCCTCAAGGTGAAAGGTCTCTTGGAGGGATGAGAACAGACCAAATTTACCCAACTCGACATGGCGTCAGACAGCCCTGAGCCACATTCCATTATGGCCCACAGAGCAGCTGAGGCTTACCCCATGTCTGCCTCCTCAGAATACCTGCCCTCCAAGGGCAGAGGTCTCTAGCCCCACCGTGCAGCTGCAGAATGGAAAACTCTTACGTCAGGGCTCCCTTTAGACTGGAGATTGGATGGGGCCCTGACGGGTTTCCTCTCACGCTCTCTGCACCTGCTGGTGAGCTTTCAGCTTACAACAGAGAAGAGAGGCTCACAGAAGGGTAGATGTTCTTGTCCCGAGAAGCAGAACAGAAGAGACAGCCAGAAGGGGAAAGAATGTGTATCTGCTTGTGAACACCTACTATGTGATAGCCATTTAAAATAGGCCTTCTTAGGCCAGGGTAAAATCAGTTGGTAAAACGATTGCCTAGAAAACAGTAACACTGCACCCTGACCACAAAGCCAGCCATGGTGGCAAAGGCTTATAATCCAGTGCTGGAGAAGTAGAGACAGGAAGATCCTTGGGAGCTCTTGGGCCAGTGAACTCACCAGGCCAGTGAGAGGTCCTATCTCAAAAGCACCAAGTGGGGGCCAGAGAGATTGCTCAATGGTTAGCACGCTTGCTGCTTTTGCAGAGGACCACAGTTCAATCCGCAGCACCCACACTGGGCAACTCACAATTTCCTGTAAGTCCAACTCCAGGGATCCTATGCCTTCTTCTGGCCTCTCTGTGTGTGCACACCTCAACATTTACGTGTACACTCATATACCTGCACACGCAAACACAGGTACACATGTATATATACACACATTAAAAAAAAACTCACTGGGCATGGTGGTGCACACCTTTAAACCCAGCACTCGGGAGCCAGAAGCAGGTGGATCTCTGTGAGTTCAAAGCCAGTCTGGTCTACAAGGTTCCAGGACAGCAAGGTTACATAGAGGGGCCCTGTCTCAAAAACAAAAACCCAAAACCAAACCAAAAACAAAATTTCATCTGATCATTACTATAATCATTTTTCCCATTTAAAGATGTACAAACTGAAGAAGTTTCCAGGCAAAATAGTGTATTTCTTTTTTTAACCAACATAACAATATAAAGCATTGATCATGGTCCCAAGCGTCTGTGACAAGAGCCTAGCATGTAGATGAGATAGAACACAGCCATACAGGTAGCACCTTTACCTTACACAGGTCTGAGACTGTGTTTTTTTTTTTTTTTTTTTTTTTTTTTTTTTTGGTTTTGGTTTTTTGAGACAGGGTTTCTCTGTGTAGCTTTGCGACTTTCCTGGAACTTACTTTGTAGACCAGGCTGGCCTCGAACTCATAAAGATCCTCCTGCCTCTGCTTCCCCAGTGCTGGGATTAAAGGCGTGCACCACCACCGCCCGGCGAGACTGTGGTATCTTGTCCCATGTGCTGCTATTGTAATCGGGAAATAGACTTGGAGCTGAAACCTACCTGTACAGTGTTGGTAAAAGGAAGCTGGGGAGATGATCAGAGGTTAAGAACACTGGCTTCGCTTCCAGAGGACCCAGGTTTGATTTCCAGCATCCACATAGCAGTTAACAACTGTCCATAACTCTGGTACTAGGGGACTCAGCACCTTCTTCTGGCCTCCTTGGGCACCAGGCATGCACATAATACACAGATATACATGCAGGCAAAATATGAAGTCTCACCAACATGGCTGCCTAAACATGACCTGAACAGGGATAACGCCAATAGACATGCTAACATGGAAAAGGTCATGAGGCCTCAACCCTAGACCAAGAGCTACAGGCAGCTAAGGAATGCTGAGATTGGGAGAAATAATATTCCCCAGAGAAGAGCATATCCAATACCAAATGGTTAGCCCTGAAAACACACATACAAGTAATAGTATACAGACAGAGCATGTTGTATTTATGAATTTAGAAATACATACATAAGTGTATAAAACAAAGTGAAAGAAAGAGGGGTCATGAATCTGAAAGAGAGTAAAGGCATTGGGGGGATGATGCATGGGGGAGTTTGGAGGAAGGAAAGGGAAAGGAGAGATTGTATAACTATATTATAATCTCAAAAAATAGAATAATTTGAAACAATCAAAACCCCCACTCATACAAATAAGTAAGTAAAGTTTTTAAAATAGCCTTGGTAAGAGCTTGACTATGTTTGAGTCTAAGGACTGCTGCAGAGATGTGAAATCCTGCCTTTGTTTCTTATCCACAAAAGAAGAACAAGTTGTTCTCCTTTCAGAATTTTCATAAGCAGTCAATGGGGTTTTGAATGTTTTGAAGAGCGAGGCCTGCAGAACTGGTCAACTCACAAATGAGCTACTTTCCCCTCCTAAGATTTATTTATCTATTTATACAGTGCTTTGCATATACATCTGCACATCAGAAAAGGGCATCGATTCCTTTATATGTGAGCCACCAGGTGAGTGCTGGGAATTGAACTCAGGACCTCTGGAAGAGCAGCAGTGCTCTTAACCACTAAACCATCTCTCTGGTCCCATAAATGAGCCAATTCTTTTCCAGCATCTCTTCTATGGAGCTCTGCCCATGGCTAGATAACCCTGATTTCTTAGTTTTTCTCTACGCTAAGCAAGAGCAATTGCTTAGGAGAAGGAGCACAGACTAGGAATTGGGTGACCTGGGTTTGAGTCTTGGTTTTATTAGTTGCTGACTGTGAGATATGCGAGGCGATAGGTCTCAATTCCCCTGTCTGCGTGTACTGACCTCTTAGGGTTGCCTGAGGGATATATGAGAGCATAAATACACGAATGCTTTTTCAGTCCTAACGCTCTGCCCCAGTGAAAGTTATTTATCCAACAACATAGTTTGATGTGTGCCAGGTGGTCAGGGCGCAAAGGCAATGGAAATGTGATCTCCCTTAGCTCCTCGTGTGATGAGATAAACAAGCAAATGGGTAATTACAACACCATGTGTGAGTGCCCTATCAGGAGGAGCAGGATACTCAGAGGACAAAGAACACTATGTTGCTTATCTATTGTTACAAAACAAATTACCACCCAAACTTCGCTGCATGAAAAGGCACCCATCCATAAGTTTACATCATTTCTGCATATGAGGACTCTGAGACTAGACAGGCTGGCTAGTTATGGCTCATGATCTGTCCTAAGTCAAACCACTGCTTCCACAAACTAGACTAGGGGGCTGGAGACATGGCTCAGTGGTTAAGAGCACTGGCTGCTCTTCCAGAGGACCTGGGTTTGATTCCCAGCACCCACATGGTAGCTCAGAACCATCTGTAACTCCAATTCTGGAGGATCTGACACCTTTTTTCTGGCCTCCATGGACACTGCACACATGTGGTGTACAGTCATACATGCAGACAAAACACCCATACACATAAAATAAAAATAAATTAAAATCTCAACAAACAAACTAGACTAGACATAAAAAATGCATTTTTAACTTCACTCCAGTGGTTGTCCACAAGGGGCTTTTGTTACTCTCCACATGGGCTTCTCAGAACCTATCTCTCTTCCAAAACAATTCTGAGAGAAATGGAACATCCATCACGTCTCCCATTTCCCAACATAGCCCAACACTGGCATGGCACAAGGTGGGAAGTTACAAGAAGATTTGAGAACCAGGAAAAGGGAGTCGTCCTGATCCTTACTACCTCAAGGACTTAATCCACCAGGAGAGAGAAGGAGCCAGGAACAGCTTTCTGAAGCTTAATCTTGGGCAGCATTTTTTTCTACTTCTCATAGTTTCTGCTAGATACTAGACTAGTAAAGAGAGAACTTTGTAAGTTTGAATTATTCTGCTACTAAGTAGAAATGACTGTAGATAAGATAGAACATTCGTAGAACTAGTGGGTTTCCTGAGGGCCTACACCCGGTAAGAAGAGACCCCACCTGGTCCGATGTGGGTTCTTAAGTCTACCCTGCTTGGAAATGACTACCCCAAACTACTCTCTACCCCTATAACGTACCACCGGGAGAGGGCAGAGAACGTGTCTGTCTGAAAGACAGCTCTGTGTATAATAGTATCCTACATACTCCCCAGTATCATGCCCTAGTGTTTAATAAAATGAAAGAGACTTAAAGGAAACTCAGTGAATTCAGGGCACACTGAAAACGTCGTGGGGTCAAGACACAAATAATATCTGAAACATAGGTGTTATAAACACACGTTAATAAATGAGTCGATGACATAGTCATTTCTTTCTTTTTTTTTTTTTTTCTCCCAGAGCTGAGGACTGAACCCAGGGCCTTGTGCTTGCTAGGCAAGCGCTCTACCACTGAGCTAAATCTCCAACCCCCAGAGTCATTTCTTTTAGGTTTGTTGTATGTGGGTTTTCATCTTCCCTAGACAGCAGCATCTCCCTCCCTCTCCTCTCTTCCCAGGGCTTTCCATCCACAGCACCTGGACAAACTTTGACTCCGTTTAGTTCAGCCTGCTTGCTGACCCCTGACTCTTCTATCTGGACTCATTACCACACAGTGCTCCCAGATTTCAAGATACTTTCGAAACATGAGGCAATGACCCGCTTTATCCTGGCTCTATCTGCGATAGCGTCCTCTCTGAACCACCTCAGCTCTTCAGAGTGCCGTGAGGGGCATTATGACTTCATTCTGACAGTGGTGTTCCCCTCAGATCTCACTATCGGGATTTCTGGGAAGCTTCCTCGGGCAGCTGGTCCCACACAGAGGGAGTCATCTGCATGCCTCCATCAGGGCCTCCACCAGGCCTTTCAAGGGCTTTGCTTCCTATTTCCTGCCTTTTTGTTGGAAAGGAATACAGTTAAGTGGTACAGATCATGGCTTTACAGTTAGACTCCCTTTTCATTCTCTTAGCTATCTGGGCCGATTACTTAACATCTTTGAACTTATATTTTTCTCATTTGTAAATTAGGAATGATTATTTATGCCACAGGGTTATTGTGAGGATCGAATACTTAACTGGCTGCGGATAACACACACCTGCTAGAGATCAAATCAGGCCTATTTGGTCCATCCACGGGGCAGTGAGACTGCAGGCAAGGCACTTTGAAGGAAGGAGAAAGAAATTCAGATCACTGAACAGCGGATGAAGAAGGCTGAAAGGGTTACTTCTCTGTACTCATTCAATGCTTAGAAGGACCCAGACTAAGAGGTAAAATTCAGGGGGTAAGGAACTTGCTCCACTGCTATGCCCCGTGTCCTTCCCCTGTTCCCCACTACAACACTCTGGAACCCACTAAGGCATTTGATTATTTCATTGGCCTGCTTTGTGATGAATCTATGCATTTATCTTTATAGACATTTATTATAATATTTAATATTATAATATATAGTTTATATATTAATATAAAATATAATACAATATATTTTATCTATTTCTCACATTTAAGACTCAAACTTTTTGTACATTCAGTTCTTACCTCTCTCCCACTTCCTTTACTGGCCTCAAGATGTTCTGTGACCCCTGCTCCAACTTCTCTTTTCCTCTTAATAAGCCTCTCCCCCCACCCCCACCCCCACCCCACCCCCCGGCCTGGTTTCCTGGCAAACTCTTTTCTCATCTCTGGTCTCATTCCCCTCCTCCTCTCAGTTCTCAGTCATTCCATTTGCAGGGCCTGGGCTTACCATGTTCTGGGACTGTGTGTGCTGGCCTCAGCAGGATCACTATCAGAGGCCCAGTCTAGCTCCGTGCATATCAGGCTGGGGAAATCAAGAGTCCCACAGACTCAGGAAAACAGTCCCCCAGGCCGGTGAGCACTGATGGTGTTTGGGGGGTCACTTCAATGCAACTGAGAGGTCAGGGGATAAAAGCTGTAGGCCTGGGATCTGCAGCAAGTGGGAACACTAGGTTTTAAAAAGTACAGTTTGCTGTCTTTACCGACCCGCATGACCTACACTGAACTTACTGAGCCTGTGCTCTTGGCTTACTGAAACATGAGCTTACTGGAAACCCTGCCACCTGTCTCTTCCAGACGAGCTACAGAAAGCAGTTCACCAAGCCCTCTGCCCCCCCAAATTCAAATTTTTAATTGAGATCTCCTTAGGTTTAAAGATCAATTCAAGGAGAACTGGCGATTTTTCAATCCTGACAGTCCCATCCCAGAGCACGTTCATACCTGCAGTCATTTTAGGAAATCTTCATTATATTTATTATTATTACATGCAGACATATCTGTGCTTGTAGAGGCTGGAAGACATCGTGGTAGAGTTGGGTCTATCTTTACGTGGGCGCCAGGGAGTGAACTCAGGTTGTCAAGCTTGCACGGCCTCTGCCCATCAAGCCACCTCTTTTACAGAATGAATTTTTCTATCTGTATTTTTACCGGATTATTCTTCCCCAACACTTGCTGTGTTTTCCTCATTTGGGATTGATTACAGATTGTTACTATATTTTTCCATATTGAACATTAAAAAACTAATAAACAATTATGCATCTGCAAGTTTCTGTCCTAATCACTGTTCTGAGCGTACAATATCTTCCCTTCTTGAACCAAGTGCTTGCTTCAGGAGCACATACACTAAAATTGGGAGGAAAAAATTCTTAGGAGAAAGTGCACAGGAGGCATATGCTTTGAATCCTTGCAGATTAGAAAATGCCCATGTCTTCCAGCAGAGTACATAGCTCAAAACTCAAATTTATTTCCTTTTCTGAGGGGTAGAGAGATAGACGGCTCAGTGGTTAAGAACACTGATCACTCCTACAGAGAGACCTGGGTTTTGTTCCTAGCACCCACACAGTGGCTCACAGGGCCTTTGACGCCCTCTTCTGACTTCGTCAGGCATCAGGCGTGTACATTGTGCACATACACACACACAGGCCAAACCTAGACACATAAAATAAGTAAATGTAAAAAATTTTTTAACGATTATTTTCTTTTTAATTCATGCCTCATTGCTACCTCACATTCAGTTACTTGAAAAGCAATCTCATTTTTATTTCTTTTTGGCAATGTGTCTCTCTTTTCTGGATATGTCTAAAGCTTTCTCTTTGTCCTTTCTTAGCTCTGAAATGTCCCTAGGATTTATCTGAGTGAAGATTTTCAGGAGTTTGTCTCACCTGATACTTGGGCGGGTGCCAGGGAAGCCCTGAGCCTTGCTTGGGTTGGAGCGGTTTCCCAGGACTGCTCTGTGTGTCTCTTCCCTAACAAGTTTTGCTTGGCTCAGGGCGTTCCTTTCCAATGGAAGGAGGCTTTGGAATCCATCCTTTGTGAGTCTGCATTGTTTGCTAGGACTGTCTTCACCAGATGCCATAGAGCCAGCTCATGACATTGGGTGGCTTCAACATCCCAAAGGTGTTTTCTCAGTTCCGGAGGCTGGCAAGTCCAGTGCCGTGGGGCTGGCCCAGGTCATTTCCTGCGTGCACACAGCTCTCTTCTGCCCAGCAGAGGAGAAACCTAGTTTCCCCTTCATCCTCCCCATGTTGGATTGGACTCTATAGGATCTCATGAACTTTCGTAGACTCCACAGAGCTCTGACCTCCAAATGTAGTGAGTGACATGTAGCTAGAGTTTTCCTGCCTTGCCCACAGTCAGGACAAATCTTTGTCACCCGCCAGTCCCAGAGCCGCTCAGACCCAACCAAGTAAACACAGAGACTTATATTGCTTACAAACTGTATGGCTGTGGCAGGCTTCTTGCTAACTGTTCTTATAGCTTAAATTAATCCATTTCTATAAATCTATACCCTGCCACGTGGCTCGTGGCTTACTGGCGTCTTCACATGCTTCTTGTCATGGCTGGCAGTGTCTCCCTTTCCCTTCCTGTTCTTTCAATTCTCCTCTCTGTTAGTCCCGCCTATACTTCCTGCCTGGCCACTGACCAATCAGTATTTTATTTACTAACCAATCAGAGCAACACATTTGCCTTACAGACCATCCCACAGCAGTGACACACTGTATGTGTGTGTATGTGTATGTATATATGCATGTGTGAAGAGCTTCAGCATACAGATAGAGGTATGGGACATAATTCAAAGCACTGTCAATTCTTCACAATTTTCCATTCTTTTCGTATGTTTTCCTATTTAGATTTTGAATCACTCATTTCTGCGCTCCCCGCCATATATGTCCCTGTTAGTCAACCCATCCACTACTTTATTTAGTTTTACTATTTTACTTTTCAACCTCTTTTTTTCTTTATTTGTTCTTTTTTTATGTTTTTGATATTTTTTTATTTAATTTTATTTTATTTTACAATACCATTCAGTTCCACATAACAGCCACAGATTCCCTTGTTCTCCCCCTTCCTGCCCCCCACCCCTTCCCCCCAGCCCACCCCCCATCTTTATTTGTTCTTTTCCAAAGTAACCTGCACAATATCCCAGGCATCTTTAAGGAGAACGCTACTTACAGCATTTGTCTCTTCAGTTACCCTGTTTTCCTCTGGGCTTAGCTTCCAACTTGCTCATCTCTGTCTTTTTGAAACAGTTAGGTTTCCTCAGGGATCTGGTGATCCTGGGTTTCCTAGTCCTGTCTATTTTTTGAAGGGCCTATTAATTAGTGGGTATGCTGTTCAAGTTTGCAACTCCAATATTGAGATATTTATTTCTGTCCAGGATTCTCTGGTGAACGGGAGGGGAGCCTGGACTCTTCAATAGGACATCTCCCCCGTAAGATGCAGTGGGGCTAGAAGGCAAGCTTGAGGACCAGTGTCCTCTCCACCCCTGCCCTTTCCTTAGAGGAAGACACAGCTGACACACAGGAGGAGTTGGGACAGCCCTTCTTCCTCTCTTTGTGTAGGGGTGGCTATTCTTCTTTATTCACAGGCTCTCACATTCAGACAGCTGCCTTCCCAACACGGTGTCTTAGTACTTCATGGCCTCTCTCCCACATATGACACACGGATGCATGCGCACACAAGCACATGTGTGCACATGCATGTACACGCTAAAGCTCTCCGAGGCAGAGGACAGGGGAGCTGAACCTGTTGCCTGCTCAGAAGGCTGTGGAATATTAATAACCCTGATGACTGATCTACAACTCCTATTCTGTGTCTCAAAAATGGAAAGAAACAAAATCCACCTTGAGTAAATGAGAGACCCAAGGTTCAGGTAGGTTAAGAGCACAGACTCAAAGTGGCTCCAGAGCTGACTCTAAGGCCCTTCTGTTTGTTTACACTGCTATGCCCTGTTTCCATCATATTCCTTCTCTTTCCTCTTGAAAGTGTTTATCTTTACGTCTTGCATTAAGACATAATTCACTGGGGTGAGGGGTGGGGTGGGAGGGAAGTGCAGTTTCCTTGGCTGTAGACTCTTGCTTCTATTTACCTACCCAACAACATTTGACAGGCAGTCGTCAGTGTAAATTTTGTGGGCCAACTAGGTAGAGCAGTTAATTACTATTATGCTATTATCTGCACATAATTACACATTAGAGTGGTGCAAGTATTTTATTGGAGGTCTTTAAGTTTTTTATTATGTCCACTAAATTAAAGATCTGGGGTAAAAATAAAGCTAGGTTGCAATTCAAAATGAAAACTGGAGGAAAGTTCAAAGTTCAGCTTCTGGCTGGAGTTCTTCTAAACCCTGATCAATACGTCTGTGTAGACAGACAGGAGACAATGACACACTTTCTGATGTTTCTTGTTAGCTTCTGGTTCACTCTGTTAGTTCAGAGAAGAGAGCCCTCTAAAAGAGACAGGATCATGTCTGATGTCCATAAAGGTGGGATGACCTGGGTTGTTCTTCTTGGTCTCCCTTGGTTCATTCATGCACTCTTTTAACAAATAGTCATTGTGTGCCTGATTCTCAACCTGTCTACCCAGGGAGGCTTTCCAAAGTATCACGAGCTGCTTTCACCCCTAAAGTAATGGAGCTTTGGTCCTCGCAATTTTAAAGCTCCTTAAGCAATTATGATACACAGGATGAGAACCACCGATCGGTGACATATGTTGTTCTGTGCTCACAAGTGGGGACATAAATAATAATCCTGCTCTTACTGAGGGCATACTATGTTTCAGGTGTTGTGCTAAATCTTACATTTACCCCTCCACAACCCTAGAAATAGGAATTATTCTTATTGTATAGGTGGGTTGAAAAAGGATAGCTAGCTCGCCCAGAGTAGAACATCTGGCCAAGCATGGCCTCCGGGACAACAGCCATCATTCTGCAGTCGGCTCTAACCGTAGTCCAGTAAACAATGGAATGACAGGAGGTAAATATCAGCAGAAGTGAGGAGGCAGGGGCAGGCCGCAGGAGGAAGTACTTCAATTAAATTAAAGCAAAAACTAAAAACCAAAAACCAGGCCCCAGCAGAGTGCCTCAGGCGCAGGCTTCCCAATCTGTTTCGCTAGAGCTCAGCCTGCCTTCCACAGAACTCCTTCCTCACTTCCCCCTGTTGAAAATGCTGGGATGCGCACAATCATCCTAACAACATTTCAACGGGAAGGCTGAAGTCATACACAATTACTCATGCAAATCTCAGGACAATGCGTTCTTTTGTGCGCCTCTCATTCACATATATAAAGCTCACTCTGTTGGTTTTTTTTTTTAAGTCTTTGTTGAAGAAACAATTTACAAATGTGCCAAACACACATTGGTTCCCCACCCTCTTCTCTCATCCCTCACTTGACGGTGACACTAAAAAAAAACAAGTCCTTGGCTTGCCCTGGGTGGGGGTGTGCCCACTTGCCAACTCGGCCCGGAATGGAAGCTACCCTGCACTTCACACTACTTCTGGCCAAATGATGGCCCTCAGCTTAAGTTTGAGGTTAACCTCAAGGAGTGTTTAGCCACACCTGGGACCCTCTCTGCCTGGCCTCAGAGGCAATCGCAGACTTTGTGTGGAGGAAAGGGAAATGGTGTTAATTAGCCGTGGGAGGAAAGGAAGTCCTCTCCAGACACCAAAAAATTCCAATGGAGAACATTCTAAAAAGCAGCCTTTGTACCAGCCAGCCACATGATTCAGGCTGGTCTCCGTTGGGGTTGGAAGTAAAAATAACAACTCCAGTAGTGATCCGGGTCTCCGCATCCCCAGTGGGCACCTCAGGAGGCGTTCAGCTGGGGGAGAGGACCTCAGGAATGTGGATGGAATTGGTAGCCCTTCCCAGAGCCTTAGCTGCCTGGGCTGGCGTGCTTATAGTGACTGCTGAGTTGAGTAGCAGGACTGTCCAGTAGATTCAGGTCAAGGAGTCCAAGCCTCCGTAGACGTGAGGTAGAACTATAGGCTACAGAGCCTGGTAATCTCGCTCCAGCAGGTCCCTCTCTCACCCAGTGCTTATCATAGTAGGGGCTGTTTCTCACTTTGCACGGGGCACTATCTCACACACAGAGAAGGACATGTCACCTCCCGAGCTGCCCACGTCCTGGAGGCTTGGCGGCTACAGGGCTGAATGGAATCTGGGGTGTCTGGGAGACTCAGTCTAGTAAGGTGCTGTCAGCAAGGGTCTGAGGCCTGGCAGAACTGATTTGTCCACAGCAGATGGGCTGTTGAGCCATTTGGCTGACTTTAGGCAAGACGGTGCAGACTTTGCCTGTTGACCAGTTTGGAGGAAGGAGTCAGGCAACTGAGTACGTTAGAATGTGAACGCTGACGTGTGACATTTACCCTTAGAAAGCCTGACTACAGCATCCGCCTTACTTCACAGGGATTGAGACAGAGTCCCAAGACAAGGTTGCCAAAACCAGGAAGACAGGGCACTCGGGTTTCAGACCAGGCAAGTTTCCCAGTCTCTCACTCCAATAACATTTCAGCATCTAGGCAGACAAGAGGGAATTTCCACCATTATAATATCAGATGTTCAGGATCCCTGGCATTACACAGCCTTCTTTTTCTTTCTTGATGTCAATAAAGGATTTCTCCTCTATAGACTCCTGAAGCGTCAGAGTTGAAAAGATTTTAGAAGTGGGGGAGATCAGTTCTGACAGAAAACAAAACTGAACCAGAGAAATGACTGATATAAGAGCATACAGTTAGTCTGTGTTTGCTAGGGTTGAAACTAAGTCCTCAGATAATACTTTAAGGCTTCCGCTTCACCGTTTGTGACTTTGTACAGCAGGGCCTGTTGCCCATTCTCTCTTCTGTTTCTTATTTTACTCACTTTCATACAGGATCTTTTTTTTTTTCTTTTTTAGTTTTTTTTCGAGACAGGGTTTCTCTGTAGTTTTGGTGTCTGTCCTGGATCTCACTCTGTAGACCAGGCTGGCCTCGAACTCAGAGATCCACTTGGCTCTGCTGGGATTAAAGGCGAGCGCTACCACCACCTGGCTCATACAGGATCTTTTTTTTTTTTTTTTGTCGGAGCTGAGGACTGAACCCAGGGCCTGCACTTGCTAAGCAAGTGCTCTACCACTGAGCTAAATCCCCAACCCTTATACAGGATCTTGAACTATAACTTATTCTTAATAAACTGACTTTCTGAGAAGTTTCACTATTTGGTGTTTTAACGCCCAAGAGAAACAAACAAAAGAAAACCACTAGGTCAGTAAGGGGTCATTGCTGGATTTCCAGTGTGAGATAAGACTGGGTTGAAAAATTCTTAAATTCATAGGCCTTGTCCTCAAAGCTGTATGCACTGCTGGCAATGAGCATTACCTAGGGTCTCACCAAAGGCTGCATTTTAATAAGCGCCTAGTGAACCAAAGGCACACTAACATTTGAGTAGCACTCCTTAAGGTGAAGCTGAGAAAACTTCCCTCTTCCCATCACTGAGAAATGCTGAGTCTTCTGCCATCCCTTTCTCGCCCCTTCCTTCCCATCCCTGCCTCTCCTTGACACCTTCCGATCCTGAAGAAGTGGAAGGGTGTATTGTAAAGGAGGACTCAAAATAGGAAATTTTAAGAAAAATAAAATATAGTCAACTTAAAAGATCTTCTGCAGCTCCGATGTCATGTTGTTAATGTTGGAATATAAACATTTGCTATGTTTATATTGGCTGGCTTCTGAAATGATCATTCTTGGTTATATTTAGGAATGCAATGGTTTGGAAAGCATACTAAAAAAAACTCTGAGAACAAAAATATTTTTCCTCTTAACTTTCTGGAAAATTTGGCCTTTTCTTTTCAATCCCCCAAAACACATCTTTTCCTTACATTTACTCTCTGTGTGTCTCTGTATCTTTCTCTCTTTTCTCATCCATCATTATATATTTCTTCCAGTCACCTTTCTCTCTTCATTTTTCATTTCGTTTACTTTTTTTTTTTTACAACAGGATTTTAAATTTTTTTTAGTGTTGTTTTTTGAGACAGGGTTTCTCTGTGTAGTTTTGGTGCCTGTCCTGGATCTCGCTCGGTAGCCCAGGCTGGCCACGAACTCACAGAGATCCGCCTGGCTCTGCCTCCTGAGTGCTGGGATTAAAGGTGTGTGCCACCGCCCATTTAACAACAGGGTTTTAAAAGCGTGGTTTTATTACAGAAAATTTAGGAGTGAGAAGAGTAAACGAAAGGATAACGGGTCAAAGGTCAGAAAGGAAGAGAAAGAGCAACCATATTCCTACTGAGATTAAAAACAAGTATAAGCATCATATAAAATCATCTCAATCTTTTTGTGCATGTTTTTTTTTTTTAACATCGATGGGACAATTAAGAACATGGTAATTAGTACCTACTTCCTTTTGAAGAGAATTGTAAATTACTAACTTTGTCAGTGACCACACCTCAACATCTTGATTTTTATTCAGTTCTGATGTTCTACTGATGGATATTTAGGTACTTAAAACCTTTCACTATTAAAAGCAATGCTGTAATCCTTAGTAACTTTCTCATCTTCAAAGAGTTATCGCATTGAAACAAGCACGTGAATGCATCATGATACTTGTGAAAAGCATAAGATAATGGCAAGTCCTTTGGGACCACCATCGCCAGCCCTGGTTTTCTTCTCTCCCCCTGCCCGACTCTCCCACCTCAACTCAGGGAGTCAACTTTTCAAAATTAGATTCTGCAAGGATTTCCGAAGGTGAGATGGTCACCACCCTGTGAGGGAGAGCAGGTATGGATTCAAGAGTAATGCAAGGACCACTCATAGGCCAGACACTGTTCTGCTCAGGGCAATTCAGTGTTACAAAAATGGAATGTAGTCTCAACGATGGCTGGGAAAACATCAATTTCCTTGTGTTCACCAGAATTGCCACCCTGGGGCTGCTTGCCTCTCGGTCTATAATCTTTCCTTTTCAACCCATTCAGTTTGCTGCTGATTAAATAATCTCAAGAGACCACTAGAAATTATTTCTTAATCTATGGTCTAATGTATTCACTGTTCCTCTTCCTCTGCCCACTCCATCTCCCCTTATCCTCCAACTGCTCACACTTTTATCTCCTCCTCATGTATCTACTGAGCACACACCGTGTCTACTAAGTTCTGCGAACCCTTTCTCTAAGTCTTAGCCCTAGAACAACCTTCTTGCTTCTTCTCCTGTAACAGATGCTACTTAGTTGTGATTATTGGTTTGTTTTAGATTCCTGGCCTAGTCTGCGCTATACTGTACATTTCTAAAGCACAAGGCCAACATGGTGCTGGGTACATGGTTAATGCTTAATAAATGTTTGCTCATCTGTTCAACAAAAAGAATGGGTAAACTAGTCCAGAAGGGCCATGCAGGTCTCACACTGGTTTTTCAGTCTGGAGGTTAATTCTCACTTAGAAAGAGAAGCAACTGCATCATGTGGCTGGAGCAGGGGGAGTCCTGGCCAAGACTTTTCCTAGGTCCTGAAAGTAGGAAAGAGAAGAGCCAGGAATTGTGCTGTTCTAAGTCCTCTTGATTCTACATTTAAAACAAACAGTCTTTACAAAGTAAGACTATAGCCGGGTGGTGGTGGTGCATGCCTTTAATCCTAGCACTCGGGAGGCAGAAGCAGATGGATCTCTGTGAGTTCGAGGCCAGCCTGGTCTAGAGAGTGAGATCCAGGACAGGCACCAAAACTACACAGAGCAAGCCTGTCTCAAAAAACCAAAACCAAACCAAACCAAAACAAACCAAACCAAACAAACAAAAGAACCCCCAAAACCAAAGTAAGACTAGAGAAAAGTTCAGTAAAAAAGACACTTTTCAAAAAAAAAAAAAAATTTGTGCATGCGTGTGCATACATGCATATGCAAATGTGTGAATGTCTGTATGTGTGTGCATTTGTGTGTTTATGTGTGTTGAGCCTGCAGGTGTGTATGCTTGCAGGCATGTGGACCTGAAGCTGACATTAAGCATCTTTTCTCATCATTTTCCTCTTTATTTGATGAGGTAGAGTCTCTTGGTCCATTCTAGCTGTTCTGCAGGTCCCAGCTCTGCCTCTAGAGTGCTGGGCTTGCAAGGTACCTGGCCTTTTCCATGGATGCTGGAGATCAGAACCTAAGACCTTACTCTTGCAGGGGCAAGCACTTAATTCACAGACAGAGACATCCCCCAATCCAAGGAAGACTTTTTTTTTTTTTTTTTTTTTAAAGGCATAGTCTCTCTACATAGCCCTCGCTGTCCCAGAACTCACTCTGTAGACCAGCCTGGCCTCAAACTCACAGAGATCCACCTGCCTCTGTCTGCCCCGTGCTTGGATTAAACACATGCGACACCACCCTGGTTCAAGGAAGACAATTTTGAAAGTATCATATATATGCATGAACTTGTTAAAGAATTAAGAATATTTCTTTTTTTTTTTTTTAAATCCCAACTTTGCCCGTTAGGAACTAGAAGTTTGTTGTGGTTGTTGTTTCTTTTTGAGGATGCAGGATCACAGTTACACAGGATCATAATCCTACAGGATAGCCTAAAACCCACCAAGCTAGTCTGGAGCTCACAGATGAGATCCTGCCTCAGCTAACAAGTTGCTAGGATTTCAGGCATATACCACCACACCCAGCAAGGAACTAGAAGCTTTAAAAGTCAAATCTATCACATTGTCCCCTTTCCTAACTTCTTTTCATTGCTTTTGTTTAAGAACTTTAAGTTGGTCCCCAAAGGCCCTGCATGGCCCCGAACTGGCTCACCTGTGTGGCTCCGTCTAGTCACTCTTGCAGAGGCTCTTTGGTTATTCCTTTGTTCCTCAAAGGTCCCCACTCCTTTACCAGGACACCCTATGGGATAATCCATGACCCGTACTATGTCCCCACCCCACATCACCTGGTCAATTACTTGCTTCAGATCCCAGCTCGGCTGTCATTCCTTTAGGAGACGTACTCTGAGCCTCATGCTAGATCAGGCCACTCCATTGTATATTGCATAGAACTGTATTTTCACTTTATTTTTTTTTTAAGTTCTGTGGATACACGTGTGCCTGCTAGTCTGTATGTGCACCGTATGTGTAGGTACTCAATGAGGCCAGAGGCAGATGCTGGATCTCTTAGATCCAGAGTTACAGGTGTTTGTGAGTTGCTTCACAGTAGGTGCTTGGAACTGAACCCGGGTCCTCTGCCAGAGCAGTATGCTCTCTTAACTGCTGAGCCATCTCTCCAGCCCTTTCCTTTCCTTTTTATTATTGGAATTTGGTAGCTAAGTGTAATTGCTGGCTGACTGCTTTCACTCCCTCCTCCAATCACCAGAGTGTAATCTCTAGGAGGATAGGCTCCGTGTCTGTCCTGTTCACTACTTTATTGTAATTGCCTATGCTATTGCATTAACTTTACAGTCCTGTGATATACACATCGTTGTTCTCATTTTGACAGATGAAAAAACAGAAGCTCCGATAGAATTAAATTGAGCATTGTTCCTACCTGCTTAAAAGCTAGAAATTAGTTTATTTGGTGTTGGATTCCCAGGTGTCAAGTCCTGGTTTTACCATTTACTAATTTTATAATTTGGTATGAATCTCCTCATCTATATGTGAGATGATATTCTATAATGATTTTGTCTCCAATATTCTTGGGAAGATCAGGTCAAACACTAGTCATGAATGGAATACTTGGTAGACCATAATCCACTCTATAAATGAAGTGAGACAAATGGTGATTTTTGTCTCGCACAAGCAACAAGTGCAGCTTATCTGGTGTGTCAACTGCCCATCTGTTCCTTGAATAAACTTGTCGGTTTGGGGCAGTTAGCCCAGATGTCCATATATGTTATCTAGCAGAGGTTGCCACCCCAGTACTTAGGTTAATAGCAAAGCAATAAACTCTGTAACATAAATGGCATCTATCTTCTAATAATGGTAAAAAATGACAATAGATAACCTGTAATGATATGTCAGTAACCAGCCCCCAGTCCTTGCTCACCAAGGAACAAGTAGAATGGTCAGTGTAGCGAAAAATTAGCATTAATGGCTGAGAGCTCAGAGTTGGAGTCTGCTAGATCTGAGTTGTAGCTCAGATGTAGTCAGTTCTACATCTACCAACAGTGAGAAACTGAACATGTTACTCAACTTCTTCAAACTCCATTGCTACATGTAAAGTGCACCTAGTCCTCAGACTCATATAAGGATTGAAACAAAGAACATGAGCGTCCGGTGTGCAGGAAAGCCTCAGTAGTGGGTCATTCTTAACACTTTGTCTGCCTTCTTGTCTTGCTGATCCCTATCCAGCCATTTCTTATATCTATCTTCCTTCCCAATTGGAGAGGTAGTTTCAAGAGTCAGGTTAGCAAGTTGGAACAGTTGGGAGGGACCCCGCCTTTCTGCATCTGCTCCAAGGGAAGCCAACCTTGCCTATAAGGGAGAGATTTTTGGTACACTGTCTGCTTAATAACTCCCACTGCTTCCTTCATTTCTGGGGGTGCTTTCCTATTTGTGATGATCAACAAGTTTTTCTATCCACATATGAGCTGCATGTCTTCAGAGAGGCACATTAAGAATGGAAGGATTCTATTCTCCCTGGCTTTGGACAAGAGAATGGATGATTTCTAACCACAGTGAAAAGGGTTTTCTTGTTCAGCCTTTTCAGTGCTAGCAACATGTTGATTACATAAATTGATATGATTTATTATGAATCTTAAGGTGGCCTTGGGTTCACTAGGTAAAGGTGCTTGATGACAAGACTGATGACCTAAGTTCAATCCCTAAGTCCACATGATGGAGAGGACTGACTCCCAAAAGTTGTCCTCTGGCCTCCACATGCACTTGGTATTGAGTGCAAATGAATAAACAAATAGATTTTTTTTTTAAAAAAAAAGGGGGACCGGGGGGAGGCCTTTCTGTAATTTTGTACAAGGAGCCAGACATCCAAGCTATAATATTATATTATGTTTTGCATATGCATGTGTTTGTTTTTTATTTTGGTTTGGAAAGTGCTTGGAATTGAATCTATACTGCAAATTTTTACTTAAAAACTATTTATTGATCCAATAGTGCTCTGCTCTGTTGGGAGGAGCATAATAATGAATAATGAACATGTACAAATATACACTCACATATAAGTCAAAATAAATTAAAAAGTATCGTTAAGATCAACACAAAGATATAGACAGTGTTAAAAAAAATCTTGTGAGCATACAGAGTGGGTCAGGATGTGATTTTGAAAGTGGGTCAGGAAGTGATATTGAAAGTGATCTTAGCTGTCATCCCGCATGCTGGATGAGGAACACCTTCCCAGAGGTGCAACTCTGGTTTACTGGAAGATGTAGACTGCTTCCTGTCAAACGCTTGCACACTTCTGACACAGATGGTGACATCCTGTGGTCACTTCCCTTCCCTAGTTGAATGCTAGGTGGTGGTTTCATACTCTCCCCACCCAAGAGCATGGATTATCTGACACTAGCAGAGAAACAGGAAGAATGGTGGTTTCGACCCAGAAAGAAGACTACGTAGTTTACAGTAAATAACTTCCACTACTTGACCAAAAAAAATGAAAAAGCTATGATGTGAGATGATAAGGAAGCCAAGACACAGCTCTTGGAAAAGCTGAAGGTATCCTTGATGTTAGAAGCAAATTCAGTTTCCACAGCATCCTGAGCAAGATGATGCCGGAAGTCAACTTTGGACAGTGGCTCTAGCAGATAGTCAGGAGAAGGGGGCTTGGCACTGTTCCTATTAATGCAACGGCATCTTTTCTTCAATGAAGCTGCTGCTCTGCACTAGAATCTCACATTTAGCTTAACCAAGTCAAGACAGTGACTAAGAGTTGAGCAATCAATCATACAATGGAAGCTAACCCAATTACCATAGAACTTGATTTATGGGAAATAAAGAGTTTCCAAGACAACTTGAAACAATGGTTGATGGAATGGCTATTATGCCCCAGAAATACCAATATAGATTTTCATCTTTTTCTGAAAGCACTATTCTCATAAGAAAATTACAACACCTAAAGGCTTCAGTAACATTCACATGGCTCCATTTGCCTCTAGCATGATATCCATAATAGTGGGTATCACTTTTGAATTTCTAGCTTAAGTCACGAGACTTGCTTCTAGGGCACTCCTTGGCTTCTGTTCAAACTGTACAACCCTTAGAATGCTGCTCAATGTAAGCTGTAGGGTATATGCTTCCTAAGGTTAGAGATCTTTTCTACCTTCTTCAGGATTGTGTTCCACCAGGAATCCAGAACAGTGTCCAGGACATGATTGGCATCCAGTCAATGCTTGTTGAGGTATTTAACAACATTCATTCTCTCTCGTAATACAATCATCTTGAAAGATCAATATAATTAGCTTCAGTTTGTGAATAATAATAAAGTTGGTCTCCTTGGTTCAAAGCTGTCCAGAGTCACATGTGCAATGAAGTGCTGCAAAGGTAGAAAGTGTGGCTCCACAGTCACATGGTACCCAGATTAGTATGAGAGAATCAGGGAAGTAATCTTGATTGCGTGAAGGTTGTTTTCTAACTTCCATAAAGTGAGTGGGGTAGAGCTCTGTTGTCACGGGGTTAAAGGAGGAGAGGAGATGCTCAGATAAGGATGAGGGACACAAGCATCTTCACAAAACCTGTGCTCATCCAGACCACAAGATACTGTTTTGTTCTGTATAGGTCCAAAGAGCAGACTATCTATGTGGCCTTTTCATGCTCCTTAACTTCTTTAGCTATCATTGGGAGCTGTCTGGCATTCAAACAACTGTCTTAATGGAGGACATCAGTTACAGAAATAAGAGTATAGTTGAAGCCAAGCATGTGACATACACCTTCAATCCCAGCACTTGACAGGCTATGTATGATAGGCCAGCCTCGGATGCAGAGTAAGACCCTATCTCAAAAACAAAACAAATGAAGATAGGGATCAATTCAGGAAGATACCTAACACTGGTTTCTGCCCTCCATATAAACACGCATCCAGGTGCATGCACACTTGCACACACTTGTGAACATATACTTGAACACACACACACACACACACACACACACACACACACACACACACACACACACATCAACCAACCAACCAAATAACCAGACAGGACTGTAGGCGTGATTGCCCAAACTAGTTGGTAGCAGTGGAAATAGAAAGAATTTCAAAGGAGGAGGGAAGAAAGATGGCACGCATAGCTGGGTGTGGGATGTGAAAAGGGAAAATGGTTAGGGATAACTCACTTTTCTGATATCAGCAGCTGGGTAGAGGTAGCAACCTTCAGTGAGCTGGGGACCAGCCAGAAAGAGAGGGCTAGAGAAGAAGCTGGTAAACACTGCCGAGCTCTGAGAGCCCACACACTCAGATTCTAGCCCTGGCTCTTTGGTGCGCCCCATGTCCTCCTGTCTCTGAGCACAGGCCCGTTGCTGTGGGCAAACTGAAGCTTCCAATGTGACACAGCCTCAGGGTATGCTGCCTCATGCTAGAACAACTCAGTTCTAAATCCTGGCATCGCCTTTCCCCCTCCTCTTATTGCTAAAGCAACTCCAGAAAGGCAAAAAGGGGATCGGGGGCCCCCACAAACATAAACTTATAAAGGAAAAGGAAAGAACGGGGGGGGGGGGGGAGCTTCAAGATTAGAAGCTGGTTTCCTGCCAGAGCTTTGCTTCATTTAATGGGACTCGCCCACACTCTCTCCGGCTTCCAAAGACCGTCTGCAGGCTCTGCTCTGGTGTCAGCCTCCAGCCCTTGGTGCCGAATAAAAGGAACTGAAAGGGGGAAGTGGAGCCCTCTGAGGACCAGGGGTGGCTAGGAGCATCCAGCTGAGTGGCAGAGTGAGGGAATAGCAGGGCAGGAATCGATGAGCAGTAGACCCGCGCTCTCAGTGGGCACTGAGCTCAGGCTGATTGAAGTGCTGCAGGCCTGGTGTAGAGCTGACCTCAGTAGCAGCCTCCTGGAGTATGGAGAGTAATTGCCATCTTGTGATGTCTTCTGAATGCTGCTGCAGAGAAAAGAGCCACGCTTTACAATACAGCAGCTAGGACACGGAGGAGGCAGAGGAGGGCAGGGCAAAGGGAGGATGTGGAAATTTTGTCCTTTTTAAGAATACGTTCTAATTAATTATAATCCCACTAACCCTTCGTGCTTTTTATTTATTTATTTATTCTTCTTTCATACAATACATCCCGAAGGCAGCCTTCCCTCCCTCCACTACTTCCAGCCCCCCCCCTACCCCACCCCTATCCCACCCCTATCTCCTCCCTCCCACCCCAGATCCACTGCTTCCCCATTTCCCTTCAGAAAAGAGCAGGTCTCCTAGGAATATCAACTGAACGCGGCATAACAAGACACAGTAAGACTAGGCACAAACCCTCGTATCAAGGCTGGATGAAGCAACCCAGTAGGAGAAAAAGGGTTCCAAAAGCAGGCAAAAGCATCAGAGATACCCCTAATCTCCCTGTTAGTAGTCCCACAAAATCCTCAAGCTAAATAACCACACTATGTATGCAAAAGCCTAGCACAGACTCACACAGGCTCTGGGACCTCCGCTTCAGTCTCTGTGGGCCCCTATGAGCCCTTAGTTGATTATGTAGGCCCTGTTCTCCTGGTGTCCTGGGCCCCTCTGGCTCCTATAATCCTTCCTCCCTGTCTTCTATGGGGTTCACTTAGCTCTACCTAATGTTTGGCTATGGGTCTCTGCATCTGCTCCCATTAGTTGCTAGAGGAAGCCTCTATGCATTTAGCAGAATATCATTAGGAATCATTGCATTCACTTTTTAATTTTTTTTTTCTTTTGGCCAGTCGTGGTTGGTTCTACCGTAGGTCTCTAGGCCATCCAGCTTTTGGTTCCTGGTCCTCCAGGCAGTGTCAGGCATGGGCTCCCTTTTGTGGAGTGGGCCTCCTTAGATAAGTCATTGGCTGGCCACTCCCACAAACTCTGAGCTACCATTGCCCCAGCACATCTTGCAGACAGGACAGGTTGTATATCAAAGGTTTCATGGCTGGATTGGTGTCCCAGTCCCACCACTGGAAGGTAGCCTGGTTACAAAACATGACTGCTTTGGGTTCCATGTCCTCCATACAAGGAGTCCTCAATAGGGTCACCCTTATAGGTTCCAGGAAGTTTCCACTGTACTAGGTTTCCATCCCCCACCCCCATCTCTTCTACCACCAAATGCCCTCAGCCACTAATCCCTCTTGATCATTGGCAGATACTTACTGACTGCTCATTTGGTGAGGCAATCTCAGACACATAACAAGCCCGAGGCTTAGGACATTACATTTGCTCTCTTTAATTAATGATGTTTAGAGGAGTTCAGAGTTGACTGAAAGCCCACATCTGGCCAGTGGCAGGGCCTGGATTTGGACAAGGTTGGGTATTATAGGTTTGTTTGTTTGTTTATTTAAACTCATACACATATCTGGGTATTTATATCAGTGCCAAGACAGTGCCACTTCAGTAAACAACCTTAATTTTCCAGTGGGAAATAATTCAAAGAAAAGGGAGACTAAAGATGTTTCAGAAACATCCTGTGTTTAAATCTTGTCATACTTCCCACAATTTTGTAAACTCATCCATTGCAAAAGTGTTGTTTTGATGTTTTTTCTCTCTGACAAACCGGAACGGAGTGACTTCCCTTCTCTCAGCCTGAGGCTTCCTTTGTGACTCCCCAAGACAGGCCGCAGATATCTGTTCTTCGTCTCTTTTTCCTGTGTCTCTTTGAAGTAAAATGTCTTCATTTCTACACTACGGAAATGTTGTAACACTGAAAACTTGCTAGCAAGTGATCCCTTTCAAAAATGAACCAATGGGGCTGAAGAGATGGCTCAGCAGTTAAGAGCACTGGCTGCTCTCCCAGAGGACCTGCATTTGATTCCCAGTACCTACAATGTGGCTCACAATCATCTGTAATTCCAGCTCCAGAGGATCCAGTGCCTTTTTCTGGCCTCCTTTGAACACTAGGCATGCACGTGGTATACAGATATATATGCAGGCAAGACACTCAGACACATAAAATAAAGCAAATATCAAAATTAATGTAATTAACAATCTTCCCCCAATTCTAAGCTTCACCATCTCTCAATCCTCTGACTACTGTCTCATTCTTACATTTCCTATCTGAGCATCACTTCATTTGAATTACAGAGAGATTCTGCACAGATCGCTTGATCTTTTAGAAACTAAAATTTGAATGGCTTTTATTTATAACATGAACGTTGAAATGTTATCAGCATTAAAATTACCTAAACATAGTGTTGTGTACCAAGTACCAAAACCCAACCACCTAATCTTTAAAATAGAATATCTTTTACTTATTCTTTGATGATTTCAAATATGTAAATGGTGCATCTTGATCATATGTATCCCAACTTGCCATTCCCACTCCCCCTGTTAAACCCACGTGGTCCCCCTCCTCACTTCTTGTTCTCACTGACCTTCCCTTTGTTAATAAACCACGAAGTCCAACTAGTGCTGCCTGTTGGATGCTGAATGATGTTGCTGACTTGACATTGCACACAGAATGATAGCTGTGGTGAGTTCATGGGTACCATGGCCAAGCCATGTCCCAGAGACAGCTCTAATTCCCAGAACTCCTCCCCATCCTCTCACTCTTACATTCTTTTCATTCCTCTTCTGTAGTGTTCCCTGAGCCTTGGAGCCTTGATATAGATGTCCTGAGTGCTCAATAGACACTTATTCTTAGCATTCAACCTGTTATGAGTCCTTGCGTTAACTGCTACTCACTACAGAGAGAAGCTTCTCTGGACAAGGTTGAGGGCATCACTAATCTATGGATGTAAGGTAAATATTTATAAGGCAGTTTACAATATGTGGTTTAGCAAAACAATAGTAGTAGGTTCCTCCCTAGAGCTTATGACTGCACAAGCCATGAGATTGAGCAGGTTGACAGCACCAGCCCTGAATTCTTCCCAGTGGATCAGGTCTTGAGTCCCATCAGAACAGTTAGCTGTTACCCCTATAACTTTCATGCCACTAATGCCCCAGTGGGCACAGCTCTCCTGGCAGGGTCAGTATTTAGCATGTAAGGTTGGCTGCAGGGAGACCATTGATGCCTTTTCTGTCCCCTGTAGCCTGCACAGTACCTTTCACTGTGAAAGCAAGTTAGCAACTAGAAAGTTTTCAGGTCAGTTCTAGCTTGATTTCTTTGTTCCATAACCAAACTGTCCAACTACCCAGTTTTGCTTCTTATTCAGTCTTGTCTTGACAGTCTTAGAGAGTTAGTAAGTGGTCTTGACTCTTCCCAGTAACTCTACAGTTAATACCAGGTTTTCTTCAACAAGAACTTTTAGAACAAAGTCACCTCCGACCCTACATTTAACATTCTCTGTATGACTTTTGGAAAGTCAATTAACTCCCTTGTGCTCAATTTCCTACAAAATGGGGAGATAATATCTATTTTTACAAAATTATAAGATCAAGATAATACTTAGCAAGCTTTTAGGCCTTGTCCTGGTACGTTGTAAGCATGTAGTACGTGTTAGCTATGGGACAAAAGGGATTCTCTGCTTATTAGACCACCTCAAGGAGCAGGACTGAAAGTATATTACTTTAAATTTATTTTAGTTTTAATGGTTTTCCTATTTTGTTTACTGGTATCATAGAACTTTTTAAAAACTCTACATATCCTGTGGTGTGTTTACAAAGTACACGTTGAATAGTTTGTCTGAAACCCTAATGGCCTACCAGCACTTGTTATATTGTGACATCTCTCTACATGCAGATGCACACACAAGCACATACACACTGGAAATGAAGGGCCAGAGACTGAACTAGGCAGCTGCTTTACTGCTAAGCCAGACTCCCAGGCATGTTCTTTTTGTGGTAGAGTTTTGGACAACAATTTTTCCCTTTATATGTATACTTTTATATTTGGTTTATTTTATGAATTTTTTTCTTCTGCTCATTTTCCATTTCTGAATGCTGACTGGGCAGTATGCATTTTATTCCCTATGTGATAAGAAGCTACTCATGGCTTCAGCCATGGTCCATGCTGTATTTTAAGGGGTTCAGTTAGATGGCAGTACAAAGCCTGGCTTGATAAAGGGATTTTGAGGTCAGGGAGGTTAGATTAGAGACTAATAGAATAGCTCATTCTGAGAGTCTTGTCTATGTCTGGGACAAGAACAGACGGAGACACATGTGACAATGATTTTGGGGTGGATTGAAGGTGACTCGGGAATGGAGTGGTATGAGAAATGGAGGGGGAAATCAGTCTTCATTGTGGGTGTGGAGGTGGTAAACCCACTAGGAGAGACTGCTTTCTCTATTGTTTTCTAAATGCAGAAGGGTTGCAAACTGTTCAAGGAGCAATAAAAATACATTGTGAAAACTCAGACTATAAGACAAGCCTCTTCTTCAGTTCACAATAAAATCTGTGTACGCCCAAAATTTTCACACCTGAACCTAAAATTGAACAGAACTGGAATCATTAAAAAAAAAAAAAAAAGACATACAGGGTTGGTAATGGGATTCAATGAGGCTCTAGTTGAGGATGATAATCAAGCACTTTAAATGTTACCTTCTAAGGAGTGTCTGCAAGTTGCTAAGTTTGTGAGCAGGATGGTCTTTCCTCTCTACAAAAGTGGAGCTCTGAAAGGGCCAAGCGAGGCCACAAGTGCTCCAGCTACATCCTTCCCGAAATGCTAATGCTTTCTGCTTTCACTCCGAATTCTCAAAGCCTGTTCAGTGGGCAGAGAACAAGACAGAATAGCTGGCCTGGCCTAAGACTGCATGGGCAGCCAACCACGCAAAAGGGAGTGGCTGAGGCCACCCGCCCAGAAACGGGGTAGGCTCACTAAAGCACACTTCTTTCCTCCCTCCACCCAAACACTCCTGCCGACACAGGGAGAAGCAGGTTCTGAAAATCAGCATGAAGCCTGTCTTGGCTATATCTGTGTGTCCTGTGACCATACTTTCTAAGTTAGAAATCTAAATACATAACAAATAGATTTCTAGAAAGAAATCTACGGTGTATAGTAGTTGGGGTGAAAATACATCACTTAAAAGACAGATCCAACAAGTACGTAGGCATCACCTACTAGATGTCGGGTTCTATTTTCGGCACCGGCAGCAGACAGAGTGGAGACGAACACACTGGGGATGTATTATATAATAGGAATGGGTGTCACGCTGGGGAGCATTGTTAGCATTTTAACATCAGCTCTAATAAGCTATGTTTATAACTCAAGGAGAGCATGGTCAGGCAGGTAGTCACACTGCGGATCTTTGACATCTACTTGAATTCCAACAGTAACAAAAGGAGCAAGTGCAACAGGCTGACATCACTGAGGTGATCCCTATCTTAGTGGGAAGTCGTGGCTCCCTTCTCTGAGGTCCCCTGCACGTCCTGTGTCCTCTGAAGAGCCTTCCATCATGTTATGATCATTTACTTTGGTCTTATCAGCCATTGTAGACTCTTTCAACGCGAGCTGCCTTTGCTTCTCTTCCAGGCCCTCTCCTGATGCTGCCCCCTTCTCTCCTTTCACACTCCTCCATGCACTTACTGGCTGGTTCCTGTATTTGCTGCTCTGTGCTTCTGCATGCAGTTGGCCTCTATTGTCTGGAGGAGCTACAGCCCCTCTCAGAAGAATCAGCCCAGACGGAAGCAAACTTAGGCCCCCTATGACTTCCCTGGGCAATGTGTCTTCGTGTGCTCTTGCCCTTGCCGGGATCTAAGCTTAGCTGTTAACTCACTTACCCCACCCCACACCCCAGTCAGCTTATGGGTGGAAAGCTCTGAGACAGAGTCTTCATTTTATCATCTGCAGCTCTGGAATCTTTTACCTTTGTCTGAAAAAGCGTTTCAGTAAGAGGGTATAGAGTAATTGACCTGCCTTCTGAACCACCTGAGACACAGCCACATGAACCGGAAAGTCCTTTGGTTTAAAATTACTCCAAACAGCCACCACAACAAGACCCCTCCTTTGTCCTTGCTAAAGATTTCCCTGGTGCTTACTCCTTGGCTCAAAGGCTTTGTGACTTGTTAGAATTCAAGCAGGAGATAGAGCCAGAGACAAAAGTGTGCAGACCTGTACAGCAGCTCCCTGACTTACACTGAGGTCACACCACAACCAAACCATCCCAAGCGGAACATAAAGTCACACCAGGGTGGTGTGTAGACATTTTTTCCCTGTCTAACGGTGGTGGCTTCCCAGAGAACTCTGATGAGAATTGTGATGCTCGGTTCAGCAAAGACCCTCAAAAGAGAAGCTCCTGTTTCTGTTCTTTCAGATGAAAAGCAGAATGTAGGTCTCACTGGCTACATGTGTGCTGACCCAGAACTTGACAGACCTTTGGTTTCCTTTTAACATGAATGCTTCCCATTTCATGATGCATAAGTGGTTGTATATAAAGTGGAGGAGGGACATGACACGGATCTCCTGCCACGCTTTGTATCAGCAGTACAAGACAAAAGGAAGAATAACGCATGGTTCTAGCTCGCAAAGGGTGATGAGGAGTGGTGATATTGTTAGACATTTTTACATGTTTGTAGGAAGGAGCTGACATGACATTACCCCGCAAAAGAACTTCATTAGCAGAATTATAGGCTTATGGCCATAGCCAGCCATGATGAGATTTCCTGAAGCAGGAATCATTAGGAGAGAGTTAGGACACTGCGCTAAGGACAGTCCAGTAGGGACTAGAAGGGAGACGGAGCCTTAAATTCCCAGGATACTAAGAGAAGTTGTATCACACAGAGGCAGCTCCGTGGGCTTGAAGGCGGAAAGATCCTTCAGTTCTGTAAGATGGGAGTTTCTGACTCAAAGGTTTTTAAGGAGTAAGAGTGTTTCACACCATGTGACCTAGCCTGGCCTAGCCAACATGCCAAGGAAGGCAGCAGGCACTAGGTAGAACCATAAACTTATTCTTCAGTTGCTAAAAGGGAAAGAAGGGATTCTTATCAGCTCTGCCTGGAGAGGGAGGGACTGCAGGAGGGGTGGCCTGGTTTCTGGGAGATGGCGCGTGTGGTTAGAAGGTCTGTAAACTAACAGGCACTATCTTCCTGTAGCAGATAATGGCAATTGGGGCTCCAATTGAGGAGCTGAACCTTAGACTAATCTGACTGTAATCAGATTATCCTTTGCACACTATACCTCATTACCTTCATTTAGAAGGGGAAAGGAGTCAGGTATGGTGGCACACACCTGAAATCCCAGTACTCAGGAGGCGGAGGCAGGTGGACCACTAGCTAGCCAACAGTATACAGTAAGACCTTATCTCCCACCACAAAGACACAGGAAGGGGAGACACTGAAGCAAGGTATGGTGTCTACTCCACTGAGTGCATAGAGCTCAGGATAATCAGTGGGCAGTGTTAGAAACCTGGAGTCTGGGGAGAGAGAGTAGAAAGAGAAAAACCAAACAGAAGACTTTGGAAAGCAAAATGTCACCTACTGAATGCGGGCTGATCTTGGATTCAACACGGAAAGACTTCCCAGGGTATTTACAGACCACCTCTGCCCCTTATGTCACACAAGCTTCAATAATGAGAAAAGATAGGCTTGGAGGAAGGCAATACAATTTGGAGAAGAAGCAACAAAATATATTGGTTTCTTTCCAGTGTTGAGAATCTAACCCAAGCTCTCATTCATGCGAGGCAAGCAGTCAGCCACTTTGTGACATTCTTGGTCCAGGATGATAGGTTAATCACATTATATGATATTATTACTGGGATTATTGGGGTTAGAGCCTGAACCTTTACAGTACCCTAACAAGCCCGGTTTGGGTCACCCATCCTCAATATACCAACTAAACAAACAAGTAATAGGGAAGAGCAGAACAAGGAGATTCATTTAATGTGGCCATATGGGAAGAACAAGTCTGCTTTGGGGGCATTAGTGTACTGTGTAGCTTTACATAGGAAGCCAGAGGTATGGAGAGCTAAGTGTGGTTTCTGCCATCGCCATCCCCTCAGCTCCAGTCTACCCTGCAAGACCATCCGACAATCTTAACTCTTAACTGGAGACCAGTTCTTCCTCTGGCTGGCGCCAGGACCTCATCCCTTTCCTTCTCCCAGCATGAGACTTTTGGGGAAATTCCAATTTCTTGGGGACTATTGTTTCAATAGTTTGATAGCCAAAGGGAGAGGTACACATGTCCCTTTAGAATATTAGCATTCCTGTGAGGACAGTTACAGCGTCAGGTCAGGGCCTGACCTTGCATCATGGCATTGTTCACTGAACTCCACTAAATGGCACGGCCCTGTATACTTGCACAGTTTGGACAAGGACTTTTATCTCCATTTGCTGTGAAATTACCATGACTGTTCAATAGTAAGTTTTTCTAAGTCATGAGGATTTCTAAGAAATGGCTATTAAAAATCACGCTGAAAAAAGTAAGGTCACCAAAGTGGGTACTATTTCAAAAAGAAAAAAAAAATGAGAGCAAAGAGAAGTCCAAAGGCCCCTGACTCATCTCCACTGTGCTCCCAATTCTAAATTAAACTCCAACTACCTCTAAATCTTGAGCCAACTTTAACTTGTTCACTTTTCAGATCTCAGTGAATGCAGTTAGTTCTCAGTGAGTGCAGATTAAAATGTAGTCTCTCTGCAGAAGAGGTGGCCCAAAGTCTCCACACAGCAACGTTTAGAAGGGTCAGAGGGCTGTAGGGTGTCCAGTCCTTCTACAGGTTTCACAGCGTTGAGGTGCCTTGTGTGTGTCCTTAGGGGAGGTGTGTCTATCAGGCTTCGTAAACCTCACTCTCCTTAACGGATTAGCACTTTAGAGCCTAAGACTTTGCCCTAGGCTGTTTCCTGGTGCGAAAGTGTGTATGCTTCCTCACAGCTGGTTTCTTTGGGCCTCAGTTTTTGAATCTGAAACATGGATATGCAACAGCCTCTATGTCACAAGCTTGTATGAGACATGTGACAGCACTCAGCATAAAAAGCCATAAAACACTACATGACTGACCTTATAACACCCCCCACATACCCCCACACCCACACACACCTCTCCACTTGCTTTATCTCTATCAACCCACAGTCAGTGCCCACTTTATCTCTCTGGATCTTTTTCCTTATCTCAGAGACCAGTGAGGTGAGTTAAATGACCTTCAAATGCCCTTTCACTTCCACTCTACCCTAGAGCCACATTAGGAAATGGATTTTCATGAATCCAGGAAGAGTTTGGATTACTAATGAAAGTTGATGACGGGAACCCAGAAGACAGGTGTGGGAAACATCAGCAAAAAGGGAAGACTAGGGAGAGGGCTTTGGCTTGGCACGAAGTACCAAGTGCCTGTCCTGCTGGGTGTCACATCTCTAAAACCGAAACCACTACATTTCTTGGTGTAGTCTAGGTTTTCTTTTCATGTGTTTCAGAAAGGTTGTGGGCTTGTCTCTCAGTGTGTTTTGTAACATTGGTCTCTCTATATCACTATCAGTCTGTTACAACTTAAAATGGAGGTTCATGTAAAGAGGCGGAGACAAGGTCACCCTACAGAAAAGCTTTATTAGGACATCATGGCCATCTGCAGCCACAGTGGTGCTTTGAAAGAGAGTCTTCCTTTTAAACTCAGAGAACAGAGAGGGGTTCTGACTCTTACTTACACTTTTGTTTTTGTAAGGTTTATTTGGTTTATGTACGTGAGTGTTTTGCCTGTATGTATGTATGTGAACCACATGCATGCTCTGTGCCCTTGAATGTCAGAGAGGCCATCAGGTCCCTGGACCTGGAGTTACAGGTAACTGTGAACCATAATACGGTTTCTGGGATTGAGCCTAGGTTATCTACAACAGTAACAAGTGCTCTTAATCTCGGAGCCATCTCTCCCGCCCCTCTTACAGGTTTTCAGGGGAGGTAGGAAAGCTTCATATCACATCACCTAGCCAGGAGTCATGGAGGCAAGCACTGGGTGGGACCACAGTTCAAAGCTGCCTTTGTCCTAGGCAGCAGGATGGCGATCTTAGGAGTGCCATCTCTGCCAAGTCCTGAGTATTAGTGACAGTCACACCATTGCACCTGCCCGTTCTTTGTTCTAACGGACAGACTACAGGCGAGAGCCATGGCCTGATTTCTGGGAGACAGAAAAGAGGCTAAAGGGTCTGTGACCTAGCACAATCAATCCTTAGAAATGTTTGAGAAAGTGTTTGCATAGCGACTGTCAACAAGCCACTGTCCTGATGCTCCACTATGGAACACATGTCACCCTCACATCGTTTCACCTCTGCTGGGAATGGTGGCTTCAGCAAAGCTTGTAGCATGAATTTTAAAGGTACTTATTAATAAAATCAAACCTGAGGCCACTTATTGGGGTGAGTGCTGGAAGATCAGAGAAGCAGAACAAGCCACAGCCACCTCACCTCTCCAATTCCTCAGCTGGTCTTGTTTCCTCAGACTGGAAGCCTCTGAGTCCTCATTCAAATGGATCTAAGCTGAACTGTTACTCATAGCCTGAAAGCTTAACCAGCCAAAAGCTTCTAGTTTCTGGTCTTCACGCCTTAAATACCTTTCTGCTTTCTGCCTTTACTTCCTGGGATTAAAGGCTCACTTCTTGTGATTAAAGGCATGAGTCACCATGCCTGGCTATTTCCAGTGTGGCCTTGAACTCACAGAGATCCATGCCTCCAGAAGGCTAGGATTGAAGGTGTGAGTGCCACCATTTTCTAGCCTCTGTATCTAGTGGCTGTTCTGTTCTCTGACCCCAGATAGGTTTATTAGGGTGCACAATATTTTGGGGAACACAATACCACCACAAAAGCTGGCCAAGTTATGTTCTGCAGCACTAGGGTGCTACATAGATCCCCCACTTTTCTCACATCTTCCACTTTCATAAAGAGGGAGTATGTAAATTCGTTGACTATTAGGTCAAAAGCTACTTTCCCTCTGAGAAAAATGGTCTTCTTTCTATTGTGATAGAAATGGACAGAAGGCTGACCCAACAAACAAGGGGCGGGGATGAGTCAAGTGGAGAGCAAATTAGAAGAACCTGTTTCTCTCCCTCCTCCACACTCCTGGCTGGAAGGCAGTAGATACCTAAATATGGGACACATCCCATATCTCTGAAGTTTTTCTAGAAAGGATAACAGATCTTGGTAATACTGACTGGTCACTCTGGGCATGTCTGATGTCCAACAGATGGATCTAGGCCTCAGACAGAAAGCAAATGTGCTGTTTCTATAACGCTCTTTGATTTACATATTATCAGCCCACAACAGTAAAGTAACTTACAAAAGAATGTATGACAGATCAGTTTCTCATAACTACAGAGGCCTAAGAAACACGTAGGTATATGGATGTTCAGGCCATATTATCAGAACCTAGGAATGCAGCTGAGCATGGTGGCACACATCTGTAATACCGGCACTTGGCAGGGTGAGGTAGGAAGATTATCATGAGATCAAGGCTAGCCTGGGATACATAGTGATACTCTGTCCCAAAATAAATAATAAAAACAGAAAACAACTAACAAAAAGAAACTACAAATGTTCACCCTGAGTGTCTTGTGTTAGCTTCAGTTATCTCAGATAAACTCTTTTCCTTTCTGCACGCACTGTTTCAAACTTTTCTCTTGCTTTGTCCTGATTTTGTCATCCATCCCTGAAATTGGCTCTTCTTTGCTTTGTCATGTCCATTAATGATCCTCATGCCTGCTGTGTGTGTGTGTGTGTGTGTGTGTGTGTGTGTGTGTGTGTGCGCGAAAGACATGTGTATCGACACCACGTGGATGTCAAAGGATGACTTTCATGTGTCAGTTCTCTTTCTAAGTTTATGTGGGTCCCTGGTATTGAACTCAGGTCATCAGGCTTGTGTGGCATGCACTTTTATCTGGTGAACCATTTATTCAGCCTTACTGGGTTTTAAAATTTGATTTATTCTTCATTTCCAGAATTTCTGTCCAATTCTTTTTCAGAGCCTGTCTTAGTCATTGTATTGTGGTAAAGAGACACCATGACCACAGCAATTCTCATAAAACAAAAGCATTTAACTGGGGACTTACTATAGTTCTGGAGGCTCAGTCCATCATGTTCTTATCATGTCAGGGAGCATGGTGGCAGGCAGGCATGATGCTGGTGCAGTAGCTGAGAGCTACATCCTGATCTGTAGGTGGGTCTCTGTGCTTGGTATGGGTTTTTGAAACCTCAAAGTCTAGCCCCAGTGACATACTTCCTCCACAAGGTCACCCATCCTAATCCTTCTCAAGTAGTGCCACTCCCTGACAATTAAGCATTCAAATATATGAGCTTATGGGGGCCATTCTTCTTCAAATCACCACAGAATCTATATTTTCTTGCTCATTTTTTCCTCTATGCTCATTTTTTCTAAGTTACTGTCTGTAGTTTTTTTTTTTTTAACTCTTTCTTTGTGTGTGTGTGTGTGGGGGGGGCATCCAGCTTCCAAATAAATCACAGGGAGTCTTATTCTTTCTTATAAATGCCCAGCCTTAGCTTGGTTTGTTTCTTGCCAGCTTTTCTTAAATTATCCGGCCTATCTTTTGCCTTTGGGCTTTTATCTTTCTCTATTTCTGTATACCTTTTCTTTACTTATTACTCCGTGGCTTGCTGTGCAGCTGGGTGGCTAGCCCCTAGAGTCTTCCTCTCCTCCTCTTTCTCTTCCTCCTCCATCCCCATTTTCTCTCTTTATTTCCTTCTATTTATTCTCTCTACCTCAGGCCCTGCCTACTTTTTCTCCTGCCTTGCTATTGGCTGTTCAGCTCTTTATTAGACCAAGTTTAGACAGGCAAATTAGCACAGCTTCACAGAGTTAAAAACATGTAACATAAAAGAATGCAATACATCTTTGCATCATAAAACAAATGTTTCACAGCATAAACAAATGTAATACATCTTAAAATAATATTCTACAACAACTGTCTCACCCATTTAGGTAACTTTCTTATCTAGGTCTTGATTTCCTTTATTCATGGATTTGCTTAAGTATTGTGTATAGTTAGATTCTTTTTAAAAAGTAAGGCTTCTGAGTCTTTTTCTGGAATTTCAGCCATTTCATTATTTTGGGTTTCCAGTACTATGCAGTTCTGAGCTTGTGGCTATGTCCTAGTGTGTTGCTTCAAAGTTGTGTCTTGCACATCTGTTGAGATGGATGTCTTCTCCAGGCAGCCAATGTTTTTCCTTTTCACGCTCTGTTTTAGGTGCACTAGTGAGCCCTGGCTGGCATGGACCAAACTATGCCACCCTTATCATTTGTTTTATTTTATATGATTCCTTCTGCTGACTTATCTTCTCTTGGATTTATGTTTTCTCGTATCATGGAGCTGAAAATTCAGCCTGCAGATGCAACAATTTGATAACAGTCCCTGTATTGACTTGCTGGAGACACTTGTGTCTCCAGTAAGACTCAGGACCGCAGCACAGAGTATTGGTCGAGGGGAAAATGTAGTTTCTAGTTCTTTTTAGAGTACAGGTATTGATATTTAAGTAGTTAAATGAAGAGGGAATGGGAAAAGGGAAAAGAAAAAGAATGACACTGGGTGGGTTAAAGGCATGAGAAATAGTACAGTAGGTGCAGAGAAAGAAAAGAGTCATAAAAGCCCTTTCTGGAGAGACACAAAAGCTGAACAATCATAAAGTAAAAAAGTTAAAAAAAAGAAAGATATAAAATTAAATGAAGCAATAAAATCAAACAAAAGATTATTAAGTAGTCAGAGTGTCTTCCTCATCGGGGTGTTCTCTCTCACTGGATGGCCTTTTGTATCAGCCTTCACAGGATGGGGGAGGATCCAGATAACACAGCCAGTGTGTCCTGCCGGATGAGGAGGATTTTTATGACCAAAGCCCATTTTCTGTCAGAATTCCCCGGTCTGAGGCTCTCTGCCTGCACATTACAACCTCATCTCTGGTATTTGGGGATCATTCTTTCCACACCAAGGGCTTTCTGAGACCGAGGCTCTAAGAGGTGTGGAAGGCATGCAGGCCTGTGTTTGCCTTTGTCAATCCAGCCAGGTTACTGTGCCAAGTTTGGCAGCACACTTCCCACGATCCCACGTAACTTGCCTAGACAATGGTGTGTGTGTGTGTGGGGGGGGGCCGGTGCCTTCTCTAGCAGATGTCTCCTGGTTTCAGCTTCAGGCTCCTGTGCTACATTTCTGCTTCAGATGTCTCACTGGGCACACGGCTCCAGCCTCTGGTTGCATTTGTAGATAGGCGACCTTCTCTCTCCCTCAGTGTGGTGCCAGCCCACGAGTGCACTTGCCTCTCAGTTACCTCGAACACTGGCCGGCACAGCAGCACAGTACAGCGTGGTGCAGGTGGCTCAGCTGCCGCTTGGCAGAGAAGCTCCTACTCAGACTCATCTCTGTTTCTCTAGCCCTTTCTCTTATGTGAATAGGACCTTTGAAGACAAAGGATAGTGTCTCGTGTAGCCTTTAATGGCCCTGGAACTTATATAGCCAAGGATGACCTTGAATTCCTGATCCTTCTGCCTTTACTTTCCAAGTGCTGGAATTATATCCATATAACCACCACAGTTGATTTATTATTATTATTATTATTATTATTATTATTATTATTATTATTATTTTAAATCCAATTTTTCATCCAACTGTACCCACCATGGCCACTAGTCTGCCATCTTACTCAGAAGTCTGCATGAACATCTCCTTTTGTTGCTGTTTTTATTGTTAAGGTAGGGCCCCATGCTGTACTCCAGGCAGGCCTAGAGGTCTCTATGAGGCCGAAGCTGACTTTGAAGTCATGGCCACCCTCCTGTCTAAACCTCCCAAGCATTGGGATTACAGGCAGGAACCTCAATGTCCTGCAGCAAACTAGTCTTTGTATCTAAAGTGCCTCATTTGGGCACCCCGCCACATTAGCTTTAAAAAGTTTGTTCAACCAGAGAATATTTTCCAACGTCTTCCACTATACGTTTAATGGTCATACTATTTGGAAATGTGAACCACAGAGAAACTGTTAGCAAGAATTTCCATTCAAAACCAGCAATAGATTTTAGAAGATTTCCTAAATGCAATACATTACAATTCACTTTTATACCTTCTGTGTCCTTTTCTAAGCAGTTGAAAATTTTGAAGTTCAACATAGTAAGCATAAATCATGGCATAGTCTTCAAGAATAAGAAAGATTCTATTGTATCCATCATATGTGTTTTCCAGAGGGGCAACATGGACCAAGTTTTCAAGAAGAATGGAACCAAAATGTTTCCCTGTATAAACACTGCTTATACAGAAAATGAAGCCACTGGGACATGTTCTTATCTCCCCAGTAATTAAGAACGAGCGAGCCAAGGGATGGGAGGTGAAACGTTTATCTACTTGTGTCCACAGCACTCTGTAGAAACAATCTCACGGAGTCTGACCAGCAGCCCTATTGCATGTCACATTCACATGGACAGGTGACAGAACTAAGACTGAGAAGGAGTCATGTGACTGATCAAAGACCATAGAACAGAAAGTAGACCTGGATACAAACTCGGGTCTTTCTGTTCTCAAGATATCAACTCTGTTTACTGTGCCATGCTACCTTCTTACAGTGTTTTCACAGAAATCCAAAGTAGCTGAGAAAAAATGAGTTAGGAAAACCCAAAGGTTTTAATTTTCACGTGGCATGGTGTAATAAGGGAAGAACACTGGACCAGGAGGTACAAGATGTGTTTTCTACTCTGCCATGATCAGCTACATGACCACATCCAAGTCACATCATGAGAGCATCATAAAGATCAGCTGTCCCTAGCCAATCCCTTTCCCTCCACAATTGCTCTCTGTGTGTGTATGGTACATGTCCTCATGTGTGTATGTCAGTGTGCATGTACAAGGAAACCAGAGGTAAATTTTTGAGACAGGACCGTTCACTGAATCCAAAGCCCACTGGTCTGTCACCAGTTCAGCCAGGCTGGTTGGTCAAGAAGTTCCCATGATCTATTGCTGTCTACATCCCCAGCACTGGGATGACAGATATGTACCATGCTCTTGTCTTTTGATGTGAGTGGTGGGGATCTGTACTCAGGTCCTCATATTTAATCACTTAGTTTAAGGAGCCACCACCCCAGCCCTACTCTTCCCCACCTGAGACTCAGATTAAGCTAGTTTCCTACTATCACCCACGAGCAGAATTCAGGTTAACAAACCCATCTAGGACTTCTTGCACTGGGTCATGTCTCCCCTCCATGTGTATTGGTCTTCCCTTTATAAAAGCAGACCTCAGAAACAAATTTAGTCTACTTAGATCATAATATGCAGAAATAGACTTTTATTTTGATTTCTTAGTCTATAACAGTAAAGTGTGAGAGGTCTCAGAGATACTGTGAAAGTAAGGCTATAAAGCTCGTAGGTCTCTGTGGTTATGCAGATATGTATAAAGAGCAGAGGAGGGAGGGAGGGAGGGAGGGAGGGAGGGAGGGAGGGAGGGAGGGAGAGAGGAAGAGAGGAAGAGAGGGAAAGAGAGAGGGGGTATTATAAATAAATCTGCAGCTTAGGAGAAGGGTTTGAGATACAAAGTAGGAGAGTCATCAGCATACAGATGGTGTGTAAAGCCACAGAAGTGGATGACTCGCCTGGGGAGAGTGTGGAAAGGAGCTAAGGCCCAAAGCCAAAACCCAAGGCACTTTAAATTTTGAAACCTGGCATAGACCAGGAGCCAACAAAGGAGACTTTCACCATGTTTGTATGTATCATGATTCCAGGAGAGGAGAATGGAGAGGCAACATATCCCAAATGTGTTTGACCTTGGAACCTCTTGCCACATAGCATCTTAAAGGCTGTTCCTAATGAAAACACTCCAGGAAACACTTCTTTTCTTCTAGATCTCCTCTACCGGTGGCAAAACAGATAAGCTTCTAAGGCAGCAGTTCTGAACCTGTGGATTGCAACCCCTTGGGGGGGGGGGTTTGAACAACCCTTTCACAGGGGTCAAATATCAGATATTTACCTTAAGATTCACAGCCTGGTGGCGGCGGCGGCGGCGGCACACACCTTTAATCCTAGTCCTTGAGAAGCAGAGGCAAACAAATCTCTGAGTTTGAGGCCAGCCTGGTCTACAGATCGAGTTCCAGGACAGCCTAAGGCTACACAAAGAAACCCTGTCTTGAAAAGAAAAAAAAAACCCAAAAAACAAAAAAATAAAACCAAACAAAACTAAAGACTCATAAAAGTAGCAACACTACAGTTATAAAGTAACAATGAAATAATTTTATGGTTAGGGGTCACCACAACATGAAGAATTATATTGAAGGCTCACAGTGTTAGGGTGGTTGAGAACCAGTGTTCTAAGGGAACCTAAGCAGTCTTCCCTGAAGAGAAATGTTCCCATAAAAGCCCATCTGCTGCTAAACAAAATGCTGCTTTCATGACCCAGGCCCCAAACCAGGAAGCAGACATAGGCCATTGGCGGTGAGAAGAGAACTATCCCTTTCTAGCCTTGCGGAGCACAACCTTATGTTGGCAAGCTTTGGCCATTCTCCATATTTGCCAGAGCTATTTTGGTGGTGGGCTGAGTGAAGCTCCTAAAACAGGTCCAAGGAAGTAGATGACTTTTATTTTTTTCTGTGTAGTGTGGAACTCCGGGACATTGGCATATGTCTGGGTGTGCCTACCAGAGCACCTTTGATTATTCTAAGAAGTTTATATCATTTTATAATCCCCCACACACACACACACCATTTTCCAGTGAGGAGCTGTTTACTTATAAGGAATAGAAACTACTCAGAAGCCCAGTTGGGGGAAATATATCAAGGAATTACTGAAAGAGTACACATCTGGTGCTAGAAGTTACAAGGATCTGCAGCAGCTTTAGTGATCTCTCTCTCTCTCTCTTTCTCTCTCTCTCTCTTCATAGCACCTCTAACATGTCTAGTTATCTTGAACTTAAATAAACAAGACAGTATCTTGACTCACTTCACCCTTGAAGCCTTTGCCTTCCTAGTCTGTCTTGGTCAATGCTGCTACCATAGTGAAAAGTCGTCCTTGTCCCCCTCTCTGTTTCCCATATTACCCCCTGGAACCTCTTCTGCCTCTGCTCCTCATGCACCTGCCAGAGCCATCTAAAGACACACCCATCATCACCTCTCTGACAAACTACTTACTGTGAGACCATTGTATTGTCACTCAAAATCTTGGCCCCTAAATTCCCTTCTCCATAGATCAACTAAGGAGAAGGTTTTCTTTTTTCCAAGACAGGGTTTCTTTGTGTAGCCTTGGCTGTCCTAGAACTCACTCTGTAGCCCAGGCTGTCCTTAAAAACTTACAGAGATCCACTTGTCTCTGCCTCCCGAGTGCTGGGATTAAAGGTATGCACCACCATCACCAGGCAAGAATTTTCTTTTCCAAATAGTATTATGTTAGGGCTCAAAACTTTTCAAGTAGCTTTCCCCTGTATTTACTCTGTTCTCCGAGATCAACTCTCACCTCGTGTCCTTTCCTCCCTGGTTACTTAGCAGTGGATCCAAGGTTTCTTTCTCTAACATGCCAAACTTGGTCTGGCCAGGTATCTGGACTTCACCATGTCCAGCTAATCTTGGTAACATCACCACGTAAAGGCTTCACAGTCCATATCAGTATTTTAAATGATCAGTGTTTCTTGTTAATCTCACCTAGCAGGAATTCTACAAAGCCAGAGCTGACATTCCAGCTATCTTGTTCATCCTTCACTGTGCTTTCCTCATAACAAGCTCAATAAATATTTGTTGCATTTATGGAGAGGCTTTAAAATTATATGGTAGAGAAAATTATACAAATTATCTTAACACAGCACTCCTCAAATTCAATTACATGGCCCTACTCACCACTGTATAGTAAGTTCATTCTTCTGGGAACAAGTCCTAGAGCACACTGTGTGGTTTATGCTGGCATTTAGAGGGGCTGATGCTTCAAACTTAATGATTTTTAAGTGACAAAACTTGCAAATGTCTTGTAAGTCAACATTTTGGAACACTTTTTTTGTGAGTCTTGTATTAGAATAGTACTTTTTTTTTAAGTTTTTTTTTCTTTGAGATATGGGTTCAAAAAATTAAGCTAGTTGCTTAAGATGGTGAGGCTCAGAGGTGGTCAATGTGCTAGTGGGAGGAGGCACTCCAGCAGGACCAGGGAAACGAAGGGATGTGGTTAAGAAAGGCTGAAAGAAGAGCCCGGTGCCCAGCAAAACTTTCCTGTTTCCAGTGTGATTTTTAGAAGCAGAGACCTGCAGTTGGGAACATGGCTATTTTTATACTCTCTGTGTTTTCTGTAATTATTTCTTTTCTGTTTTCCCTCATGTTTAGTAAAAGCTGTTCATGAAAATACCAGCCAGGTTTGTCAAGGGAAAACATTTTGTCCATGATGAAGTTTTAAAAGGGGAACCACACAGCCTTGGGAGAGGGGTGGGTAGACGACAGAATGACATGGAGACTAGATAATACTCCACGTGGAGAAGTGACATGGAGACTAGACAGTACTCCACGTGGAGAAGTCAGGGAGTGGGTTGGTCTTTCTAACATGGAGACACTCAAGACTGATTCAATTTGTTTCTGCTGTGTTAAAACATTGGGAGGTTTTGTGTTGCAACTTAATTAGTCAAGGCCACTTTACAAACCATGCATATGTACACGAATAAGCTACAAAAGCCAGTATGTAAAGCCAGTTTTCTAGTCACTTGAGAAACTCTAAGTAAATAAGATAACAAGAGTCTGAGCTCCTCAGAAATAACTTTTGAAAGTACAAAGAAATTGGGTTCCTCAATGATCTGAAACATATGTAAAGAACACATAAGAAGTATTGTACACGAAGTTGGAATGCTCTGAATTTGGACCTCAGCATTTCTCAATCCATGAGTGCACTAATATTGGCAGCCAGAAGTGACTTTGGACAGGCTCTTATTTTATTCTGTCAGGCATCATTTGGGGTCCATCTTAGGCCTCAAGATCACAGAACCTAGAGGAATAAACCAGATGGAGGGTTCAGATTAGAGAGGTGGGAGACTGTGGTTAGCATGATGAAGCTCTGATTCTGAGAGACTGATAGGTTGTGACTTTTCTTCATTGGGTGAGAGGGAGAGGGTAAGGAAGGGGGTGGGGGAGACAGGAAGAGACAGAGACAGAGACACATACACAGACAGGGAGAGACAAAGAGAGAGACAGAAACAGAGAGACAGAGACACACACAGGCAGAGACAGAGAGACACACACATATGGGGAGAGACACACAGAGAGAGAGACAGAGACAGACAGAGGGACAGGGAGAGACACACAGAGATAGAGACACAGAGAAAGACAGGGTGAGATATACAGAAAGAGACAGAGACACAAACAGAGACTCAAAGACGGAGAGATAAATAGAGAAAGACATAGACATAGAGACAGGGAGAGATACACAGAGAAAGACAGAGACATACACAGAGATGGGGAGAGACATAGAGACAGAGAGACAAAGAGAGAGATAAGGAGAAATATAGAGACAGAGATACACAGAGATAGAGAGATAGACAGAGACAAAGACTGAGAGAGACAGGGAGAGACACATAGAGAGACAGAGAGACAGAGACAGGGAGAAATACAGATACAGAGAGACAGAGACAGTGTGTGTGTGTGTGTGTGTGTGTGTGTGTGTGTGTGTGTGTGTGTGAGCATCTGCTGCTAAGATTGGCCTACTGATTAATCTCATCTAAAAACACCCTTGCAGAAACACCCATGATAATGCTGACCAGTTACCTGGGCACTCCTCGACCTTGTCAAATTGGCATAATTTATCACCACAGAGAGAAAAAGAGGTGCACTGCTAAATTTCTGTCCATAAAGAGAGATGAGCTGGCCTCAAACCATGGTAACAGGGCAAACCGGAAGCAAGGAGACAGTCAGGCCCTCTACTAGGTCTGGTCACTGGATTCTATTACAGCGGCACTGAGCATGTCATTTGAGGCTTTTCTTTTCCGTGTTGTATCTTCTATGTATCATCTGGAGACTTAACCTAGTGCTCAGAATGTGATTAGTCACTTTGCTTATTGCTAGGACAACATGTCTGACAAGATTAACTTAAAGAAGAAGGACTTATTTTGGTTCGCAGTTCCATGGCAAGGAAGTCCTGGCAGCACGGGCTCAAGGGAGTTGGTTACCTGTGTCCATAGTTAGGAAGCAGAGAATGATGGGCGGCAAAGATCTGAACTCTTCTCCTTTATATTCGGTCCAGAACTCCAGCTTATGGGTTAGTGCCACTCACACTAGGGGGTCTTCCTACCTCAATGAACACAGTCTAGACACTCATGACAGATAGGCCCAGAGGTTTGTTTGCACGAGGACTCTAAATCCCACCACACTGAAAAGATTAACCATCACAATGACCCTATTTGGAGAAGAGGATCATCAGAGGAAGTAATCCAGCCGAAACTGAGTTGTTAGGCCGGTCCTTAATCTAATACTGCTGGTTCCTAATAGTAAGGAAAAGTTGGAAATAGAGGGAAGCAAACATTAAGAGGTACTAGAATAAAGCCATCTACACACTGAGGAGGTAGGGCTAGCAGCAAGAATCCTCCTCTCTCTGCCCTCCAAAGGAACAGCCGGCTGGTGTCTGGAACTGAGACAATACAGCTTTGGTTGGTAAGCTACAGCCCTGGTGCTTTGTTATGATTGCCATAGGAAACAGTACACTTAAAAAATTCATTAGATGTGATAGCCTGTGTTAACCATACCTGGAGGACTGGAGGTAGCCGGTGAGACACACCCAGGGAATGAAACCCAGGGGAGAGATGGCAATAACAGGTCACAAGGTATCAGAAGAAGTTGGGAATGAAACCTGGGGTCTTGGGCAGTAGTCTACAGGCAGTGTCCAAGATGATACAAGTTTGTAAGGCAAAAGAAGCTTTGTAACTAAGTAAAGTTATCACTGTATCATATCCCCTCAAATGTACTGGTCACTGACTGGAAAATCTACTGATACAACTAGTTCATAGTGATCATTCCTGTGCTTGATCAGCTGAGAAGAATTAGTGGATTTATATTAACTTTGGTGATGTTAAAAATTAAAAGGTTTATATAAACATTGACCATGTTGAAAAGTAAAGGATATGTATTAACTTAGACAGTGTTAACGATTAAAGGAATGGTTTTTCTTTTTTGAGGCAGGGTTTTACCACTGCCCAAGCTGGCTTCAAATTCACTGTTCTTCTGAACCTAGATGACAGCAGTGAACCATGATGCTCAGCAAGACCAATCTTCAGTTACTTCTATGTCAAGAGTCATGGCCAGAGTGTCTTGAGAGAGTGTGTGTGTAGCGACAGCATGGCATCTTGCTTGCAAGTATATAATCTGGTTGAATGTTACCACATAAGCATGTTGGCACATTGTTTCCGGAACCCTTGCCACTGCAGCATTGCCATAGTGATGGCTAGGGAGTGCCAGAAGGCATGAACAATGGAGAAAGGAAAGATAGACCAAATAAGGGAGCTGGTTCTTGGGAAGTGAAGGGAGAAGAATGAGGAGTTAAAGGCCAGCCTTGGCCACCAACCAACTATGAAGCCAGCCTGGGCTGCAGGAGACTATCTCAAAAAATCCAAAATAAAATAAAACAGAGAGGAAGGAAGGTATGGTGTCAAATGCCTAAAATCCCAGTACTCCCACAAGGTAGCAATAAGAAGAGGAGTTTGAGGCTAGCCTAGGCTGCATGTTCTCTCTCTCAGAGGGGGAGAGGGGAGGGAGGGAGCGAGGGAGAGATTATTTTCTTGCTTCAGATACAAATTCCAATTCACTTGAAATAGTCATAATATTTGGGTTCAGATCATGAATAGTTCCAAAATAGCCATAATCTTTAAAATATTTGATAAGTGTTGTCATTAAATTAATACAGGATAAAGATTAATAACAATCTACAAAAATTTAATTCTTTACCACCTTCACTTCCTGGTTCACTTTTAAAGTCTTTGATGTAGCATTTTTTTTTTCACAAATGGAATGAAAGCTCTGCAGAGGTCTAGAAATTAGACAGAAGGGTAAGAAATCTGATAACACTATCTTGACGTCTTCAATCCTGAATAATATTAATATAATAATGAGAGCTGTTCCTTTATTCTAAGGATTTCCATTTTAAAGACTTGCTGTTATTCACTTTCCTTGCCTAATGCCTTATTAATTTTCATTTCTTAAGGTTATATGCATGACTTGAATTCAAATAAAAGCAAATGCTTTTCCCCATATCTAAGTTTGGAATCTAACTCTTTTAATATACAAAAATACATTTTCCCAGAAGTCTGATACAGTGCCTTAGTTAAGGTGTCCACTGCTGTGATAAAACACCACGACCAAAAGCAACTTGGGGAAGAAAGGGTTTATTCCAGCCTGTAGAGCTCAGGTCATAGTCCCTCATCTAAGGAAACCAGGGTAGGAATTAAAGGCACGGAACTGCAGGCAGGAACCAGAGCAGAGGCGGGGAGGAGAGCTGCTTACTAGCCTGCTCTCATGGCCTGCTTAGCCTGCATTCTTCTAGCACCCAGGATTACAAGCCCAGGGATAGCACCACCCACAGTGAGCTGGACCCTCCCCCCAATCAGTCATCAGCCAAAAAAGGCACCAGAGGCTGGCCCACAAGACAATCTGGTCAGGGTATTTTCTCAGCTGAGGTTCCTTCTTCAGAATGACTATGGCTTATGTCAAGTTGACACAAAACTAGCTAGCACATACAGTAACAATGTTCAGGCAGCCAAATGAGTGTTATTATCCCCCACCCTTTGATGTGTCTGCATGTGTGTGTTTCTGTTTCTCTCTCTCTCTCTCTCTCTCTCTCTCTCTCTCTCTCTCTCTCTCTCTCTCTCTCTCTCTCTCTCTCTGTGGTGGGGGGGCAGGTACACATGTATGTGGTGGGCAGAAGTTGATGTCCTGTCTTCCCTGATTGGTCTTTTCCTTCACCCACCAGAGAAGCAGTGATTACTTATTTGGAAAGGGAGATAACCGTTACAGGAACTGTAGAAGGACCGCAGCTGCGCAAGTGCAAGTATTCAAATTTAGATGATCTGGAGTCCAGTCTTTGATAAGAACATAATCATGATCTGATGACACCCTCATCGTGAAGCTCACGTATTCAGCCATACCAGGTAGCTAGTAAGCTCCAGGGAACCTCCTCTGTCTCCATCTCCTCAGTGTTAGGACTTTAGGCACTTGAGGCTGGGCCCAGCTTTTTAGCTTTTTGTGTGGTCATTGGCAGGGATCAAGTTCAGGTCCTCATGCTTGTGTGTCAAGTACTTTACTGAGCCATCTTCACAGCCTTTGTCTTCCTTCCTTAGCAATCAATAAGTACGGATGCTTGTAGTCTCAGAAACAGCTAGAAAAGAAGTGTCTAACACATAACAGTTAATCATTTTTCTGGAGCCAGAGATAGGTGATAGATTGTGTGCCCCTCTTTATTAGGAATATGTTAATAATGTTCAAGAATACACAGTGGATTTTTTCCACGGTGTTTTTTTCTTACCTGGGATCATATTTATGGTATATACTATCCTCGGGCCAAAGTAGTCTATAAAACAAAATGATATATATTGTACTATGCGAAGCAAGTTTTGTAAAGAAAGTCCCAAAATGAAATGAATGCCTGGGTGAAGATATGGGGAATGTTTGAAACAAGTTCTGATGTTCTGATGTCATTGTAGGAAAATCCCAGCACTGTGGCACGGGGTGGGTGCTTGTTTCTGGTTCCATTGCAAAACATGACAGCCTTGAGTAGACTTAATCCAAGTGGACATAATTATGCAGCCCAGTTCCACATCATTAGAGAGAGTCAATGCCTCCGCCAGGCTTCTGCCAACACTGTTTCTAGCCAGACATCTATTAGTAAATACTGCAGTCTTAAAATACTGCTTGGCTTCTGTGACTGGGTTGTCTGCATAATGAAAACTAGGTCCAGACTTTTGGAAGGATCATCATGGATACACAGAGAAATCTCTGCCAGTGAGGCAGTTACAAGTTTGGCATAAAAGTCTGGTTTACATCTGTAATCTTAACATTTGGTAGCTGAGGCAGGAGGAGCGTTGTGAGGTATAGGCCAGCCTAGGCTACATTGTGTGTTGCAGGCCAGCCTGGACTCCAGAATGAGACCTTATTTCAGAATAAATAAATAAATGGAAATAAATCTGTGGTACTTAGAGGGTAATTTTGGCAACGGCCTTTTGGTTTTATTTTTAAATAAAATGCTTTTAGTTGGAAATATGTCTTTACTGTTCTTTGACAAGGCTAAGGAAGGAGGTAACCAGACCTCCATTCTATCTTTGTCTTACTACATTTTACTTTTTTTTTACAAAGAAAAACATAAATTAATATACTATCTTTCTTCAAACCAAACCAAGTATTTTATTTTTTCACATGGTAGTTCTAAAATATTGAAAGAATTTGGTTGAAAGGCACATTGTAAATAATTGTAATGTTTGAGACCTTCTCTAAAACAGTCAACTCTACTTCACAATTTGAGAAGCATGTCACTTTGGGTTCTCTCTTCTGATCCTTGCCAGTCCTCTGTAGGTTGGAGAACAGCTTGACCCAGATCACAATCAAATTAGGCAACTTTCAGCAGTGGTCTGGAATTCTGTGAGAGACTCTTCTTATTTCCTATTGAATGAGGAGAAACTGACAGGTGGGTGAGAAATTTCCAAATACAACCTGCCCACAAGGCCTATGATCCTACCTGGCTCTAGAACTCTGAGTGATAGGTGCCTTTGTCTCAAATAAAAAGCGGTTAGCCTAGGTTAACTGCCCCTGAGCAGGAATGAGATGCCTCAGTCTCTGCAGAAAGCCAGGTGATAAGAAGTTCTGAAACTGTCGTATAAACGTGTAGTGCCCAACTTGGTTCCAAACCTCCCTAGCCTCCGGATGAGGAATGGCAGATTAATGAGGACGATAAGTTACTGATATCAGCTCTGAAGCAGTGACACCCCCGCAGGCGTTTGCAAACAGTAAGACACTGGATTGAGTATGCATGTCTCCTTTCCTGGCAGCACCCCCAGCACATTCACCACTTCCTTTCTCCTACACCTGCCACAGCAGCCCCACTGAGACTTGTCTAGACCACTTTCCCCTAGGAAAGCTGAGAATCTGGAGAGACATAGACTGGAGATCACCTTCTGAGTCACCAGGAGAGACTAACATTAAGAGCCAATTCATCTCCCATGGCTTGCTTGAGGTTATCAAAGGAAAATACTTAGAAGATGAAGATATTTGTGACATACTTATCAAGTACACAGATGATTAAAGACTGAATGCTGGACTTTGCTCTGCCTTTGGGTAGTTATGAGATGTAGGTAAGTTACCTAACCTCCCTGGAACTCTAGACACTTTTTGGAAAGTGAGACAGTTGTTCTAACCTTTTTTCCAGTGCTGGGCACTGGACCCAGGACCACATGTTGTGTAAGCACACTACCACTAAGCTGCCCCCCATTAAATCTTAATGTTCTAAACATTTGTTCAAAAGAACACCTTTAGTGTTATGAATTTCACTGATGAGAGTTAAGCTGCATACAATCCCAGCTGCCATTGGTTCTCACCCCTCCTGCTGGGCTCCCTGAACACAGCCCAAGAGTCAACAGATCAGATCATCTAAAAGCCTCTTTCTGTTTTAAAGTCACTGTTGATGTCCTTGTAAGAATTTTCAACCTGTTCACATCACCCATAGTATGCTGATACATGACAGAGTCTGAGGGTGGCTAGGGATGTAGCTTAGCAGAGGTCCACTTGCTTAGCATTCGGGAGTCCTTGCTTTTAACCCTCAGCATGGACAAAAACAACCAAACAAAGCAAACCACAGCAAGCAGACAAACCAAACCAACCCAGCCTTAGACTTGGAGGAGCTGGGGTGGGGGTGGGGGGTGCCTGCTGCACAGACCAACTACTAATGTCACTTTGAGTTGCTTCATCTCTGTGTTTGTTCCTTTATTCATAAAATGAAGGCAGCAATCTTTCTAAGGCAAGAATGTTTTGTAAACTGTGGACAACTAAATAAATGTACAGTGTCATCAGCATTATCTCCTGTGCTCAGCACCCTTCTCTGTGGGGAGATGGCTTTATCTTTAGAGTGACTCAGAGTAACAAATGGGTTGAGCTGTTCTTTGGCAAGCTTGTTTGGGCTTAGAGGTGATACTTATCATGTTTGGACTTCATCTTTCCTGTAAGACCAAAGCCAAGACAGTGTAGATGACGTGGGCTATTAACACAAGTAATTAAACCAAGGGTACACTATTTAAAGGGAAGAACTATTCTCATGATGTGACCTTTGTAATGACCCAATCATAGTTCCTTCTCCAGAGAGTCAAGCCTCAATAATAAGTATTGTTATTATTGGGTGCCCACTAAATGCTAGATACTCATTTTTATGAGTTATCTTAACATCATAAGGACCATCTGCAATTAAGTTATTTATATTTTATAGTGAAAAAAATGACCTAAAGAAGTAGAGTATTGGACTTATTTTGTTGCTTAAAGGGAATAAGTAATTTGCTGATGTACATACAATTGGTAACTGCAAAAGCCTGAACTCTGAATTCAAATATCTAAGCTAGTTAGCTCTGTCTCCCAATTGGAAGAAATTCTTTTCCTCACTCACTGTGAGGGCAAAATGCCTTGTTCTTCATCATTCTAGTGCCTTAGCGAGCCCTATCCCTCCATTTTTAGTTCTTCCTTCATTTGAAAATGCTTTATTGTTCTTCAGAAAGCTCAGGAGAAAGCATGGATTACTCATTGATACCTCTGCTTTCCAACCCACCCCTCACACATTTATCTTCCATCCAATAGTCTATTCTCAAGAAATCTTAGGGGATGGAGCAGTCTCTTCCGGTGAGTCGTGAGTACTGTAACTCTTTCACCTCTGTCAGTAAGATTTTCCTCTTCTGCTTATCTTCCTCTTTGGTTTTGCATTTGGCCCTTCATTCTCTCTGTTGGCTGAATGCTCCAGTGCTTTAGATCATGCTGCCTAGTCTGCCCAGGCTCTCAGCAGGGCTTCTGCCGAGCTGCTGCTTTCTTTCACATCATAGCCATGGTAAAGTTCTTACTAACACGTGGAAGATGCTTTCCACAGTGGAGAGTGGAACACCTAAGCTGGGCTCTAAATGGATCATGAGAAAGCAAGTGAGGAAGAAGAGATGTGAGCGTGAGTCTTGAAACCTGCTTAGTAAGGAAATATTAGACTGTTTGGCATGGACATTTCCCTTAGTTGCCCTTCCAATAGCAGCGGAAGCATTTGTTATCCAGCTTGGTTTGTTTCTATAAAGGTTCAATGCCAAGCTCTGTAATTGGTGCCCAGAGTCAAAGAAATTGATGGAATTTGTTGTGCCATTGTAAAAGAAGGCAGCATGGGAAAAGGTGTGCTTTGGGACATGAAAAACTCTAGTTTGTACCATTGCTTCACTTTTTTGCACAGCTATATAGTTTTGGTTAAGTTTTAAAAATTCTAATTTTCATCTTACTCATTGTGAAGTGGCGAAATACACCTACCATTGGGATTTCTATCAGAATTAAAGACAGTGGCCAGGGACACAGAAGGTACTCTGTCCAAGAGAAGTATAAGTTCCAAGTCAAAACCAAAATCTCATTTTCTCCTAAGCCTGTGTCTCTAGCTCACTTGTCCTTTCCTTTTAATTCCCATCTTGCTGTGCCACAAGCCATTCTAGCACATTCTCAAACCCTAGCTCAGCAGCAGCAGCAACAGCAACAACAATAGCAGCAGCAGCAACCATTCCATAGTTTCCCCGCTGCCTAGAAAGCAAAGCTGAGTGTTAGCCTTCAGATTTACATCAACATTGATTTTGTCTTCAGTGCTCACTTTGTTAAGAACTTAGCATTGGCATGCTGAAATAAATATGGATGCTAATCTATTTTCTGCTTTTACAGCCACTGTACAAATGTTGACAGTTTCTCATCTGAATCATCTGCACAGGTACTGGTGATACTAGCTTCATATATAAACAAAACTTAAATTGAGCAAAAGATTTAGTTAAAATATATTTCAAGTTTTAGCATACAAGTATTATCAGTCAAAGGGGGCACTGCTTGCTTGTCTCTTAGATGGCTGAAATCCATTCATTTAACAAATATGTATTGAAAATCTACAGTTTACAAAGGCCTGGTATGTGCTGGGATGCACTGGTTCAGCAAGGCAGTCATGGGGTCACTGGGACAAATCCTCATTCTCACATAGTTTACACTGTAGCGTAAAATACAATAAACACACAGACATGTAGACAAAGAAAATAAACTCAGGAAATGGCTTCAATAAAGAAAATAAGGCTCCATAATAGTGACTAGAGAAAGTATTTGGTTTATTTTTATATTTATTTTTATCTTAATTTGCAAATAAAATCTACATCTAATTTTTTAAATGTCTAGTGAGTAAGGGAAGAAGAGGAAGGCTTCTCTGAAAAGCTCCTGTGATGTGAATCGTGGGGCAACAGCTCTGAGAATCTGAGAACAATCACATCTAGTAGAAGGAGTAGCAGTCCAAAGGTCCTGGTGCAAAGGAGCTTGGGCAGGAAAAGAGTACAACATGGTTGAATCCAACTGAATAAAGAAGAGAGGAAGTGAGATTGAAGAGATAGGCAGAAGCAGATCATATAAAGTTTTATTGGGTATGGCAAAACTTGTTCTAATTATAGTGAGACTATGGACAGAGTTGGCTTAAGCAAGGCAGAGTTATGGACTTTGAATGTGCATGCACTTGTGCACAGATATGTGTGCATGTTTGTGTTTGTGTGAGAGCAGGTATGTGTATAGACCAGAGGTCAACCTCAGAAGCTATCTACTTTGTGTTCTTGAGACTAGGTCTTTTACTGGGACCTGGGACTTATCAACTAGGCTAGGCTTAGCTGATCAGAGAGTCCTGCTTTCTCAGCTCTAGAGAATATAGATACATCCTGTACCCTGATTTTAGAGGTGCTCGCTGCTGAACTCATGTCCTTGTGCTCATACAACAAGCACTTCACTATCTTCTCAGACCCCCATTTATGTCCTTAAAAGATGATAGTTGAGCTGGTGAGCTGACTTGGAGTTGGTAAAGGTGCTTTTCACCAAGCCTGATGACCTGAGTTCATTCTCCAGGAACCACATGGTAGAAGGAAAACACTGACTCTTACATGTTGTTCTCTGACCTCCATATATACAGTGCGGCACATGTAACCCTCCCCCCCCCCCCCCCGCCTCCAAATAAGTGAATAAATGTAGTTTGTTAAGACAGGGTCTCACTCTGAAATTTAGGCTTCCCTTGAACTCACAGAGATCTGTCTGTCTCTGCCTCTTGACTGCTAGAATTAAAGGTGTGTGCAAAAAAGACTGTATCTTTTGGATGGAACATGGATGTAGTGGGTAGCCATTCCAGCTTTGATCTGGAAGTTCCAACCCACACTGAGGCTTCAGTAACTGTCATGTCTACAAGGTGGGGCCAAGAGAGGACCCTGAAGACCCGAGATCCGGACCTCTCTTGGTTCCTGGACCCTGGACACTGGAGGTAGACTGAGTAGAGTTCTCCAGAGAACACTGCTGGACTGTGCTATGTCTTCCCCAGACCCTGCAACCTACCTATCCCTTCATTTGTAAGTTATGCCACTAAATAAACCTCCCTATTAACTACGTGGAGTGGCCTTAATAATTTCACCAATACATGGAAGCATAGGAAAACTGTTTTTTGAAGAAGTCTAGGTGAGTGACAATGGTTTTGGAGCATGTGATGATGATGGTAAAATTCGGAATTTATTTGGGAGGGGCTGGTGGTCAACTGAATTTGGGGAACCAAGCAAACTGGAAGCCAGAATGAGTAGTATATTTTAATGTGAATGTCTATGGGTAAGTGGTACCATTTACTAAGATAGGAAAGTCATGATTAAGACATTTTTTTAGCCAATTATTTTTAAAACATTTATTTTTTATTTATGAGCATTGGTGTTTTGTCTGAACATAAGTCTGTGTGAGGGTGTTGGATCCTCCGGAACTGGATTACAGACAGTGTGAGCTGCCATGTGGGTGCTGGGAACTGAACCCCTGTCTTCTGGAAGAGCAGCCAGTGCCCCTAACTGCTGAGCCATCTCTCCAGCCCTGGTTAAGACAAGTTTAAGGGAGTTGGTACCTACTGTTGCTATGGTAATCATAATAAACCTATGAGATGCCCATGTGGGGACAAGTAAAAAGTCAAGTTGCCTGTCTATTTCAGGACACTTCTATTTTCTCTCCTGTTTACAGCTCAGTTGTTGGCTAAATTAAGGATCTGCAAGAAAAGGCAGCAGACATGTTTGCCAACTGAGATGCCTTTGTAATCATGTGTGATGTTTCCTAAGAGCTAAATCCTTGACTTAGGAGATCATGGCAGACATTCCTTGGACATCTATATTACACATTACGATGTGTCTAGACACTTGTGGCTTACAGAGAAAGTAATTTCTCAGCACAGTTACATTCATCTACAAAATACTTCTACCTATTTCTATCTGTAGTTCCACTTGACATATAGATAGAACACGGTATATTATGGAAAGTTGAAAATCTAGATGGAAAATATTTCTCAGATATAGACATTTAAATTTCAGATACTGGTTCATACTTATATGGAGAGTATCTTTAAAAATTGATTCAGCAAGACCGTAAATGCATAAAATTAAAGCATGGGGGTGGCTTTCTGACCGGAAAAAAAATGGCCTCTTCTTCCTATACCAGCATTACTACTTTATGTGTTTGGTTCCTCAAAAGCAATTTTCATTTAAAGAACTATAAGTGAAAAAATTTAAATATAGATGAAATTCATTAAAATAAAATTTGATATATCTGAAATAATTATTTCCATGTTAATGTGACCAGGACATTTAGACAACAAAACAATCAATAGAAGGACTTGACAGAAAGTGTACTCATAAAAGAATTATTAAATATTCATTATGATTAGTAAGTTCTAGGCCAGCCTGGTCTACAAAATGTATGCCAGGTTAGCCAGGGCTACATAGTGAGACTGTCTCAAAACAAACAAAAAGGAAAAAGAGAAAGAAAAATATTTATAAGGAAAAAAATAATCCCCTTTGCGTTTGAATTGCTAATTGTGAAGTAATTCATTGGATACATTAAATAGTATGTCCCATTTATTCTCTGTTAATTTTATTCCTTTCTTTCTTGAAAACAGGCTTAATTAGATTAATTTATTTTTTGAGGTAAGGTCTCACTGTGTATCCTTGGCTGGTCTTGAACTCACTGTGTAGTCAAGACTGGCCTCAAACTCACAGAAATCTGCCTGTTTCTGCCTCCCAAGTGCTGGGATCAAATGCCTGTGCTACCACACTAGCCTCACTTTATTTTTCTTGTATTAAAAACAACCCATGTGGTAGTCACAGCTGAAGCCTGGCTTTTCTGTAGGGAGACTGGTGCAGGTTTAACAAGATGGTCTGTGAATCCTGGTAGGGAAATTTGGTGAACAAGTCTTTTTCCATAGGTCAGAGATTGGGTAGCCATAGGTCTTGGAGTTGGCATCAAAGGTGACCTTAGTGGAGTTGCCCAAGGTGGTGGTGGTGCCCCTAGCTGAAGTGCAGCTATTATCCACAGCAGCCATGAAGAGCAGCTTTTGGAGCTCTGATGTTGAGACCATGCCAATGTCCCTGTGGGTGGGGAAGGAGCTTGCAGCACAGTGCTATGGTGGCTTGTCATTTCCTATGGAACAGTGTGGGGCTTGCTGATATTGTTGGGCAAGTAGCATCTCTGTACTGAGACAATAGAGATTATCTTCATTAGGGTTTCTATTACTGTGAAGAGACACCATGACCAAGGCAACTCTTATAAAAGAAAATGTTTAATTGAGGTGCTAGTTTATAGTTCCAGAGGTTTAATCCATTATCATCATGGCAGGGAGCACGGTGGTGTGCAGGCAGACATGGTGTTGGAGAAGGAGCTGAGAGTCCTATATCAACAGGAAATCAACTTTGACACTGTGTGAAGCTTGAGCAAAAGAGACCTCAAAGCCTGCCCCCACAGTGACACACTTCCTTCAACAAGGCCACACCTCCCAATAGTACCACTCCCAATGACTCATTGCAATAAACATTTTGCTGGTTTGTGGCTCATTGGACAGAAGGGCATACTGCGTGACACACTGCAGCTCCTGATACCACTAGGATGAATGAAGTGTTGGAAAGATGGAGGAGCAAGGTGATTTTGTTTTGTTTTTAACTAATTTGGTTTTTTTTTTTTGTTGTTGTTGTTTTTTTTGAGGGCATGCAGCAGGGGAGGAGATATGGAGGAACTGGGAGGTCAGTGGGATCGGGGTACATGATGTGAAATTCCCAAAGAATTGGGGCTAGAGATGGCTCAATGGTAAAGAGCACTGACTGCTCTCCCAGAGGTCCTGAGTTCAATTCCCAGCAACCACTTTGTGAGATCTGCTGCTCTCTTTTGGCCTGCATGGACACATGAAGGCAGAACACTGTATACATAATAAATAAATAAATCTTTTTTAAAAAATTCCCAAAGAATCAATAAAGAATTATGTTGAAAAAAAAATCAATTATCACTTCTTAACTGGAGAATTTTATCATCAATCTGACTATTTAATTTACTTTATCTTTTGAAAAGTTGTAATATATTTACTAAAATTTCTGCCTTCTCTGCATTGCCAACCTCCTCCCCTCATCCTCATCCTTTCTGAGATAGATGCAAGATTTGGCAACATAGAGAAGAAAATAAAGCAGTATAACATACTGGGCCAGCAAGATGGCTCAGTGGGATGCAGCAGCATAGAACTGATGTATAAACCTGACAATATAAATTCAGTCTCTTGAGTTCCACAATGAAAGAGGAAAAACAACTCCTGAAGGTTGTCCTCTGACCACACATGCACTGTGGCACTCAAACACATGTACCCAGATAAACACACACACACACACACACACACACACACACACACACACACACACACACACACACAGAGTCTTACTTCTATTGCCATGACAAAACACCATGACTGAGACAACTTATAAAAGAAAACATTAATTTGGGGCTCACAGTTCCAGATGATTAGAGCCTATAACCATCATGGCCGGAGCATGGCGGCAGGCAGGCAGGCAGGCAGGCATAGTGCTGAAGAAGTAGCTGAGAGCTTACATCTGATCCACAAGCATGAGGCAGAGTGTGAGCAAGCTAACTGGGCTTTTGAAACCCCAAAGCACATTCCTGGTGACACACTTCCTCCAATAAATCCACACCTCCTAATCCTTCCCTGACAGTTCTACCAACTGCAAACCAAGCATTCAAATACATGAGCCTCCAAGTACCATCCTTATTCAAACCACCATATACACTAATAAAAAATGTATTTTAATCAGTTAATTTATTATTTTAATTTTGGAGGGGATTTCAGGGATTTCTCTATCTTGAAGTGTTTATAACAAAAATTTGGGATCCCAGTGGATGACAGGCTGAGCATTTAGGTAAAAATGTCATGTTGCATGTTTTCATTATCTAGGAATTGAAAAGTATTGTTTTTCCAAAGTTTTTTTCTTTTTCTTTTCTTTTCTTTTTCTTTTTAATTTGAGACAGGGTTTCTCTGTGTAGCCCTGGCTGTCCTGGAACTCACTCTGGAGACCAGGCTGGCCTCAAACTTGAAGATTCACCTGCCTCCCAAGTGCTGGGATTAAAGGCATGCACCACCACTGCTGGGCTAAAAAGAATTTCTTACATCATTGTTTAAAAATTGTTCCTCTGGTTGTACGTCAGACATGATAAATCAAAAAAACCAAAGACTTAAGAGTGAAGGAAGGAAGTTAATTTTTAATACACATTCCTTGTGACTTATATGATCACAACATTGTGAAAATACCAACCAAAACAGAACATCAATGCTGCTGCATTCTAGAAGTAAATAAAACGCAAATGGAATGCATTATGTTTGTAATTTAATTTTAATATACATAGGTTCATTATGCTCCTAGACAAGTCAGTTGTGCTGACTAGGTGTTTTTTTTTTTTTTTTCTCACTTTGACACAAGCCATGGTCATCTAGGAAAAGGGAACTTCAATTGTGAAAATACCTCCATTAGATTGGCCTGTAAGCAAGTCTGTGGGGTATTTCCTTAATAATTGTTATGGAAGGGCCCAACCCACTGTGAGCAATACTATATGGGGCAGGTGATACTGGGCTGTATAAGAAATCAGGCTGAGCAAGCTATGTATGGGTGGAAGTCAGTAAGCAGCATTCCTCTGTGGCCTCTGCTTCAGTTCCTGCCTCCAGGTTCCTGTCCTGTTTGAGTTTCTGCCCTGACTTACCTTCATGATGTACTACTGTAAACTGTGAAGTGAAATAAACCCTTTCCTCCCTAAGTTGCTTTTGTTCATGGTCTTTATCACAGTGACAGAAACATAACTAAGACACCAGCTGAATATTTTAACTAAAATATATACTAAGTTTTTTTTTCTGTAGGTTTTATAAAAAAAAAGTCAAACTTAATTCTTATTAGTGAGTAAGAACTCTTTTGGAGCTTAACTAGTTTAGTATCAGTATAATAAGGGTCAATATTGTAAAAAACACTTTAGCAATGTATAGTGCTACTACATACATGTTTATTATAATAATTATTAGCCATAATAATTATAGTAATAATGGTATATACCTACAAGATTTGACTTATGAGAACTAGCTCACTGCATTTTAGTATACTGCTAGAGAATTTTTCTAAGCTTTATGGAAACAAATCTTGAATATTGTGAATAAAAACAGTACAAAAATCCATTCTTGCTCAAATTCCAATTGTTACTTCTTTTCTCAGATGGACTTTACCTTAATGGATATTTTAAGTTCTTATATAGCTTTGTGTATTTCAGGTATCCAGACATGTATTTTATGTTTCATTTGAGGATGACAGTGTGAATGGTGATAACTTACTTTAAACACAGTGTGTGGTAGGGACTTGGAGGAATGAGGAAAAGAACAGTATAAGAAGTGTTAGATCAATGTAACACCTGCGGTTTTCTTCAAATGAATGACTATTTACCATGAGACATGAGCCTACAAGGAACCATCAACTGTATTAGTGGTCTGCACACGGCTAACTTTGAGTTCACTTGTTTTTAAGTTTGCCTCTAAGCCCTGTGGTCAGCTGGAAGTGTGCCAATGGTGGGTGATGAGTAGATACATTTCTGTTGAGAAGAGCTAAGCAAGCTAGGTATGTGGCTTAAGAGGCCTATGATCCCAGCAGTAAAGAGGTTGAGGCAGGAGGATCACTACAAGGTTGAGAGAAGCCTGGGTAACATAGTGAGTTCCAGTCAGCCTGGACTACTACAGAGTGATACTCTGTCTCAACAAACAAACAAATAAATCAGAGCTTGAAAGTACTCGGTTCCTAGGACACAGTTATGACATGTGGTTGATGAGTTGTTTCCAAACTGTCTATGATCTATTTTATACTCATGCCTGTCTTATGTCAGTGTAACCCAACAAACTGTCTATCTCAGATTTATCCAGTGTAGTTTGTTATTCAGACAGTAGACACTGTTTAGTATCTAGGTTATACCATCATGTATTTCCTTTTTCTTTTTCTTTTCTATTTTTTAAGGGTGTGGTTTCAAGATAGGATTTCCCTGTGTAGCCCTGGTTGTCCTGAAACTCACTCTGTAGACCATGCCAACTTTGAAATGAAAGATCTACCTGCCTCTGCCTCCTGAGTGCTCAAATTAAAGATGTGCAGCACCATGCTCAGCTATCATCATGTGTTTCTTTTTGTGAAGCTTTTGTATTACTTTGTTTCTTAGTAGCTAGTACCTTCTATTTATTCCTATAATATAGTTCCTAGGCTAAGACAGCATGTTAAACTGTGTATCATTGTATATACCTTTAATTCCAGCATTCTGGAGACGAAAACAGGCGGAACTATGTGAGTTTCAGGTCAGCCTGGGCAATAAAGCAAGACTCTGTCTCAAACAGACCACTCCCCCCCCTCAAAGCCTATAAGTGGAGGGTACTTGTGTGTTGGCTGAATTGAATATATACAGTAGGTAATATATTACCTAACCAACTGCACTATAGGATCTTATTAGTCACTATTTCTCTTCATCTGACATTCTGCAAGTGGCACTTATAAAAAAGTCTTTATTGCTCAAAACTTGATATGTAGTGTGTTCTGGGAAGGACTGAAATTAACAGCCATGTGAATGTCTAAATGCTCATTACTAATGATCAATTGTATTTATAATATGTACTTTATTTTTCTCTTATTCTGGAAAAAATCAGAAAGTGTACAAGAGTTTGAAACAAAAAATTGTAGCTTTCTTTTACTGGTAGTAGATGCATAATCTGTATAACTGTTATGCATTTGTTTACACTTTCCTGAAATTCTTCCTCTTTCTCTTTTTAATAGTCATTTTTATGTGTGCCCGCATGAATGTATGTCTACCACATGCATGTCTGGTGCCCAAAGAGGCCAGAAAAGGGTACCAGCTCTCCTGGAACTGTAGTTACAGATGTTTGTGAGCCACCATGTGGGTGCTGGAGAGTGAAACTGGGTCCTTTGCAATAGCAGGAGGGTGTTGCTTAAGTCAGTTGAATAGTATGCCAGTGGTCAATAAATCTGACAGCAAATTTTGGAGAGGATGTGGAGATAAAGGAACCTATATTCACTTTTGGTTGGGGGTACAAATTAAGACAGCCATTGTGGAAATCAGTGTGGAGATTTCTAAAAATAATAACAGCAGAAGAACCATATGACCTAGGTATTTCATTACTTGGCATATACCAGAGAACTCCATACCCAAACCATAGAGATATTTGTACTCTGTATTGTTGCTTTATTCACTATAGCAGAGAATTGGACCAACTTAGTTGTCCATCAACAGATGATTAGAAAATGAAAATTTGGCATATATATATATATATATATATATATATAGTAGAATATATAATATTAATCAAGGTCACACAATCTCAGAGAGAGAAAAATGCAAGTTCTTCCTCCTATGTGGAACCTAACCAATAATATAGGTAAACAAATGTACATGTGGGTAAAGCATGTAGAAAAGAGAACGGCTAAATATAAGGGCATGAGGAAGGACTGGGCATGAGTTGTGAAGTAATATATAAAGCTGATTGTTTCTCTAACTCTGTCATAAATCTTTCATTTTTGGTAGTGTATATGTGCATAAATATGTTTTTGATAGTGAAAGTGTAAAATCAAATGTGAAGCTCTACAGCTGACATTGTGAATGGTTACTCTTAACTGTATAGAAGTTTATTGAGATATATAGAGTTTGGATCTGCTTAAGTTTGATATATGATTTTATTTGCAAGTTTTTTTATAATAAAGTTTAATTTTATAAAAGAAAAGTATGTCTGTAGGTAGTGGAGATCTTAAAATTTTATAATTTGTAAAATTTTAAAATTTATAATTTTCAATTTATCTTAAACTTTATTTAAAAAAAAATCACACACTAAATATGGTGGCACATGCCTTTAATTCCCAGCACTCAGAAGGCATAAGTAGGTGATCTCTGTGAGTCTGAGGCTAGCCTAATCTATCTAGTGAGTTCCAGGACAGCCAGGTCTATATATAGAGATCCTGTCTCACACCAGTCCCCGCCCCCACCAAATAAGATCACACATGAAAATTAACTAGACCCAAAGACAAAGACTATACAACTCAATGAAATTCTAAACAGTTAGAGTAGCTTTTCAAAAAAGTAGTGGGCATTTTTATGATTTACATGGGTGGTAGCTTCTTAAGGATAAAGATTGTGTGCTGTGGGATAGTCTGTATGTCAAATGTGTTGCTCTGATTGGTCAATAAATAAAACACTGATTGGCCAGTGGCCAGGCAGGAAATATAGGCGGGACTAACAGGAGAATTGAGAGAACAGGAAGGTGCAGGGAGACACTGCCAGCCGCCACCATGACAAGCAGCATGTGAAAATGCTGGTAAGCCATGAGCCACGTGGCAATGTATAGATTTATAGAAATGGATTAATTTAAGATATAAGAACAGTTAGCAAGAAGCCTGCCACGGCCATACAGTTTGTAAGCAATATGTCTCTGTGTTTACTTGGTTGGGTCTGAGTGGCTGTGGGACTGGCGGGTGACAGAGATTTGTCCTGACTGGGCCAGGCAGGAAAACTCTAGCTACAATTGTGCCCATTATTTTTCTTTGTAGAAATTTCAATTCATTATTTTTTAGTGTTCTAAAAAGTCTTTCAAAGGATTGATTGAAAAAATCTTCACAAGGTTGTCCTTTCATGGAAGAATAGAATCCCCTGTATTACTCTGAAGTCTTCAAGAAATAAGGACAAGTGCCTGTACACCCCAAAAACCTAAATGACATCAATAATTTTCTGGATATACTGAGAAAGAATTCTCACTATCTAGTTTTCCAATTTTTTTAAATATGAGAGACATTGTGAAGTGGTCAGAAATTGACTGGCTCGGGAACTTGGAACACAGAGTTGGAGTCTGGTTTTGCAATAGTCTAACTGCAGTTATTGTCTTGTCTTCTACTACTTGGAAAGGAATCGGGTTTTATTGTGCTTCTGATGCCTAAAACATGACATACAGTTTGTACTCAGTTGATGCTTACTTAATCAGTTCCTAATTTGAGGCAGCTTGTAATCTTTCTGAACTTCATATTTTTTTCATTATAAAATAGAGTGGTTATCTTCTGACATCATTTCCAGCTCTGCCACTCTGATTCTATGGTTTATGTATCCTGAAGCCAACTTCCCTAAGCAATCTTTCTGTCTGGGTCACTGAGAAATGGCATAGCATTCTTGCTTTATTATAAGGAGTGTCTTCATTTCTGAGTCATTCTTACTGAAAGCACTTCAAAAGAGCCTGAAGCAATGCTGTAGGTTTAGTGGAGAACAAATTGGAGAATTACCCATTCAATATTTTTACAGAATTCCCTACTCTACAAAAGCTGCCAAATTATTTCATGTAGTTTCTTTTTTTCTTTAAGTGTATTGGTGTTTTGCCTACATGTATGTCTGTGCACCAGGTGTGTGTTAGATGCCCAAGGAAGCCAGAAAAGCATATTAGATCTTCTGGAACTTGAATTATGGAACTGGAGTTGTGAGCCACCATGTGGGTGCTGGGAATTGAACTCAGGTTCTCTTGAACCTGGTTAACCTTGAACCAGCAGGTGTTCTTAACCATTGAGCAATCTTTCCAGCCCTCCAGTAGTTTCTTAATGATATCTTTCATCTCAAGGAATCTGTTATTAGTCTGTTTAGATGGACTTTGCTAACATATCAACAAATTTGTCTGTTTGGTAACAAGAACTCAGATGAGTTGGTAAATCTTTTATGGACTACTAAGCCTCTAAATCCTTGGGAGGCCAAGACATCTGTAATATACTGTCTTAGTTAGGACTACTATTGCTGTAATGAAACACCATGACCAAAAGCAACTTAGGGTTGAAAGGGTTAATTTGGCTTACATTTCCACATCCCTTTTCATCATGAAGGAAGTCAGGACAGGAACTCGAACAGGGCTGGAACCTAGAGGCAGGAGCTGATGCAGAGGCCATGAAATGGTGCTCACTGGCTTGCCTACAGCCTGATCTTATGGAGAAATTTTCTCAGTTGAGGAGCTCTTCTCTCCAGTGACTCCCGCCTGTGTCTTGTTGACATAAAACTAGCCAGCAAACATACTATAGCTTTTCTTTACCCCTTCATAATTGAAAGAACTTTGCTTGAAGAATGATAAAAGAATGATGATAATGACATCAACTTAAAAGGTTAGAAATGGCAAGCATTTGAGCCTTGTTGTAAGAGGCCTCAGTGGCTGTGTGAAATGAGTACAGTGAGGAACTCTAATTAGACAGGAGTCTGAGGTCTTTTCATTCCAAATTCAACAGTTTCAACTAATAACAAGTGTACCTTTGTCCTTACACACTAATCTTACTGAGTAACTTTACTAAAAGTATCTGCTACTAAATAAATAAGATTCTAACCTATCAATCCGAACAAACTACTTCTTTATAGAATAAAGATGCTGAAAACACTAAGTGATTTGCTATTGGGAGGCCTCTAAAAGATATCTTTAATTGGCTTCTGTTTTTCAAAATGGGATTTTCAGGGAGACAGTCACTAGTAGAGCTCAAGGTGAAAAGACATGAAGTAACAGAATGTTTAACTTTCTACAATTACAAAGCACTGGTGAGTATTTGCTATTTTATCTACACAACCGAGTTGTGAGGGAAACAGTTCAGGTATCTATTATTTACTTCAGCTTAGAATGAAGGGACTGACACCAGGCAAGATCAATTGGTATGTGTAAAGTCGTGATAGTTTGAATAAAAATGGATCCCATAAGTTGATATAGTTGAATACTTGGTCCCTAGTTGGTAGAACTGTTTGGGAAGAATTAGAAGGTTGGCCTTCTTGTTAGGAGGTTGTCACTGGGGGGTGGGCTTTGAGATTTCAAAGGATTGTGATTCCCAGCATGTTTCTCTCTGCCTCTTGATTGTGGATCATGATGTGAACCCTTTAACTGTTCCTTTGTTCCACCCTCATGGACTCTAACCCTCTGAAACCATAAGCCAAATTAAATGCTTTCTTTCATAAATTGCCTTGGTTATCAAGTTTTACCATAGCAATAGAAAAATAACTACTATAGAAGTTGGTACCAGGGATGGCTATTATTGTGATAGGCCTGACCATGTGATTTATTTTATACAAATATGGAAGAATTTGAGACTTTGGACTAGAAACATTGTTGAATGCTCTAGTAGAGCTTAATGGGCCACCCCAGTAGGAGCTTAGAAGACAGTAGTGCTCAGAGCTATGTAGACTATGGAGGGCCAGCTCAGGACATTTCAGAGGGAAACAATATTAGCAATGGGGTTAGAGACCATTCTGGATATTTTGGTAAAGAATGTGGCTACTTTTTGCCCTTGTCTTAAGAATCTGCCTAAGACTAAATTGAAAAGTAATGAACTAATTTCTTTGGCAGAGATTTCAAGACAGCCTAATATTGACTATGCCATGTGGTTATTAGCAATCACTCTTATGCAGGTCTATAATGAAAAAGCAAGTGGGGCAAAAAGAAATACAAAATAGACAGTTTAAAGAGATAAGGAGCAGCAAGAAATTTAGCATTGGAGCCAAGGCTTGTGCTCAAAGAGATGAGAAGTTTAAAGACAGGCTGATCATAAATGGAACAAAGGGAGGGGTACCCTCAGGGTGAGACCTCACCCAAAGAAGCTTCCAGCTTGAGAGAGATAGAGAGAGAGAGAGAGAGAGAGAGAGAGAGAGAGAGAGAGAGAGAGAGAGAGAGATTCTGCTCCTAAAAAGCAGCAACAAATCAAAACTGCCATGGATATGATTCAAGGGTGCCAGAGTACTCCCCAAGTTTGTAATTAAATTTGGCAGTGTTGTTCATATGGTGCTGGCTTTAAGAGTCATGAAGGATATGAATAAAGATGCTGCTGACTATTCCTCTATGGTTAAGGAGAACCACTCAGGCCAGGTATGTGGCAGGGGAGTCCCTGCATAGAGGTCCTGAGAGACCTTTGTGTGAAGCTGTGAAAGTGAAGCCTATATTGCATTGGAGACCCCAAGATGTTAGAGGTTCCAGAGCTGTGAGGTATCTGCCAAAAAGAGCTGCATAAAAGGAGTAGAACCAGACCAAGAGAGAGGTGTGTTGTGGCCAGCAAAAGAAGAAGGGCAGAACCATCTAAGCTCTTTGATATCAGACCTGGAGATGCATAATTTCTCTGCTGCATCTTGGTCTTGCTTTGATCCAGTATTTCTTTTTGCTGCTGCCCACATTCCTCTCTTTTGGAATTTGGTAATGTATATTCTGTGCCATTGTATGTTGGAAGTATGTGATTTGCTTTTTGATTTTGTGGGAGGTTACAATTAGCCAATTGCCTTGGATCTCAGACTCTGAGACTGGACTTTTGAGATTATGAAAGACTATGGGAACTTTTGAGGTTGGACTAAATTCACCTTGCATTATGATATGGCCATGAAGCCTATGGGGGCCAGGGAGTAAAATGTGTTAGTTCGAATGAGATTGGCCACCATAAGCTCATGTGTTTGATTGAGTACTTGGTCCCCAGTTGGTGGAATACTTTGGGAAGGATTAGAGCCCTTGTTGGAGGAGGTGTGTCAACTGTTGGTGGCCTCTGAGGTTTCAAAAGGTTTGTGTGATTCCCAGTGTTCTCTCTCTGCCTCATGGTTGTGGATCAAGATATTAACTCTCAGATGTTCCTTTGCTTGGTCATATGGATTTTTAACTCTCTGAAACTGTAAGCCAAATTAAACACTTCCTTTTGTAAGTTGCCTTGGTCATGGTGTTTTATCATAGCAATAGAAAATTAACTATGACAAAGGCCACAGCTTTCCTGTTTAGATTACACTTCAAGTGTTCTGGCCTTAACCCAGTACTGTTTGTATTACAATATACTTCAGATTAAGGGCAAATGACAAAGTACACATGTCAACATATCTTGAAGACATGACTTGTTAGTGGTTAGAAGAGTCATACACAATTCTGGCCCCCAAGGATATGATGTGGCAATTGTGTACATTTCCCCAAAGTAGTACTATCAGTCCTGCTCACTGTCTGATTAATGTATTTGTTCCACTGGTAAACATTTCTGCACATTCTTTCATGTGATATTTTAGCAATATCAATTTGCTAATTGTGAAGACAAAATTATTATGGCAGACCATAAAAAAAGCCTGCCTTTTGGATTTGTCAGTTTTGTTCCTGATGCTGGTTAAAAATCTTTTGCTATGCCTTATAAGATTTTACTTAGTCAAAATTTTTAATGTGTAAGAAAGCTTAAATATAGGCATTGTCTTATGTTAAAATAATGTAGTTTTAATCAGTGTAATAAACTGACCAGTTTACAATCTGAGGTTGAAAGTTACATTTGTTTTGTTGACCTCCTTGGTTCTCTAAGAAAGCACCCCAGGCTCCTTTTTAAAATGCACAATTAATGAACTCTGAAATATAGAGAAAATTTTTAACCCAATTTAACAATAAAAAAAGAACACAAATTACCTAATTAGACCATTTTAGAAGAATATAAGCATAACATTTGAGAAATTGTTACTAGACTCCTGAACTGACAGCGTTCTTATCCTCAAAGAAGCTGTCTAGATATCTTTGGCTTCTAGAAGGTGTATAGAATTAGGATAAATAGGCCTAAGTGGAAAAGGAAGCTGATGATGGAGATAAGTTCAGATCTTTCTCTTTAGTTTACCCCAGGGAACAATACATGAACATCCTAATAGAGCCTTCTGCCTCTTGGGACTAGGTCTACAATAAGAAAGATAGAAAACCACAAATAATCCTGTCTTTGTGTGTACAAATGCATGAGTATGTGTAGGCCCCAGAATGGCAAACTTGGTGGTGGTCCTCAGTGGCAGTTTACCTTGTTTATTTGACAGGGTCTGTCGTTGGCCTGGAGCTCACTAATAAGTTAGTCTAGCTGGCCAGTAAATCCAGGACTCTGCCTGTCTCTGCGTCCCAAGAGCTAGGATTACAAGCACCACCAAGCCCAGCTTTTTTTTTTTTTTTTAAAGTAGGTACTGAGAATCTAACTTAGTTCCTTGTGCTTGCATCCAAGCCCTCCCTTCACTGATAGAACTATCACTCCAGTCCCAGTGTCATGTCTTAAGATGTAAATTCATTTCTCTTTAATATAAATAGAGTGAGTACTGTAGTTTAGGGTCAGGTGCAGTTCTCACCAAAGACACAAACTTTCTGTTCAGATGCTTTGCCAGTCTCAGTCTGTAGTGTTTACCTAGTTTTCTAAGATCATTGTTGGTACTTCAGTCACCATCAGGTACCATCCGATTCAGCTCAGCAACCCCATTCAGCTTCCCAGCTCAAATGAAGACAGAGATGCACAAAGTGTGCTCATCTACCACAATACATTGCTATAACTGTTCTACTTTGCTGTGTGCTTGTAGTCCCAGACGCTCGGGAGACTGAGAGGAGAAACGTGTGATCCCAGTCATTTAAAGCAGCTGGCTAACACAGAGGTCTTGTCTCAGGGGGGTTATCCCTACGGGGCCAGGGAGACAGTTCAGTGGCTCAAGGGCTTGCTGTGCAAGTATGAGTCGTGAGTTCATGGAGTGTGCCTACAGTCACCTCAGCACCAGAGCGGTGCAGGCAGAAGCAGCTCTGGGCCTGCTGGCTGGCTAATCTACCCAAATTGCTAAGCTCCAGGGTCAGTGTACATTAACGAATGAGACTGGATGATTCAAAGTAGTACTTTTGTGTTAAAATTTTAAACATGTTCTCATATACTGCACACGAGTCACTATCAGCTCCTCTCTAAAACTTGTGTTAAGGGCTGTTTCATGAATTCTAGCAGAATGTCTTCAACCAAACATGTTCTTTTACTAACATATAGTAATAATAGTTAAACTCATACTCCCTTATTATTACAGTTTTTAGTATTACAAACCATCTTCCTGTTTTGTTCTCTCGAAAGCATAGGCTGTCCTTTAGTAAATCAATTGACTTAATTTGACTTGCTATATTTGACATTTTTTTAGGTTCACATTTTTTTTTTCTCATGCCAAGTTCTGCATTTTTCATTTCCCACAGAATCAGGACAAACTGTACATCCCCTGCAGTGACCAGGGAAGATCTGGCTAAATGTCAACTATGTTAATTGGTATAGAGAAAACAACGGCCTTATTTTTATCTGATTAAAAATCCCTACAAGCATTCCCTTATAAACTAAAGCCATATCAGTACAAAGTGACTTAATTATAAGTTTGGTAGATGTGTCCTTCCTGCCCCTCCTTTACTGTAGCATATAGAAATGTTATCGTTTCCTGGCAACTTCCAGAGTCTCAAATTTTAATTCTATTTTTGGAAGTTTATAATTTGGTATTAAAACCTTTTTCTTGATTATAAATTAGAATAAAAATGTACTTGTTTTAAAATGGTATAATTTAAACAATTGATTTACCAAATAACATATAGAACCTTATTTAAAAGATGCTGGGAGATCACTTGAGAGGCTGGGGAGCTGGCTCAGTGTGTTAAATGCTTGCTGCCCAAGCATGAGGCCTCGAGTTCAGGTCCCAAGCACTCCTGTGAAAAGCTAGTCGTGGCAGCCTGTGTCTTTAATCTCTGTGCTGGGGAGGCAGAGACAGGCTGATCCCAGGGGCTTGCTGGGGTACCAGTCTAGCAAAAAGGTAAAACTCCAGGTTCAGTGAGAGATCATATCTCACAAAATAAGGTGCAGAGTGATAGCAGAGGATATACATTAACCTCTGGCCTTGACACCTATACCACACACACACACACACACCACCATCACCAGTCTGAGATACTTTATTCTACTGTTAAAAAGTCTAACATCTTTTTTTAAAAGCTCCAGGACGAGCAGGTTATATAATATAATTGCTTCAGTTAATTGGGGTGTAGGAGGAGTAGGTGTAAAAGAGTAAAAGGTAATGAACTTTGATAAATTTATATGAGCAATAAGAAGGTATCAGGTAAAACTTAGTTTTTACCAGAGTAGCTGTAGCTTCAGTGCTTGTTCAAAATTGTATGTTGTCTCTTTAAGGTTGGGATTTCCCAAGACTATTCTGCCTTTAGCTTGTTCTCAGTTAACCTTCATAATTTCATGACTTCACCACTCATACATACGCTTGCCTTGTCTGACACATTAGTATCTTTCTTGGAAGCTACATGAGGATTCTTTGGTATCTTAGAGAGCGAGATCCATTTGGATGCCTCATGAGCAACTAAAAATCAATGTACAAAGGTTTCCAATTTCTATTCCAGTTTGGACATACCTTAGAAGTTACTACTTTATTGTAACAGGTCAAATGCTAAGTAAATGAAAAAAAATCACCAAATAAATACAAGTTGAACAAATGAAAACATCAACAACACATTTTGGATCAGTTAAAACAGTGAAGTCATAGGGCAAAGCAAGTCACAGTCTTCTATACAGAAACAGAGTCAACAGAATGAATATACACTAAAAGGAAATTATTAGATTGGCTTATATGATAAAGTCAACCGTGGCTGTCTTTACAATGGGGAGGCTGAGAGTCTGATAGCTGCCCAGTCCATGAGACTGGCTGTCACCGCAGTCCCAGCCTGGGACTGAAGGCCTGGGGGATTTCTAGAGAGCATTTGGGTATCAGTGAAAGAGTGTATTAGCAGCAGCAGCAGCTACACAGGCAGAGCACAGAGGATTTTCAGAGTATGGAAACTATCCTGTGCACTGCAATGGAAGCTTCAGATTATCATGTATCTATGAAAACCTATAGAATGTGCAACACTAAGAGTGGAGCCCAATGTAAACTCCATGTGTTGGCTAGTAATGATCTATCAGCGAAATGTTATTGTCAAATGCATCACTGCAACCTATGATATCACAGTGGGGGAGGTTGTGCAAGTATGGGGATACTTCCCCCCATATAGGAAACCAGTATTTTATACTCAAAATTTCAGTGAACCTAACTAAGATGTCAACAAAGTTTACTTGGGGTGGGGTAGGAGTGGGGAGCCAAGGAGGAGTTGGAGGATGGGTATAATCTTAATATGTCTTATTCGTGTATGAAATTATCAAAGAATTTTTAAAATTGTTAAAGATGGTCATGGTGGCTTAAACCTGTAATCCCAGCACTTAAGAAGTATAGATAGTAGTATTGTTATAAGTTTCAGGTCAGCCTGGGCTACAGGGTGAGATCCTGTCTTAACAAACTAAAATAAGTAAATAAAGTTTTAATAGCTGAGGTTGCATGTCATGGATGATACAACTGATCCATCTTGCAAACTATTAGTGTATGCTTCATTTCTTACTTCCTCTTCTTTCAGTCAACCTTCTCTGCAGTCTAGAAGAAATAGCATAGTTTTCAGATACATGATCATTCTAGACTTGCATTGTTATTTGATAAGTTACACTTGTCCTTACACTTGTCCATTATTTTCATAATAGTCATCTTGAGTTCTACAAATATCAGGATTTCTTATTCTTTTGGTTGGATGTTCATTTGTAAATTATCCAATATAACATTGGCTGTGAAGCAGCATTTATGATTGAGAAGCATATATGTGGTAATATATTGCTTTATCTGTCTAGACAATAACAAAATAAGACCTTTAAAGGCATTTCAAGGCTATATGCCTAGATTTTAAAAAACAGACAATAAAACTATGTGCTATAAACTATTTAGGCATTTCCTAGAGAATCAAGTTTTTTTTTTCTTTTTAAAATCTGGGTAGTCATCATTTACCCTTACCAGAGCCTGAAGAATTAGCCCCATGTCTGGTCAGTGTCAAGGTTATGGTCTCAGGAACACCTTGAGTAAAGGACAACAGGGTCCACTAGCAAAGAAGGGTATTATTCTAGAGGAAGGGGATAAAACAGCCAAGGTGATAAAGATGCAAGACCAAGAGGAGAAGCATCCAGAGAAGAATATGATCCTCAGTGAGGTCCTGTTCCAACAGGAAGAACCTTCTTCATATAGTCATCAATTGTTCTCATTGGACAGCTACCTATAGATTATCTGGAGTACTCAACATGCCTCATAAAACCCTTCATATCCTGGCAATATCCCCGAGGTCAGCTCCTAAGCTTCCATTTCTTCTTTACTCTCTCTGGCCACATTAGCCTTCTATTATGTAAACAAGTTCAACTTGTTCTTGGCTGAGAGTCATTTTATTTATTGTTCCCTTTATATAAAATGATCTCTTCTTCCTTTTCCCTAAATCCTCTTCCTCTTTTCTTCCACTTTTGTTCTTTCATTTTCTGAGACATGAATTCAGTCTTTAGACTAAGATGGCCTCAAACTCATGGCAATCTTCCTGCTTTTGCCTTCTTGGTGGGATTATAAACTTGAGCCACCACACTGGGAACTCAAGCCAAGGCTCATCTCCTTAGAAAAGCTTCAGATTAAAGTCCTAGTCCTCTATTTGTCTTTTTGAAGACATCTATTTGTTGGACAAAGCAATGGGTTTCACTGATCCTCCCCCCCACAAACTTTGATCCTACTCTCTGCTGATTACTCCTCCACCCTTCTTTGTATTTGTTTTGGAAGTGATGGCCATTTGACTGGGAGTACATGGAACCTCACTGTACGTTTTGATTTGTAATTCCATGATGGTTAAGGATGTCAACACATTTATTGACAATTTGTACTTCTTTTGGGAACTATGTGTTAAATTCATTTGCCTATTTATTGATTGTATGATTTGTTACTAGTGTTTAACTTTTTGAATTCCTTATGTAGTCTAGATATTAATGATTTGATGTATAGTTGACAAAGATTTCCCCCTTTTCTCTTAGCAATCTATGAATCAATGTATGTGCCATACAGAAGATTTTTAACTTGATGTAATCCCACTGTCAATCTTGCTATTATTTCTTGGGCTACTAAAGTAGTTTTCAGAAAGTCCTTGCCTACAGATACTGACAAAGCAAGTTAAGGGAGGAAGGGTTTATTTGGGATTACAGTTCAAGGACATAGTCTATCATTGCGGGAATGTAATTGCAAGAGGAACTTGAGGCTGCTTTGTCCCATTGTATCTACAATCAAGAAGTAGAGTAATGGATGCTGCTGCCCAGCCATCTTTCCTTTTTTCATTCAGGCAGAGACCCCAGACCTTGGAACCTGGCTCACATTTAGGGTAGTCATTCCCACTCCAATTAACCTGTCCTAGAAAATCCTCACAGATATGCCCAGAGAATTGTTTTTGTGGTTGTGGTAGTTTGAATGTAATTGGCCCCCATAGGGAGTGGCACTATTAGGTGCGGCTTTGTTGGAGTGTGTATGGGCTTGTTTGAGGAAGAGTATTACTGTGAAAGCAGGCTTTGAGGTTTCCTATGCTCAGGACACCGCCCAGTGTCTCAGTCAACTTCCCTTTGCTTTCTAATCAGGATGTATCCAGTACCATGCTCCCCATCATAATGATAATGGACTAAACCTCTGAAACTGTAAACTGCCATCTCAATGAAATATTTTTCTTTCTAAGAATTGCCATGGTCATGGTGTCTCTTCACAGTTATAGAACCCAAACTAAGACAGTGGCGATTCCAAATCCTGTCAAGTTGACAATCAAGATTAAGTATCACAACTAGGAAAAAGCCTAACCAGGAAAGACCTCTACAATAAAAACCTTTAAAGCAATGAAAAACGAAATTGAAGACAATAGAAGATAGAAAAATCTCCTATATTCATGAAATGGCAGAATTTATACTGTCAAAATGGCCGCAGCACTGAAAGTAATCTACTGATTCAATGACATCTCCATGAAAATCCAATGGTATTATTCACAGGACTTGAAAAAGAAAAAATCCCAGCAGGGTATGGTGGTGCACACCTTTAATCCCAGAACCCAAGAGGCAGAGGCAGGCAGATCTCTGTGAATCAAGGCCAGCCTGGTCTACAAATCGAGTTTCAAGACAGCCAGTGCTGTTACACAAAGAAACTCTGGTCTCAAAAATCAAACACACACACACACACACACACACACACACACGAAAAAGAAAAAATTGTAAAATTCATATATAAAGCACAAAAGTTCCAAATAGCCAAACAACATTAACAGAAAGAGCAATTATAACACTTGATCTTGAATTATAATATAGAGCCACAGTATAAAATTTACTTTAGATAACACTTTGAGAGATTTCAGTCATTCTTTAAAATTTTTTTTTGTTGAAATGTATTTTTTTCTTTTATACAAGCCATTCTTTAACAAAACAAATATATTATTCTCAGTGTTCCTGGCCAATTAGCTCTCCCAGGCAGGCAGCACTTCTTCAATGACTCACTTGTGAACCCCAGGTGTCTTTCATGTTGTGGTTTCAACTACCTAATTCTCTGAAGTCTCTGTTCAGCTGGGAGTAGGAAGAGAAAGAATGCTGAACATATGTTAGAGGTTTTCAGGGCTCATTGCCCAAACCATCATCATTTTCAGTCCATGTTCTCTTGGACAGACATCAGGTATTTGGCCCCAGCTAATCATAAAGGTGGCCAGGAAACAGTCTAACTGTGCTTAATGGAAGAAAGAAACCATTTGGTCATCAGATGTTTGTACTCCTTGAAGTCATGAAGCTGTTTCAGAAGGAAGGAGGTAATGCATGTTACATGCTTGGCACAGAAAAAGTAATCAGCACTTGCATGTTAATATTATCACAAGTATGTATGCTGAGAGCTTGAATTGGTCTCCCTTGGTTGAAGCAGAGTATTTGCTTGAGTTCTCTGTTACAAAGAAAGGTGGGTTACATAAGGCCATCTTTTACTCATTTGGCTGCATCATTAAGTAGAGAAGTAAGTAGCTAAAGATAAGGGAGAAAGGAGTTGCTGGATGTTCATATAAACTTAGTTAACACAATGTCAAAGGGGGCTAATTTAGAAAACAACAATACGGTCCGAGAACAGTGAGAACAGAGGAGTAGGCTCTCGTTGGACCTCAAGATAGGTTTAAATGAAGTAATAACTATACAAATTCTGGTCACTCTTTTTCATGTTCTTTTCTTTTCATTTTCTTTTTGAGACAGGGGCTCATTATGTAGGTATCACTGGCCTCCAACTCTTTAATTCCCAAGTTCTGGAGTTATAGGTGTGTGCCACCATGCCAGGCTCACTTTCTTACTTTTAAGTCATATACTTATCAGGATCTTCATGTTAGCCAAACATTTTAATTCCTACTTATTTTCTCCTCTCTTTCTACTTCAAGATTTTTAAAGGTTTTAGAACAGGCCAGGACTGGTGGTACATGCCTATAATCTCAGCACTCAGAAAGCTGAGGCCAGAGGAACAGGAATTTGTGACCAGCCTGGGCTAGAATATAAATTCAAGACCATCTTGGGCTACAGAATAAGAGACTCTCTCAAAATAAATTAAAAGAACACTAAAGCCTACAAATACAAACCCTATTCTGCCAAAGTCTAAGAACAGAGACCATGCTGTCTATACATTACAACATTCAACAAGACCTAGCACACTGTTTATAGACAACATCTATTTATTGAATGAATTTAATCTATATTGTCAGTTTTTTCAATTATTGGCTAAATGGTCTGTATACTGTAATAGAAAATGAATTCCTAAATCTTGTTTCTGCCACTTAGAATCTGTGGGATTTAGGAAAGTAAATTTATTGAGCTTGTTTGTATTTCTGTATTAGATAAATACAATACTTTTGCAATTATTGTAAGGAGAATTACACGAAAAAGTCTTGCTGTAGCTGTATTTATAGTACATAGGAGGCATTAAAAAAAAAAAACACCTGTCTATCTTTCCTCCTGGACCCCAGGACTTTCTCCAACATAATTTTTTAGTTAAGACAGCTTAGGAACTAACATATGCTATTCACATTGTTTCCTTCTGTTTGGGGACTGCTCATTTGTAAAGAGAACATGCCTTCAAGTTGGTGACTGAAATAGAGAATTGATTAGTTCCCATAGAACTGATGGGTTCACTGTTAGAACAGAATATAGCATCTACATTGGTGCCTGACACACAGTAAATGTTCAGTACATACTTTTTGAAAGAATGAATTAACAAAATACTGAGTAAGAATGATGCCTCAGACAGATAATTATAGGATGGACATGATATATTTGTGAAAAAGTGGGCAGATTTTATCAAATGAAAGATTTGCAGTGATGGTCTATCTAATTAAGTTGTGTTTTCATTCGTCCATCCATGCAGTCATCATTATGCTCTAAGTCTGATCTCACCAGCTATTAACAGTGGCTTAAGGATAGGTACCAGTCACTTTTCTCATCTCTATGACAAAATACTTGACCAAAGCTACTCAAGAAAGGATTATTGTTCCTGGTTTCAAGGGATTTTACTCATCCATTAGTGGTGGGAAAATATGTGGAGTGGTACTATGGTAGTGGGAAGATGTGGCAGAGCTCCTAACATGAAAGATCAACCAGAAACTAAATAACAGGACCAGAAGTAGTAGGTCAGGCTATAACCCTCAAAGGCCTACCTTCTAGGCTACTTCCATCAAACAGGCCCTACAACTTCCCGAACAGTGCTACCAGTTGAGGAGCAGGTGTTTATTTTGAAATTTTTATTATTTAAAAAATTATGTATAGGCCTCTGTGAACTCTGTGTGTATATGTACGTGTCTACAGAGGCCAGAAGAGGGCATTGGATTCCCCTGGAGCTAGAGTTTGAGATGGCTTTGATTCAACCAACATGGCTGCTGGGAACTGAACTCAGGTTCTCTTCAAGAATTGAAAGTGGTCTTAACACTGAGCCCCTTCTCCAGCCCCAGGACCAGGTATTTAAATAAAAGACATAGCCGGGCAGTGATGGCGCACGCCTTAAATCCCAGCACTTGGGAGGCAGAGCCAGGCGGATCTCTGTGAGTTCGAGGCCAGCCTGGTCTCCAAAGTGAGTTCCAGGAAAGGCGCAAAGCTACACAGAGAAACCCTGTCTCGAAAAACAAAAAACAAAACAAAACAAAACAAAAATTAAATAAAAGACATGATCCTGTAGGGAACAGTCCAAATTCAAACCATAAGTCTCTCTCTTACCCCTCCCCATGTTAGTGCAGTACAATAATTAAGGAACTAAGTACAGAATACTGCCAGTAGCAAAAGGAGATTCTTGCCCATTAGGCTGGAGAGCAAAATAGTATTCCTAAGTGTAGTAGGCAGCATGCATGTAGGAGAATGGAAATAGATGAGGCTCAATAAGTAGTTAGGTCAGGGGTAGATCATAAAGAGTCTTGTTCCCATGGCTCAGAGACCCAATTCTTATCTTCTAGAATAATGAGAGTGTGTTTGTTTTACTTTTTGTTGCTATAACAGAATACTACAGACTGGGTAATTTCCCCACCCCCCCCCAAGACAGGGTTTCTCTGTGTAGCCCTGGGTATCCTGGAACTGACTCCATAGACCAGGCTGGTCTTCAACTCACAAAGATCCACCTGCCTCTGCCTCCTGAGTGCTGGGACTAAGGGCATGTACCACCACTGCCTGGCAAGACTGGGTAATGTTTAATAAACATACATTGATTAGTTCTGGAAGCTAGGAGGTCCAAATTCAAGAGCCTGATTATTCTAGGGAACAAGGTAAAGAGAAAGTGGGAGAGAGGGAGGAGCTGGAACTTCAAGGCCTTTTATAATTAGCATGAATCCATTTATGATCTAAACACCTCCCATTAGACCACACCTCTTCACACTGTTGAGGATTCAGAAACTGTCGAATGGAGGGTTAAACGATAGAGAAGTTAGCTAAGAAATTACTAGATCAGTTTGAGAATAAAGGGGATTATAATGGATTAAAACTTACACTCACACACATACGTGCATCAACATGGGAACATGCATACATGCATGCATACCATATGCAAATGAAAAAAATCTGGTCATCCCACTGCCTGACAAACATGGGGCACCGAACTACAGATGGACTGCAGAGGCACCACAGGGAGTTTTTCAGTTTGGTGGAATTTCAAGCTGCTTTGCCCAGAGTGAAACCTGCAGGCTTAAGAACTCTGAGTTCTTGGCAAAAGCATTGGTGGCTTCAGAATTTCAACCAGCCATAAAGTGTGTGTGTGTGTGTGTGTGTGTGTGTGTGTGTGTGTGTGTGTGTGAAATAAAAAGGGAATGGAAAGAGACCACGGAATTCCTGATACCACACATATAATTTTAAACATCTATTAGTTTTTCATCTTTTGAGAGTCAACAGATTTAAGCACAGTATTCTAGATTTGGTTGGCAGATGGTGTACACAGATTTTGAGTACGTTAGCATTTCATTTGAAACTAGCAAGATTACATATAACCATGATGGTAACTTAACATTCACAGAGAATTTAAAATTTATCCCTAACCCTGAGTTAAAGGTAGAGCATTAATAACATTTTAAAAGGCTTTGTTAATAGGTCGTCTGGATTTCATAGATCGGAGACTCAGGATGTAATACTGTTCTAAAATGCCTACCGGGCAGCGTCAATATCTTTCCATGGAAATCTGGCTCACACAAGAGGAGAAAAGAGGCCAAAGGGAAGAAAGACTAAACCAGGGGAGATCGCAGGTACTGATGTCTGACTCTCTGAATGAGACTTCTCCATTTACCGCCCGGCCTCACTTCCTTCTATGGTGTGGACCTTTAATCTCCCCAGTTGTCAGCCTTGTAGGGTCAAGTTAATCACTGTTGACATCATCCTACTACTTCCCTTTTCAAATTCCACCGAAGCTATGTGTTTCCTGTCGTATTTGACACCGTAGAAAACGAATACCGGGCTGCCGCTTTCTATCTAAATTTAGCCTGGCAGGAACGTGGCGAGTTTTAGTAGTCGAGATAAACAAAACTAGGTGACATTTCCAACACTCAAGGAAAACGGGTGGTGGTGGTGCAAGAAGACCTTTCCGACTTTTAAAAACCAGAAAACGGTGTGGACGTGGCTTTGAACAGTTCCACGGCCAAGAGGCCTGCGTGTAGGCTCAGAACACGAGACTGGCCGGGGCCTTTGCCTTTAAAAAGGCAGGAGGAGGGCCACGGGGGTCGTCGCCAGATTGAGCGAGGGAGAAGCCCCGGGGGGGGGGGGTTCCCAGACACCTCCACCTCCGGGGGCGAAGCTGCGCGAACGGGCAGCCGCCTCACCTCTTTGTCAAGCCGCCCGCCTCTGCCTCGGCCACGAGGACGTCCTCGCCCTGGCACCGAAAGAGGGGGCGCAGCGGGCCGCCCCTCCCCCTCCCCTCCCCCCCCCCCCCCGCCCGCCCCTATGACACGCGGGCCCTGCCTGGGGCGACCTGTTGGCAGGGCGCATCACGTGACGCGGCGGCCCGCGCCGTCCCCCCCCCCCCCTCCGCCCCGCCCCCCCCTCGCCGCGGGCGGGCCTCCTGTTGCGCCCGCCGGGCGGGTTCCACCACGTCGCGCGCGCGCGTGGGCGCCGCCCCGCTCTTTCCCTCGCCGCCGCCGCCGCCGCCGCCGCCGCCGGAGCGAGGGAGGGGGGGGGGGGCGCGCCGGAGAGGAAAGGGAAGGGAAAGGGAAAAGGGGCGGGAGGAAGGGAGCAGGGGGAGGGGGCGGGGCCCGAGTCACGTGACGCCGGGGCCGCCCGGAAAGCTCCGAGGAGGAGCCTGGCGCCGCCATTTTCCTGCAGCTGCCTGCCTGTCCCTCTTGGCCGGCCGGGTTCCAGCTGACCAGGGCAGGGGTGGGCCCGAGGCTGCGGCGGCGCGGGGCCCGGCAGTGGCCCGACTGGGTGTGGGAGCCCGCGGCGGTAGCACGCGAGCCGGGGCTCTCTCCGGGCGGGTGGCGGCGCGCGGCCCTGAGCCCCGCCCCAGGCCGGCAGGCGGGCCGGGAGCCGGTGGGGGTAGGGGGGTGCGGTGGGGGGTGGGGACCCTCGGGCGCTTGGGGGTCCCAGGCCCCGGCGGCTGCCGAGCGGAAGGGGTGGCGGACGAGCCGCAGAGATGTCTGGCCAGAGCCTGACGGACCGAATCACCGCGGCCCAGCACAGTGTCACTGGCTCGGCGGTCTCCAAGACAGTATGCAAGGCCACGACCCACGAGATCATGGGCCCCAAGAAAAAGCATCTGGACTGTGAGTGAAGCCCCCCCCTCTTCCCGCCCCGCACCCCCTCCTGCCCCCTTCTCCATCGTCTTCCTCTCCCTCTGGAGCTGCCTTTTCCCTCCCTGCGTCTTATCTGCACCGTGGATCCTGTGCCTCCTATGTCGGGCTGTGTGTGTTCTTTTCTGCTTCCATCACCCCTGCCTTTAACGGCCTCAGCTCTCCCCTCAAAAGAGAAAGCAGTATGACAAGCCATTTTCTCCCCCGGAGATCCCCCCGAGACCCTCTCCTCCTGGCTCCAGGCACCACCATGCCCCATCGCGCTCCACCAACTTGCCTCCCACCCAGCTCCTCACCCCAACTCCTTTCCCAGCCACTGCAGCTTTTGCCCTTCCTTCCCACCCGTCCCGTACCTCCTCGCCGCCCTCGGCTCAGTGTCTCCCTGCTAGCTCCGGGACTCACCGCCCCATTGTTCCCCCGTTAGCTTTTTTTTCGCGTTTCCGTACTAAATCGGCTCGGTGGGCCCAGATTCCTGTCACTTCGCAGCCCTTGAAGTGGTTTCCACATCTTTCCTAGATTTTTCCTCCCATTCCCTTTGGGTTTCCTTTTTTACTTTTCTATCTCCCTTTTGGGTTATCTTTGCCTCTGTAGCTTCCATTAGGTTCCTTTGACTTTATGTCACCTCCTTCCTTCAATATTGTACCCAGGTATTCGGCTTTTATTCCGTTTATATTTGCGGGGAGTAGAAACAAAGGGATTCGGGGTGGTGTGGGGAAAGCTTTGTGGGAAGTTACTCTTTTTATTTGCCATCATTATACTGTCTTGAGTTTTAAAGTTGGGTGAGTTGTACATGTCCGACCTTTCCCTTTTTTAATTCATATGGGATATGGAAAAAGGCTTTACGGATTGGGTATCGGTTCCTGGAACTGTTAACATTGGCGGTTTGAATTTGGAAGCTTGAGTGTGAAGTGTTGGGATTAGAAATGGATTAATAAATTTAAGTACAAATAATCAAGTGTGGAAACATTTTAATTCATGCTGGTTGTATTTTTGATAACTACGATTGCTTAAGCGGCATAGTATTACTCCAGCACTAATTTAGGTACAGTTAATAGAACAAACTCCTCCCAATTGTTTTCTAACCCGGGAGCCACCTGTAAAACCACCTCCTTTTTCTTGTTGCTCCTTTGCCTCAGGATACAAAGCTCAGTGGATCACTCTATCCTTGAGTCAGTGGAACGTTTCAGGGAAAAAAAAATAGAGATATAGTCAACGATAGTAAATTCTCTTTTTAAATGACTCCCGGACACATTAGCTGAACTGACTTTCATCATACATGAAAGTTGCTTTGCCCTGTGAAGCAAGAGTGAGCTTGTCCTGAAAGGGAATTCACTGTAAGGAATCTTGTTTCTCATTTGGACTTTGGCTGTTAGGTTTGTATTTCACACACACACACACACACACACACACACACACACACACACACACACAGCGTGTGAATTCTTCTAAGATACATTGCTCATGAAGTGCTGTTAGAACAAGTTATTGTCACAGACAGACCTATTATTCATTGTAATTTGTTCCCTAGCTCTGAAAAAGTTTTTATAAAACTCTGCATCTTGGTTGGCTGTGGTCCTCATACAGGCTGCTGTTCAACTGTCTTTCCCTGTTTAGAGAGTGGATTTAAAATGGTGACACATCTGTAAACATTCTTTATGATAGTGTGGATAAATCATAAATGGGTTTTGAAAATAAATAATAATTGGAGTAGATGTTTCTGTTTACATTCTTTGGGAAGACTACCCACAGAATCATTTCTCCTCCCTCCTTCCAGTTCCAGGCTTGTCTCAAAATTGGCTGTGTAGCCCAGGCTGGCCTTGAACTTGAGACCATCCTTTTGCCTCAGCCCTCCTGGCCTAGGCTGGAATACTGGGTTCTGTGATGCAAAATCCTACTGTTTGTTTTAATGCTATGTTTGTGGGTTTTCATTTGTTTTTGTTTTTTGGTGTGGAGAGGGCAGAAGATACTTGGGCATATGTGAAATGTTTTTCTTTAACTCAGATGATCAATTATAACAACAGATACAGCATTGAAACATTCTTTATAAAGGTTGATTCTTCAGTTGCAGCAAAGATTCTAAAGTGAATGGGTAGAAGTCAGAAGTAAAGGTTGTGGTTTTATCAAGTTAGTGACCTTTTGTAATAGTCACTACTAGAGATTTGAACTAGTTGGTCTTTAAGGATAACCTTATATCTGTACTTTTTCTCTACTACAGCTGTGTTTACAAATTCCCATACTTTTAGAGCTTGAATATACTTACTAATGTTTTAATACTAGTGTATTAATAATAAGGTGCCTCTGTGTCTTCTTAATGAGGCCTTAAAACAATGAGACTTTTCCCCCTTTATTGTAAAACTGTTTCTCACTAATATTTTAGTAAAATCTCTCTAATGATTGGTTTACAACCCTCCCTTCCCACTCAACCTGCTTTGAAAAGTTATCCACAGACAATTTTCGGTGTCAATGCCATGAACATCAGGCTATATAATATATAATAAAGAAATGCATCATTTTAAGTAATTTTTGCCCCTTTAAAAAACTTAATTTTGAAAACTTAGTTCTCTTAGGCTTCTTAATATCCTCAACTACTAATGTCTGTTTCTTTGAACTGAGTGGAATCAATTTCATTTAACAAAAATATGCCTAGTAATTTGCCATCCCTATAAATCCTTTAGCACGTGGAGGTACTTCCTTGGCAGTATCTTTCCATATTTAGGAAGTGATTATTGTCCATAAATTATGAGTCAATTCATACTACATTGTATGTTTATTGAAGTTTTTTTGGCTTATAGGTATTAGTGCATAAAAGTGTTTACTAATGTTCCTAGTGTGAAGAGTCTTTAAACTTGAAAAATAAGCATGATTTTCCATTTAATTTCAGGCTTCTAATGGCTATTTGTAATCAAGATAGAAGAGCACAACCCTTAAATTTTTAGACACAGCCATCTCCCCACCTGAATCTACAGCTGTTCAAGTCCTTTGTATAAAGTGCAGCATTTGCTCACAACCTACACATCTTCCTGTACATCTTACAGCGTCTCCACATTACTTAAACCTGCTATGATGTAAATGCTGTGTAAACAGTTGTAGTTGTTCAGGGATTAATGAAGAAAAAAAATGTATGTGGTTCAGATACAACTTGTTTCCTACCAAATGATTTTGATCAGATGATGTGGAACTCATGTAAACAGAAGGCCAATCTCCTTTTATTATTTTTATTTTTATTTATTTTTTTTTTTAATTTTTTTTTTCAAGACAGGGTTTCTCTGTGTGGCCCTGGCTGTCCAGGAACTTGATTTATAGACCAGGCTGGCCTCGAACTCAGAGAGATCTGCCTACCTCTGCCTCTCGAGTGCTGGGATTAAACCACCGCCCGGCAAAAGAGAAAACTTTTTTCTTTTTTTTTCATAAACATGGAAAACTTTATTACTTCTCACAATCAGAGATCTGACATTCATCCTTTTTAGCTGTTGGGATTGTAATTACCAAATAAATTCGAAAACATTTTTAAAAAGTGATTATATTTAAGAAGTGCTTAATAATATAATTGGAGAATCATGTTTCTTAGCTTTATTATATATTTCTTTATATAGATAATTTTAAAGTGTCTTTTAGTTTAGAACTGTAAGTGAGAAATGAAACACTTCATAGTGACTTGACTATTTTTTTATGTTTTGCATGCTTAGGTTGGCCTGGAAATCTATGTAGCCCAGGTTGGCTTTGAACTCAGAATCATGCCTCTGCCTCCTGAGAGATGGGATTGATGAAAAGCATATACTTCCATGATTGCTCGCAAAGCATTTACATGAAATATATTGATGTTTTAAAATAATCTCATTAAAAATTCTAGTTATCAAAAACTTCTAGTTATTAAAATTGATTTAATTTACAATAATAGGGACTGAATCTAGGGCCTCATACATGCTGGGCAAGTGCTCTACCACTGAGCTGTATATATACCACCCTTTACTTATTTTTTGTTCTTGAGACAGAATGACCTTGAGTTTTCTTTATAGCCCAGGCAGACCTTGAACTTGTGATCTTCCTGCCTCAGCTTTCCATGGCACCAGGCCCCAAAGTTTTGCTTTATTTTAAATAAAAGTGCTTACTTTGACTTTGTCCATCATTTAGAATATTAAAATGAAAGTTTACCACAATTCATAGAGAGTTGCATGTTTATTTTTAGTTTCAAAGTGTTTAATGTTACTGCTTTTTAAAAATCAAATCGGTAAGAAACCGAGTATAAAGGTTTCTTGGGAAAGAGGTTGGAGTCCTACCTCCTTTGAAAGTAAAGGTTTAGTATTTGCTCTTCCTGTTCTTTTGGTGGCGAAAGTGGCATTTCCGTTACTTTGTGTTCTGTCTCATTGTGTTCCCAGTTGAAGTGCTTTATGTATTTTTCTAGAGAACTGGAATTTTGAATATGACCTTTTAGAGTTTTCTATGTTCATTGTGTATATTGTTCTTTTCATGAAGAATTGTTCTGTTAATTTTGACTAATGAATTCATTAAAAAACGTTATATTGGTGAATCTAAACTTTTGCATTAAAAATTATATTCAGAATTTTGATTTGCCGGATTTTGTCATAATTCTGAGGATTTCTCATATATTTGTAGGTAGCTAGTGTATAGCTTTGGGGCTTATGCCTAGTTTTATTTATTAATATTTTTTGAAACAGGGTCCCATGTAGACCAGGCTAGCCTCAGACTCACTATGTAGCTGATGATAACCTTAAACTCTTGGTTCTCTTGCCTCTACTTCTCAAGTGCTAGGATTATAGACATGTGCCACCATTGATTTTTTTTTTGATGAATATTCTTTTGAATTTATTGTATGCAGGACACTTTACATTTATTAACTAGTTCTTTTTAATAACTTCACATGAGAGGCTTTTGTTTCTCTATAAGATCACATTCAGGAAGAGGTGGACTGGGCATTGAGCTCAAGTCTAGCATTGAAGTATGTTAAGGTTCAGCAAGGTGAGTATTTCTTAGAGCGCTATTCAGTTCATAGGAAGGGTCAGAGATTTCCCATGTAGTTGCATTCCCTCATGTCTATATTGTCAAAAATGTTGACTAAAGTGGTACATTTGTATAATTGATAAACCCCTTTTAATATATCACCACCACCAAGCAGTTCACATTAGGATTCACTCTTGGCTTTTGTAATTCTATAGGTTTGGACAAATATATGCATATACCCACTATTACATTGTCATATAGGGTTAATTTGACTGTCCTGAAATGCTTTGTGGTTTTCCAAACCCCTTGAAGCCTCTGATTTTTCACTGTCTTCATAGCTTTACTTTTTTCAGAAAGCTATGTGGTTGGGATCTTGCATACAGTAGGTAGCCTTTTCACATTGGGCTTTTCACCCAGTAATATGCACTTCAAATGAGCCTGTCTTTCCATGGCTGAGTACAACTCATTTTCTTTAAACACTGAATAATATTCTGTTGTATGTACCATGGATTATTTGTCCATTCTGCTGAAGGACATCTTGGTTCTGCCCAAGTTTTGCCAATTATGTTTTAACCTTTTTCAGCCTTTTTCTGTATGTGTTGCAGTAAGTATGTTTTGTTTTGTGAGAAACTGCTAAACCATTTTTCCAAAGTCACCTCATCACTTTTTATTCCTACCAGTAATGAATGAGAATCTTGTCTTGTGTTTGATGTTTTCACTTCATTCTGGATTTGACTACTCTTTGTAGGTGGGTGATAGGGTTCATCCTATTCATATCATGCCTTATATGATAGTTCTTCATATACTTGGTTGGTATCTGTAGGTCTTTGATGAAGTTTCTTCTGTTACAGTCTTTGATTCTTCCTAAAAATCAGATTCTTTGTTTTCTTACTGAATTTTAAGAGGGGGCTTTTGTTTTTTATTTTTTGTGTATTTTGGATAATTGACTTGTCTCACATCTTTTGCAAATACTTTTGTGGCTAGTCCTTTTTTGCTTGTTTGTTTGTTTGTTTGTTTTTGACAGTATCCAGAAAGCAGAAAGTTTTAGTTTCAGTATAGTCTAGACCAATGTTGAGCGACCCTTTGACAGGGGTCACATATCAGATAGCCTGCATATCAGATCTTCACGTTATGATTTATAACAGTAGCAAAATTACAGTTATGAAATAGTGAAAATAATTTTAAGGTTGGAGGTCACTGCGACATGAGGAACTGTACTAAAGGGTCGCAGCATTAAGAAGTGTGAGAACCACTGGTCTAAGCACCACTGGTCTAAGCATCACTTCCTCTTGGATTATGCCTTTAGTGTTGTATCTAAAGAGTAAACACCAAATCCAAAGTTGTTTGGATTACTCTCCATATTGTCTTCCAGAAACTTGGTTCTGTAATTTTCATTTGGTTCTGTACTCATTTTGCGCCAGTTTCTGTGAAAGGTGTGATAAGGTCTGCGTCATTCATGTTTCTTTTGCATGTGGGTGTTCCTTTGTTCCCATACCACAGACCTGGTCTTTGCCCCTTTGTTGGCAGCAGTTCCTTAGGTCTTGGCCAAGGACTCCTGGGAGTCTACAAGCTTGGCAAGTTTTTGAGGTCAAAACTTAGTGTTACATATCCTAAGATACAACTGCTCTTCTCTGTTCTTGTACAGTAGAGTTTTCTAGAGGCTTTGTGCTGTGTGATTATTGCAAATGAATGTATTGGCAAACAGTAACCGCTTAACTCTATTGTCAATCCATATAGTAAAGACTTATGAAAAGTATTCTAATGCTAGTCTTCTAAATTTTAAATATAATTTTCATAAAACTCGCTAATACAGTGATTTTATTTCCAAATGAATACATTTAAAACTACTCAGTTTCAATTTCTGACATTAAATATTCATAGAGAAAACTCACAAGAAGGTTCTTTAGGATCCTCAGTTTTTATGCATATAAAGGTACCAAGACTAAAATATATACTTTTGGGAAGGATATTAGGAGTAAAGGGTGCTCCAGGAGGAACTTGATATACAAAATATTTTTAAAAGATTAGTTATTTTTAGTTATATGTGTCTGGGTCTGAACACAAGTGCAGTGCCCACAGAGGCCAGAGGCCTTGGATCCCTTTGAAGCTGCAGTTACTGGCAATTGTAAGTTGTCTGACGTGGGTGCTGAGAACTAAACTCAGGCCCGCTGAAAGAGCACTTTTGAAAAGGAAGCACTTCTCTCTCTCTCTCTCTCTCTCTCTCTCTCTCTCTCTCTCTCTCAAACAGGGTTTCTCTGTGTAACAGCCCTGACTGTCCTAGAACTCACTATGTAGACCGGGCTAGCCTCGAATTCACAGAGATCCACCTGCCTCTGCCTCTCAAGTGCTGGGATTAAAGGCATGCGTCACCACTGCCCGGTTCTCTTTCTTTTGAAATATTTCACCACATACATTCTTTTCTTGTGGAGTCTAAGCTGAAAACGCCATGTAAATGGGTCACCAAGTAAGCACTCGTTAACTACTGAGCCATCTCTCCAGCATATTGACCACCATTTACAAAGTTTGTAATTTTCTTAAACTGTAGTCAGAGCAGATATACTGGTGGGATTTATGTGAAAAGTTTTGTTGTAGTTTTTGTTTCCCTGGCTGTCCTGTTTCTCTTCACAGTATACTCAGTAGCACTCTGGTGTTCAGTAAATAGTGGATAGGCATGTATCTGTCTTTATGGCTAACAGTAATCCGGGAAGTCTGTGGAAACAGCGGAGAGATCTGTCTCAGCAGTCTAGGATTGGTTTTCCTAGTTCAGCTTACTTATATCTGGTGTAACATTGCAAAGACATTGTAACCTAATGGGCGGCTGTGGGTTTCTTAGGCCTCAGAAGCTCTTAAGAGGTGTGGTTTAGTTCAATTGTTTGTTGGTGATGAGGGAGAAACATTGTAACAAGCAAAACTTTTGGTTATGGTTCTTCAATTGGAAGGAGGTATTAAAATGTACATCTTGAAGGATGTTCTTGAAAGGAGTACAATTTTAAGTATGAAGTAGGGATCTAAAACTAGATCTCAAATGATTGAATCCGTCTGTGCTCTACTCCAAGGAGGTGCTTATCACATTGACCTTCAAGGGGACAACTATGTGGGAGGTCTCCCCCCCCCCCCCCAGATAACAAAGGAGAAATATACTTACCAGATAGAAATGAAATAATTGTTTTGGAAGGAATCTGAATGAAATCCAGGTAAGGATTAGGAGAGCTAGTGATGGTAGTAAAAAATATTACTAAATCTGGAACTTCATTTCATGCCAGGGATTGATGGAGATTGTTGAAATTTTCTCTGAAACCTGGAAATTCTAGTCTTAGAAATGTGCTAGAATCTTTAGTAGCAACTTACTACTGGAGAGTGCTAGGGGCCAGATATACCTCGAGGATAGTTCTTTCAATAGTGGGTGAGGACGTTAAGCATGTTTACGACTTTCCTCACTACAGATTTCCAGGGTTGCTCTGCAGGTGTCTTCACAGGATATGGTCAGTTGCTATATTTTGATTGTGTATATTTGTATTGATTATGGGTCCTTATATGACTATAACTTAGAACACGACAGCTTGCTGGTCATAGAATTAGCTATCTTTGAGTGCTTAAGAATTACTTTGAAACATCTAATATGTAAAAATATCTATGTAATTTAACTATACACCAACAAATAAATAGTAAGGGTATTTATATAGAGAGTATTGATAAATTTTTGATATACTTCAGGTATTTTTTTATAGAAATTTATTCATTGTATAAAGTAATTTAAAGTATTACCTCATAACTAGTCCTAAGGTAGCATGAAAAGGGGATTGTGAGGTTTTATGCTCCCTCCCCCTCTCTGCATGTGTATACATGCATGCCTCAAATGTTGTGTTTACAAGTTTTAAGTTGAGAGAGAATTTTTTTTTTTTTTTTTTTTATTTTATTTTTCCCAAGACAGGCTTTCTCTGTGTTGCTCTGGCTGTCCTGGAACTCTAAACCAGGCTGGCCTTGAACTCAAAGATATCCGCCTGCTTCTGCTTCCCTTTTGCTGGCATTAAAGGCATGGTGTCACTACCACCTGGCAAGGGAGAATTTTATAATTGTTAATTGAAACATGATTCATATTGCTGACAACTTAACTGTTTCAAAGTGTTCAGTGGTGTGTATTCATAACATGTATGTGCCCGTCACTGTTACCTAATTCTAGAACATTTTTCATCCCCCTACCAAGAAATTCTGTGTCTGATAATAATCATTCCTATTCTCTTTACCACAACCAGGAATCTATTGAATCTGTTCTGGGCTTTTCATGTTAGTAAAACCATAGCATATTATCTTTGCTTCAGGTATCTGTCAACTAGCATAATGCTTTGAAGGTCCATCCTTGCTGCTGTAGTAACCATACTTCTTTCTTATAAAGGAGTAATTTTTACCTCGTATAAACATACTACATTTTGTTTGGATATTCATCCATTTTTTAAAGTTTGGACATTGTAGGTAATAGGGAAAATCCCCCAGTAGTGAGTAACACTGCCGACACAGTAAATCAAATCAGATCGAATGAATGTGTCCTGGTTTAATCTGAGCAGAACAAAGCAACTCCCATGTGACTTTGATAGACAGAAGTACTTAATATTGGTAAACATCTATTTCCTTTGGTTGTTAGTGCTATCATATCTAAGAAACCATTGGCTTATTCAAGTTTACACTTGTCTTCTAGCAGTTTTATAATTTTAGCTCTTACACATAGGATTGATTGATCACTTTTGAACTGATTATTTATATATGGTGTGAAGATGTGTCTTAATCTATTTTCTGCTACTTTAAAAGAATACCACATATTGAATAATTAAAGGAAATAAATTTACTTTTCATGGTTCTTGAGCCTAGGAAGTCCAGTATCAGTGTGCCAGCCTCTGTGAGGTCCTTCTTGCTAGGTCTTGATATGATGAAGGGCATCACATGGTAAAGAACACATGAGAGTTTTTGCTTTGCTAACTAACCTACTCTCAAAGTAATGAAATGAACCCACTCGATGAAGGTTAGGTCCTCATGGCCTAATCACATCTTAAAGGCACGCCTCTTAGGTCTGTGCATAGTGGCAGGTGAATTTCAACTTGAGTTTCTGAGGGAGAGTAGAGGCCAAAATATGAGAGAAAGTTAAGAGACTCTAAAGATAGTTGAAGGTTGTCTTGTTGGCTTTTTAAAAAACCCTTTTGAGGTCATCATGAAGTCCAGTTCTATTACCTTCATATAACATGAAATAGAAAATTTCATGAGTTAGTGTGAAGTACTGGTCATAGTTTATTGAGGAACGAATGGAATTGTTTGGCTCAAACAGTCTCTCAGTTGGATGGACCACTTGATCAGTATGTTTTTAGGTTCTGAGTTATGTGTTGTTTTTTAATTGAGTGAAGAGGTGAACCATCAATAAACAATTTTTTATACAGAAATGTCTTGGACTTCCTTATAATGATACTTTACTTGTCTCAAAGTTGTTGTTGTTGTTTTGTAGCTCTTGTAATTATAACTGTTTATAGAAAGGATCCTCATGTGTCTTCTTTTCCCATGCCAAATGCAGCATGGGACAAATATGCAATGAAAGATGCTGACTGGCTCAAGTAGTGGGGAGCTTTTTGTGGGTTTCCATGCCGTAGTACTGAGTAGTGCTTCGGAGTCTTAGGAAAGGAAGAGAAGGGTTGCTAGAAGAGTAATAGTGTTTGCTGTGTCAGTGAACAGCTTTTTTACAGACTCGAGTCAATTTTTATTTTATTTTGAGAGTGAAGGAATGATGGAAATGGGGAAATAAACATTTGGATTTAGTTCATGTAAAATTAGGGCAATTTGAAATGAAAACATTTATTCCAAGGCTCACCTATTGTTGGTATATTTGGTTTTAGGCATAGTTTTGTCAGTAAGATCTTTCCTTCAGCTTTTCTGCTTTCTAGGATTATAGGCTTATGTAGTTGTTACAAGTGAATTCTAGACAGTCCTTGGTTCTAAACTTTTGGTTATTTCCAATAGTTTGTACCTTGTGGTAGGATATAAGAGCTTATTTACTTGTGTGTTGTGATCGAGGATACCGGTAAAAGCATTTAAACTGTAACTAGGAATAGTAAGAAATGACGGATATACCTTTAACACACTGCTGTGCATGGTGATGGCAGTGTCTTCGGGCTTTGCCTCAGCGGTGTCCTTGCCCTTCTAGTTGCCATGCTGTTTTAGAAGGCCTACTGAGATTCATGGGTGTATCTTTTTGTGAGTATTTTTCTTGAAGGGTTGAGTGACAAACAAGACTCTTATTTAATGATACTTTAATGACATTCTTTAGAAAACTTGATTTTGAGAGAAAAAAAGGTGTTTTTTTTGTTTTTTGTTTTTTTTGAGACAGGGTTTCTCTGTGTATCCCTGGCCATCCTAGAACTTGCTCTGTAGACTAAGCTGACCTCGAACTCAAGAAATCCACCTGTCTCTGCTGGGATTAAAGGTGTGCCCTTCCACTGCCTGGCCTTTTTTTTTTTTAGACAAAGTCTTAACTGTATGCTAGACTGACCTGAAACTCAGCAGTCTTTCTCACCTCCTGGGATTCCAGGTGTGAAGTACCAAGCCTAGCTTTGAATTGATACTGAGCAGGATCTATGCCAGTCTTGGATCGATACAGTGAGTGGGGTAGATACAGTGAGTGAGGTGCTAAGGGAAAATGATCAAGGTTCAGGAAGAATATGAAGATGTGACCTTGTCCTTACCCTAAAAGGATTATGAGTGCAAAACTACCAAGTAATTGAAATAAATTGAGGTGTGTGTGTGTATAGTTCATGTGTGAAGTTTTCAAAGTAGGAGGGAGGAATTAAGTTGAAAAGGAGGTTAGTGAAGTCTTCACAGAGGAGGGGACCAGATTTTAAAGGATGCATAGTGATTTTGCAGGTATAGAAAGAGTTATTTTTAAATTAGCATATGTAGTGACAGGGAGGTAAGAAAGAGCTTTATAGTGTGGGAAAAACTTGGATGGTGCAATGCAGTGTATTAGAGAATAGGCTAGATGAGGCTGGATAGGGAGCCCTTAAAGGTCCTGTTACCTTGCCAGACTTTGTCTTCAACCTCTACTCCACAGAGCTTTGTCTTAGAGCCCCTATCCCTTTGCTGTTGCTAGATGCCAGGGCCACGAAGCTGGGGAGTGCGTTTTTCCTAACTTGGTAGTTTGTAGGCTGCAGAGGACGGGAAAGAAGGAACAGAGGACCAAAAAGTGGATTTTATATGTTGTTATGCATGACTGTTTGAGTTTTAATAAATGAAATCAGCTATACCGTGATCTTGTGGGGTTTTTTTGTGTGTGCTTGTTCAGATATCTAGCCTTTGGAGGGGGCTCTATATTTATGAATGGACATAAATTCTTTAGATAGTAGTGAATAATAAAGATTTTAGAGAGAGCTCCTTGATTTCTTCAATTTAACTATTTAGATGTGTTTGTCTCAAAAAGATCAATTTTTCTTGATATTTTGTTTTGTTTTTGAGACAGGGTTTCTCTGTGTAAAAGCCCTAGCTGTCCTGGAACTTGCTCAGTAACCAAACAGGCCTCGAACTCACAGAGATCCACCTGCCTCTGCCTCCTGAGTGCTGGGACTAAAGGCATTTGCAGCACTGCCCAGATTATTCTTGTATTTTTAAAAGCTGAATCTACCAAATGAGACTTGTAGTATGGTGGGAATTAATAAACTCCTAAATAATTGAAATGTTGACTGTCTTCTATTAATATATGCCCAGGTTACTGTGTGGAGATTATTCAACTCTAAAGCAAAATTGCTGACTGGGGTTCTTAATCTAGTAAGGAAAATGACATATACACATAACTCTATTACCAGGCAATGTCAGGTAGATACCAATCTAATGACATTGAGGATTTCACTGTTTGCCCAAGCTTCTCTCAAATTTGGGATTTCTCCTTCCTCAGCCTTCCAAGTGGTAGGGTAACAGATGTCATTACTCTGGGCCAGACTTGAAATTTTGACTAGATCCAATATCTTTATGTACTTAGTATCATCTTAATGTATTGTTATACTGTATACTATCATGTGTTTCAGTTTTTAATGTTACTTTATTATTAATACAGTGACAAGTGTAACACGAATTCAGAACGGTCTTACAATAAAAATACCCGGAGCCTGATAGTGGGGTAAATGCTGAAAGATCAGAGAGACAAAGGAATAAGCCACCTCTAGGACTCCTCAGCTGAAAGGGATGCTTCTGCCGAAAATCCTTTAGTGCCTATCTCCTCACGCCTTATATACCTTTCTCCACCCAGCCATCATTTCCTAGAATTAAAGGTGTGTGTGCTTCCCAGTACTGGGATTAAAGGTGTGTGCCACCACTGCCTGGCTTGGTTTTCCTCTCCTAGACTGAGTCATCTCAGGTAGTCCAGGGTGGCTTTGAACTCAGAGATCCAGACAGATTTCTGCCTCCTGAGTGCGAGGACTAAAGGTGTGTGCCACCACTATTTGGCCTCTATGTTTAATCTAGTGTCTTGTTCTGTTCTCTGATCTTCAGGTAAATTTTATTAGGGTACACAGTATAAAACACCATAGACAAGTACTGAGGGTTGGGGGTATTTCTGTCTTTTAGAAGTGAATGGGATCATTGAAGAACAACAGAAGACTTAACTTATATACCTAACTTTGATCTAAATGTAAAGATTTCCCTCCCTTCCTTCCCTCCATTTTGAGACCAGGTCTCAGTCTGAGTACTGTGTTTAAAGGCATGTACCACCATGCTTGGCAAAGTAACATTCCTTAAAAATTGAAGGAAACTTCAGTATTACATAAATTGGATAAAGTTAGTTTAATTAAGACACAGTGTACACACAATGGGATAACAGCTAACATTTGGCTTGGTATTTTTCTGTTTTTAGCATTGACATGCATCATCATCCTTATAAAAACCTATTAAAATGTACTTAGTAGATAGTCTTGTTGTAGGTTGTAAAGGTGGTTGCACACCTTTAATACCAGCACCCAGGAGGCAAAGGCAAGAGGCAGGCGATTGCTAAGAGTTTGTGGTCAGCCTGCTCTAGAGTTCCAGGCCAGTGAGAGCAATATAGGGAGACCCTGTCTCAACCCCCTCTTCCTTTAAAAAAAGAAAGAATACACTGACATTTTATCCATTTAATTTATTTATCTTGCAATGCTGGAGATTGAACCCAGAGCTTCAAAGAATACTAGGCAAGTATTCTACTACCATGATAAGTCCCTGGCCTTGACTTTTTTCTTTTTGGTCAGAATACATTTAACTTTTAGATAGTAATAAAGAACCTTGACTGGAAGTCTGGAGAAACTCCTTAGCTCACAGAAAACTTAGACTGGGAAATAGACTTCTTTGAGAAATATGATTTCTATATATATATATGTAAGTTTCTATTTGCAAATAACGACTTCAAGAGGGAACTCACCCTCTGGAGTATGGGGTCCTAGCCTTTTCTTGGTATGACCTTAGGAAAATCCATTGCTTAGCTTGCTTATCGTCTAAATTATCTCCTTCTGCTATTCTGTGATGCGATATTTGTGCTTCTGGAAACTACGGTCAGAGACAAATGGTCTATGAGCTCTTGCTTTATTTTCCATCAGTGTTCACTCCCATCTGCTGGTGTGTATTATTACTTAAAAAACAATTAGAGCTTGTATATCTTGCTACTGTTGGCAGGGAGAGATGGCGTTTTTTTAAATGTGATTTTGTTGAAGGAAAAAAATGGCTAACAAATTGTGAAATTTTTTGTACTTTATTGAAGCTATTCAAGTAAAGTGAAAATATTTGATGGTAAAAGTCTTCCTGTAGCCTCTTTAAACACATCTCATGTTTGCTTTGTAAGATCTTACTCCAGTCTCCTGGCTTGTCAAAAAGGCTTTCTATTCATGCATTAGATTGGATGCATTTGTTTGATGAAGAACAGGGCTTCCCAATCCCAACTGTCCAGCTGGGCTACACTTGACCAACCATAGCAATTGCAATAAGATTGCACCCCATACCTCTGCTGGGGTGTTTTTATTTTTTTGTACTTACAGCACCTATTCCTGAAAATAGGGACTGTTCTATTTACTTCTGAATACTCATGCCTATTGCATAAAAGTATTTTCAGTAAGTATTTAATGCCTTTTACGCTTGTGTTTTGTTTCTGAGAGAGGTTCTCATGGAGCTGGAGGCTAACAGTGATCTTGATTGATTCCTGATCTTCCTACCTCTACCTTGAGTGCTGGGTTTATAGGAGTGCTTCACCACAGCTTCTTTTAATATGCCTTTGATGATGACATGAATCCATGATGCTGGCCTAGTGAACTCTTCAGTCTCCAGTTTTTAAGTGCTAATTTGTTCATGGATAGAATTAATGTTTCAATTAATGTTGAAAGTATTCAAGTGTGATATTGATCTTAAGTTGGTTGAATTATCAGTTCAGATAGTTCATACCAGAATTGTGATTTTGGTTTTAGGAAAAGGTAAAAGGTAAAAGCAATGCTTGTAACTGTTTTCATAGATTAAATGATCTACAGTGATTAATTGTCCTGTATGTTTTTGGCTTTATCATAATAGAACACTTGAGAGTATATCAGAAGCATCATTAACCCATCACCTTGTGCCGTGTTTAAGAGAGAGTAACAGCTTAGAATTAGTTAAGTGATGAATTATAGATTATTGCATTAACCTTATTTTTATGCTTTATTTTATTTTAATATAACTATAGGAATATAAGATTTGTTACTAAGAATCTTTAGTTTGCTTGTTGGAAGGACTGCTACTGCTGTGTTTTGTGTGTGTGTGTGTGTGTGTGTGTGTGTGTGTGTGTTGGAGGATATTATTTTAAGGTATGTTACTTTCGTTTATGTTGCATTTGTTTAGAAGCTGTGTTACTGTGCCTGTTTAAAACACCAGGTGATGGTCTAATAAAAAACTGAACGGCCAATGGAGAGGCAGGAAAAAAAATGGGGCTGGCAGGCAGGGAGAATATATAGAAGGAGAAATCTGAGAGGAGAGAAGAAGTAGCCAGAGAAGGAGGAGGATCCAGGGGCTAGCCACCCAAGCTACCCAGCAAGCTCCAGAGTAAGAAGGAAAGAAAAGGTAGACAGGAATAGAGAAAGCTAAAAGCCTAGAGGCAAAAACTAGAATGGGCTAATTTAAATTAAGCTGGCTAGCAACAAGCCAAGCTAAGGCTGGGCATTCATAATTAAGAATAAACCTCCATGTGTGATTTATTTGTGAGCTGGGTGGCAGGCCTCCCAAAAGAGCCAAAGAGTAAAAAATAAACAACAACACACACATGTGTGTATGTTGTACAACAAGAAATTGCATATATGTTCTTAATAATCCCAGAATTCAGGGGTACCTTTTCAAAAAATGTATAATTGCTTACAGAGGTTTGCACTGAAATCTCTGTACCTGTGATAACTGCTGGCAGAAAAGAAGGAGTTTGTGTTCACTTGGCGGTGAATGTTCTGCTGGCTGTTAGGAGACTGATGTGCTGCTGCCTATGATGTTAGGAGGCAGATAGTACAGCTAGTTTTTAGTTGACTTATTTCCTCTTCCCCTTGGTATTTGTTTGTTGTGAGTCCTCTAGTGATTGAACATTAAACAACTTACTGGTATAGTTTATAATCTTTAATTATATTGAGTATGTAGTTACACCTAGAAAATTTGCCTTCCAACATTTGTTTGTTCCTAGTTTGTTTTCAGCTTATCTCTTTGGGAAGGAAGAATTTTGGTAGCATTTCTTTGAGGTTAGACTAGGAAACTGATTTCAGATTGTAGTTGCTAACGTTATTTCAGTAAGCTGCCTAGGGGAATTTGGGCTTTGATTTTTAAGGACAGTGACTGTACTGGAGATTACTTTTCTCTTCTTGAAAGAGTCTCATGTAGTTCTGGTTTGCTTATTTGGAGCTTGAGACACGGTCTTCTAATGGAGCACAGGCTGGTCTGGACTCACTATGCAACCCAAGTGACCTTCAACTCTGGCAGTGCTCCTGACTCAGCCACTTAAGCCCTGAGATTACAGGTTTGTGTCCATGCCTGGCCTGGTTTGCTACTGTGGTGTCATTTCCCCCTTCAGCTTTCAGAATGGGAAGGTATGTCCATTTTATCTTCCCTGTTTGTATGTTTTCTTTGGAGACAAAATCAGCTGTGTGATGACAAAAAGTTAAGGGTTAGAAAGCAATGTTTTCTTGTTAATTTTTCTTTTCTTAACAGTTTTTGTTGTTGTTTGTTTTTTAAGACATCTCATTCTGAGATAGCCTGGAATTTATTATTCATACTAGGTTAGGTTGCTGTGGAAATTGTGGCTATCTTGCCTCTGCTTCCCTAACCCTGGGTTTACAGGCATATGTCACTAAGCTCAGCCTTCGTAACTTTTCTTTATGCCACTATGTAATTGTCCTTAGCTGATTTGGAATATATGTCAGGTATTAAGTTTACTTCAGGGTTTTAGATTTTGTACACTTAGTCTCTCATTTAATTTTGGTTTCATTTTGTTTTTGCAAATTGTTTAGGGTTTGTGTGTGTGTGTGTGTGTGTGTGTGTGTGTGTGTGTGTGTGTGAGAGAGAGAGAGAGAGAGAGAGAGAGAGAGAGAGAGAGAGACTGACTGACTGACTGACTGACTTGTAGTGAACCAAGATACTACTTTTGGATAGTTTTTGTAGCCTGTCCCAGAATCACTGCATAACAGAACTGTTATGGTAGGTGCTGATTTAGAAATTACTTGGTAGTTGCAACCAGCAGAGTTTGAAAGCTGTCTAGAGCAGCTGAGGATGCAGTGTCTTGACTTGAAGCTGCTATACAGGGAGAGTTCCATTTATTCTGTACCATAAAACAGCCTTTCTCTTAGTATCTGCTGAGTTGAGTTTGTTCTGTTATTTATGATTTTCTTAAACTTACTTGTCAATTAAGTCTTAGAGTTTCTGAGTCATTTGGGGATGGGAAATACATAAAGCTTTTAAAATGTGTCCTCTGAACTTGGGTTGAATAATATACCACCTTCTTTATTTTAGTTCATTGTAGTCAGAATGAAGATGATGCCAACAGACAATTAAACCTAAGTTGTAGTTACTGCCTATACTAGAGTTAGGTTTGTGAGAGTTAAAGAGAATATATGGATTTTAGGATAATTAGGGAAGATGATAAGAAGGCTTACACCACTGATTATTGGGGGGATCTGAATATGAATCTATGTTTCCCTTCGTTTTTGGAGTGGGAAGATTATTGTTTGAAGATTCTAATTCTACCATCACTACTACTGTTTTTCACTCTAGTTAGGCATGTATTTAAAATGGGACAGTGGAGATAACAGCTTCTCTTGCTTTGTCATAAGCTTTGCAATAATCAGAAGACTAGGATGTGAAATAATAATTATGTGAAGAGACCATATGGGTAAATATTTTGCTGTTTTTGCAAGTACCCATTTAAGCATTCCTTTGTTGGTGAAAAAAAAATGGGCCTTAGAGAAGGTTTTGCAAGAGCTACTAGATTTGATAATATTACATGAGAATGAGGGGAAACTAGGTAATAAAATATGCTAAATAAAAACTATATTAATTTTTAATGGTGCTTTAAAGCTTGTGAAATAATCAAAATAGATCTTGATAATTGAGCAGGGATGTTGTGAAAATTAAATACTAATTTCTTATTTTTTAAATATAGGTATTGAAATTCAGTGATTAAGGCAGCCACAGAGCACACCTGTAATCCTAGTACTTCAGAGGGAGAGGAAGATCAGGAACTCAAGGTTACCCTAGGCTAAATAGAATTAGTTTGAGGCTAGCTTTGGTTGCATCAGACCTTATTTCAAAACAAATAAAAAGAAGAAACTAAATGGCTGAGATAGCTGAAGACATAATGGTAAGAGTGAATTTAGAATTTGATTCTAGCTCTTTCACTCATTTTGGTATGTTTCAGTCCTGTTACATAGTACAGTCATGTCCTATGGAGATGAATGGCATGTACTTGGAAGAGTTAGGAGAGCCTAGAGCAGAGCGTTAAGGATGGTGAAAGTATATCTTTATTACTATTGAAGCAGAGATGGAGTAGCACTTAGGACAGACTATTAAGTGAGAGTTCAAAGACTTCTAACAGGGAAGATGAGGTTTAAAGGACGATGTCACAGGAAGCTCTAAAAATAGACACCTCCATGCTTGCCAATTCTAGTCATTCTAAAAGGTGTCTGACAGCAGCAGTGAAGAATAAGCAGGTTCCAGTACTCCAGTGTCTGTCAAGTTAAGGAAGGCTCACCTGGAGATGTAGTATGCCCCGTAGTAGTGGCATATAGTTGAACAGAAGATTTATTTGAGGATCCTTTGACAAAATTACTCTGGAAATTAGTTCAATATTGATATTGTAGAATGGCAGTAGGAAGGTGATTAAGTTTTCTTAAAGGTGGCTACTTGTCTGTACTACTTAGGGCATTATTTCCTCATGACAAGCCAACAAGAAACGTAATATCCTTTTGGGAATTTAACAGACTTTTCAAATGTCATCCATAGATAGAATTTGGTTTTTGAAACTGTACACGTGTCATCTATTTGGTTACAGATACTTACATGAAAGCGACAGCTGCTTTTATTTTGAGGTCCTGATTATTAGCGTTACTGCAGTTGTTACTGTGGTTGATATACACATGAGCTGAATAAAAGTCCAGAGAAGTATTATGATGTATTACTAGCCAGCCAGCCAGCCTTCCTCCCTCCTCTCCTTCTCTTCCTCCCTCTTACTGTCTCCCTCACTCTTTCTTTCTTTCTCGACAGGGTTTTATTAGGTAGCTCAGGCTGGCATGGGCTCACTATGTAGATCAGAGTGGCTACACAGATATTACAGATACTTGCCTGCTTTCTCTCAAGTGCTGAAATTAAAGGTGTGTGCCCCCTTTCCTGGCCTTATTTTCAGATATTTTAGTAGCAGAAGCATGCTTATGAAGGTGTCTTGTATTAAGTGATAGTTGAAACTGACAAACCCATAATTACCAGCAAGTGTCCAAAATGTTACTATCTTTCTAATTTTAATACAAGAAATGCAGTACCACTTTTAAAAACATACTGCGTCCTCTAATTTCTTACTCTGATATACTGGATTGATTTTTCAAAACAGTGAATTGATAAATAACACATTATTTTCAGTGATCAAATTATATATATATTGCAAAATAGTGTCTCATCCTCCCTCTCCTACATAGTGGTTTTTGGAGGATAATGTTTGAGGGTCTCATGTAGCTAAGGCTAGCTTTCAACTTGCTTTGTAACCAAAGCTGGTCTCCAACTTCTGATCCTCCTGCTTCCACTTTCAGAGTGCTAGGATTACAGATGTACACCACTGTCTAGTTTATGTGGTGCTGTAGATGGAAACCAGGGCTTTGTGCATAGTAGGAAAACACTCAACCAAGTCTGTCCTCACTCCAACAAATATTTTTTGATAATCAAAGCTTGGATTTTTAAGCAGGTGTATTTTTTCTTTTAGTTCATGTTACTCGAGTATCATTTTCATGGAATTTCTAAGTTAAAAAGTATTCATCAGCTTAATTTGGGCAGCTTTTAAGACAGATACACATTACACGATAAATGCCTTTTTAGAAAAATCAAGGCTAGCCTGGTCTACATAGTGAGTTCCAGGACAGCCAGGGTTACACAGAGAAACCCTATCTCAACCACCACCACCACCACCACCACCACCACCCCACCCCCCCACCCCCCCACCCCCCCACCCTAAAAGGAAGAAAGGCATTTGTTCAGGAAAAAAAAAGTTTTAATGTTGAGTTAGGTGGGTATGGGATATAGAATCAGAGGACTTAATGTGGTTATAAAATGTGTGAGGATAGAGATTTTTGCACTGTTTAATTACCTTTTGTACAAATTCAAAAGGTTCACGTTTTAACTCATTAGGAAAAATACTTTAGCTTTATTTTATAGTGATTTAACAATGTGTTAAAACTGCTCATGCTTTCCACTTATAGAGCATTAGTTCAAAACTTAAAGCCATATAGATAGCCTATTTGCTGCTTCAAATTTCTAGCTGCACCTGCCATTTCAGCACTTTGAAAGGTGTTTTTAAGTCAGTTTTACTTTCCTAGTGATCTTGGTGCCTGCTTAATTTATTACACTTAATGAAGTGTAATAACTGGCTCGTGTTGATTTTGACTCACTTAAGGTACATTAAATGTGTGTAAAATAATTGAGACTCCAATGTTTTTGGTTACAGTCTGAAAAATCTAGAGGCTTTGCAAAATCATGTAAAGAAGATACAGTTAAGAGTCACTTCACTTGGCAAAGACAGGATGCTACTATGCTTCCTGCTCCGTGGAGTTGACATCCATAGGCATGGCCCACTAGTACTTGCTGTGATAACTAAGTCTCTATTAGTACTCTTTATTACTATCATGTAAAAATAACAGCCTCCTCCAGACAAACCCCTATCTCTGTGCTATGAAATTCTAGCAAATACTGCCAGCTGCTATGTATTTGTCTTCCTCCCACTAATAGACTCCTGATTATCTTTCCCTACCAATGTATAAACTCACCGAGGTAGAGGATTTGTTTGTCTACTCTTCTGTATGCCTAAGAAATTATTTGGTCAGTTATTCTGTACAGTGAATATTTGTAGAATAAACAGATTTCTGTTTCTTCTGAGGTTTGCAAAGCTTCTGGAAGGTAGACCATAGATTATCATTTACCTGGTTGCACTGGGGACATGGACTAGTGTTTGTGCTTTCTGGGTGAGGGAGAGGGTCAGAGAAGCGAATTAATCCAGCACTCTTTCTGAATACGCAGATTAAATTGTTAGATGTGGGAAGTGCTTTGATTCCCTGCTTATAGGGGCTTGGACAGTACAGTGATCTGGGCACAGGAAAGAGCCTTTACTGGTTCCACTCTTCCTTCCTGGAACTCACAAGCGGGGAGATGGGCATCACCTCTGAATCCATATATATTTATATCATATGAGCACATCTATCAAGTACAGTGTTCACATTGTGCAAGATAGGAAATAGATTCCTGACATTTATTTAACAGAGAAAAGGATGCCTCTGACTTATTTAAATGAAACAGTCTTGTTTTGTTGTGTTTTTTACTGTATAGCTCAAGCCAGCTTGGAACTTTCAATAATTCTCCCTCTGCCTCCCAAGTGCTTACATTATAGGCTTGTAACAGATTTGGTTTGTTCTGATTTTTTTTTAAGTGTAAAATATTTTTGGACATAAATGTAAAAATTCTAGTATTTCCAACTCCCCAGCTCTGAGAAGAAACATGCATCATTTGCCTGGGACTTTGTTAGCAGATTAGATGATTTTCAGGCAGTGCTTTCTTTAAAAAAAAAAAAAAAGGTTCAGCGACTAAGGTGAAATATGTTAGTGGGTAGGGCGAGAGGACAAAGTACAGTGAAGAATCGTGTGTTTTAGGAAGACTAGGGAAAACCCAAAATACAGCACTCAGGGCAGAAAACTACAAGTACCCAGGATGGGTTGGTGGTTTATCAACTCCTTAGCTACTTGTGAACTTTCACTAGGTTAAGTGATAACTAGGGTGACATAATTTTTGTCCCAATTGGTTCACTTGTGAGGGAGAATACAGCATAGGGACAGGTAGAAACCAGGACACTTGGTTATTCACATTTTAGAACATGGTTTTCTCTAAATTGACCCAGTTCCACATACATCTTCAGACACTTCTAAAAGTTGTACAGTACTCTCGTCTGTGTTTGCAGAGCTTCTCAAACTCTGCTTCCCTTTTATTGGTCTTGTTGGGACTTGGGAGAATTCTTTCTAAATTGAAAGAATTTCTACATGCCACCCCTGCAATATTCCAGTTTAGAGCTCTGGTGGAGGTAAGTATAGTACTCATAATGTACTTTCAATGGAATATTTTTATTAATTCTTTAGGAGTTTTATATAATGTATTTGGGTTATATTTGTTCCCCATTTCTCCCAATTTCGTGTCCTTTTTTTCTTTTAAATAACCAGTTGAGTCCAGTTTGTACTCTGCATATATTATTTCTGGGTGTGGTCATTTCCTGGAGCCTGGTCACTCTACAGGCTGTACTGAATAGACTTTAGTTTGCCTAAGAAGTTGGTCTTTGTAAATTCCTGTTTCTATACGGGACTGCTTTTGAGAATCCTGGGAATTAGTATCTCTGTCATCAGACAGAGTTACTAGTGAGATTTTAGAATATAATAACTTTGTAATTTGGCATGTAAAATTTGAATTTTTTACTGTTTGATATTTAAAATATTTTCTTTCCTGTAGGAGAGATTGTAATTCTGAAACTTCAGATCTTCAAAGAAGAGAGGAAAATACCTTTTGCTTTACCAAGATTTATTATTATTATTTGATCTTATATCACTTTAATGTTTTCATTTTGGTTTCCTGTTCAATTTAAATAAATACTTTTAAATTCTTAAATTAAGTGATGGGTTTTTACTCTTAATGTTTGATCTTGCATTTTCTGATAAATTGAAAATTGGCATGGAAGTCTTTTGAGGCAGTACTTGCGAAAAATAAGGATTCTGTGCAGTTCTTATTTGTAATTTGGGGCACGGGCGTGTAGATTTGAAAATCACTGCTTTAAAGTACATATAAAATCGAGCTCATATTCATGAGCCTGTACTCTTCTTGCCAGTGTCTGTTGTTTCTCTGGTCAGTCTGCCACCCAGTGGTAGGAATATAGAGTTCACCAGAACACAAGGGAGAAGCTCAGGGGGTGTATTAAGACTGCAGAGATGGCTCAGAGGTTGAGAGCACTGTCTGCTCTTCCAGAGGTCCTGAGTTCAAGTCACAGCAACCACATGGTAGCTTACACCCATCTATAGTGGGATCTGATGCCCTCTTCTGGCACATGCAGATAGAGCATTCATCTACATTTAATAAATAAGTAAATCTTTTAAAAAAAGTGTTCACATAGTAATCAGAAGCATTTTGATAATGTGAGGACAGGGACTTTGAATTAAGTATATAATTGCTGGATACTTAATATTTTGAAAATACATGTTTTTCTATAAAGCATCTTCATAACAAACCTTTTGCTTTTACAATTTTTTTGTGTGTATTTATGATAGATCAGTAAGCAAAGAAATCAGTGAAATAATAAGGGATAATTTTAAGAGACAGTAAGTTAAGCTGATTTGAAGAAAGTGTTTCTGTTTCAATTTTAAAATTTAAGGCAATAACACAATGACTCTCCATTAACGAAAGTAATTTATTTTCCACTTTTAATATGATTTGGCTTATGTCCTGCTGTGATTGGCCAGCTCTTGGTATGTAATATCTCAGGGGTGGCTTTGTGCACCTGTCTCCATCTGAATGCTTCTTTAAGTGTTCGTTTAAGTTCTGCTTTTCTCTGCTTCAGATGAGAGAGAGAGCAGTCAGTTCTCAACTAGATACACACCTTTTTTGGAAGCATTTTCTGTGTCCTAGTGTTGAGATGGAGGCTTTGTATTAAGGTGTTTTATACTGTGTCACTGTAGTGACAGGATAGGTATGTGGAGTACTAAAAACGTGACAGAATGTTTGCTAAGTTGCTAACACGGTTCTTACAGATTATCACTGCACCAGAGCTTAGGCTGCTTAAGTAGAGGATTGCTACTTTGTGCATACATCTTCTGTGTTGTACTTCACTTCTTTGAGTTGCTGGAATCCAGGGCCTAAGTTGTAGAAGGCAGGCAAGCACTCTCATTGAACCACACCACAATCCTCATATAGTAATTTCCTTCAGGGCATATTGTGTTGGATGCTGGCAACACAGTGAGATAGACATAGTGCTGCTTCTGCTCAGCTCGTTTTAGAAGAGAAATGCACACATACTTCACTGAGATGTGGTGTTATAATTGTGATGCATACAGGGAGTCAGGGAAACCATGTTCCCACCTTCAGTAACCTCTTGCTCCTCCTGGGTTCTATGCAAGCCCCATACATATGGATAACAATGGACACAATGCAAGACTATTTACCTTTACCCTCCAAAACCTCATTTTAAGAGAGCAATTACATGTTCTTGACTTTGTATATAGCTATTTGCCATGAATAAGTGTATCACATACACGTGCATGCACATGATAAATGTAATTGAAAATTCCCAAAATACATACCATCCATTCTTCTACACTTGATCTTAGCCAAAAGGCTGAGAAGCGATACCATCCATTCTTCTAATATTGAGACTTTTTTGTTTGGTCCTTGTGTATGGCTTCAATCTCTTCAAGGTAATTTAATTGCTTTTTATTTCCCATAGTGCTCTTACAATCCGTATTACTTGAGGTTGTGTAGTATATTTCCAGAAATATTTACTGAATCTGTATTCAGTTTTTTACATTCTTTTTCTAAAATAGTTTTCTTTAATTTGCCTTTAGTATATTCTGAAAGCTGAAACTTGCACTGAGGGAGGTCTAGTTAATGCATTCTTGTAAAAAAGAATTTTGCTTAAAATAACATAGAAGTGGTGGGGCACATGCCTTTAACCTCAGTACTTGGAGGCAGAGACTGGCAGATCTCTTTGAGTATGAGGCTAGCCTGGACTATGGAGCAAGTTTAGGACAGCCAGGGTTAATCAGAGAAACCCTATCTCAAAACTAAAAACTAAACCAAAACAAAACCAAAAAAACCCAAATAAAAGCAGATAAGAAAATTTGCAGAAATTTCATAGTAATTTGTCTATTAAAAAGATCTTGGGGAGAAAGGTTATTTCTGTATAGCATCTATAAAAATTACTAAAAGGATTGGGGCGCTTTATTAATTAGCAGGATAAATATAATGTCTATTACACAGTTGTAGAATTACTTGTTAATTATTATTATTTTTTAAATGATGAAAAAGTATATTTAGAATTAACCAGCTGGACTCACTTTAGATGATTCCAATTTTGTTGGCAACATCCAGAGCATCATAGTCAGGAGCCAACTGAACATACCATTCTTCTCTCCGTTAGGCCTTATGAGGGTATTGACTTTGGCCACATCAATGTCATAGAGTTTCTTCCCAGCCTGTTTGATCTGGTGCTTGCTGGCCTTAACATTCACAATGAGCACAAGTGTGCTGTTGTCTTCTGTCTTCTTCCTGGCTGACTAGTGGTCAGGGGAATTTGATGATGGCATAGTGGTCAAGCTTGTTTCTCCTGGGCATGCTCTTTCTAGGATATTTGGGCTGCCTCTGGAGCCACAGGGCCTTGGGCCACAAGAAGGTGGGTGATGTGTGGATCTTCTTTTTGTGGACATCTTTCAGCACTGCCTTCTTGGTTTTCAAGGCCTTCACTTTGGCTTCAGCTTTGGGAGGGGCGGGAGCTTCCGTCTTCACTTTCAGTGCCATCTTGGCGAAAAAGCTCTTAATTCTTATCCTGTTCATTTTGAGAACACAGTGACAGAAATAGCATACCTACTTTGTGCTAACAGTGATGTTTTGCCTACAATTAAGATTTTATTTTCTTTCTAAGATAGGACTGCTTTATTTTAAACTGGGGTCTAGAGATTCCTTAGGGCTGCCATTGTGAAAATTGAGTTCAAAATACTGACCTAGTCATTGAGTAGTGTCCTTCAAATTATGTACTATTTATTTGAGACTGGGTCTCTCTATGCAGCCTTGGCTATGCCTGTAACTTGCTATAGACAAGGCTGGCCTTGAACTCATAGAGATGCACCTGCCTCTGCCCTCTTCTATGTGCCAGGATTAATGGTGTGCATCACCACACTGGACTAAATTCTAAGCTCTTAAACAATGGAAATCTTGTTTTTTCCTACCTTTGCCTCACATGCTGTTTTCTGTCAGGTTTGTCTTTTCTGCTGTTGGACATAAGTTTCAGAGTCTTATGTAAGTAGTTCAGCATTCTCTCTCTCTCTCTCTCTCTCTCTCTCTCTCTCTCTCTCTCTCTCTCTCTCTCTCTCCACATACACACACACACACACACACACACACACACACACACACACACACACACACACACGAGACATGAGGAGTGTTTGTTGTAATCCCAGAGATCACACAGGTACAGGCATAACTCTTCTATGTTAGCCTTGATTCCATGTGTCAACACTGTAGACAGGGGTTCTCAACTATAAGGGCCCCATAGCAGATATCCTACATATCAGGTATTTACAATTTATAACATTAGCAAAATTACAGTTATGAAGTAGGAATGAAATAATTTTATGGTTGGGGGTCACAACATGAGAAACTGTATTAAAGGGTCACAGTGTTTAGAAGGTTGAGAACCACTACTGTAGAAGGTCAGTTCTTTTGTATCTCTGTATTTGGACAAATACAGTGTATATCAGCAGATACACAACTGAAGTATGTGTTCTTACTGCATGTTATTAATGTTTCTTCTCTGGGGCTTTTGCTTAAAAATGGGTAGACTGTTTTTCCCTAGACAGCTTTTTTTGTGTTACCTTTTAATGAACTAATTCTGTATAATTAGGCATGTCTACTACATTGTGCATTATAATCCTTAGCTTCCTAGTATTTTTTTACCAAGTTATCTGGTTATTTTGTCTTTTTAATACCTCGACTCTCCCCTTCTTTCCATATCTACTTAGCTCAGTACTTAGTCTGTACTGAGTGTTGTGCAGCCCATCTTTTTAAGAGCCATTACCTTGTTATTACCCTAAAGTCTGGTAGATTGTTAGATTGCTTTCCCAAGATATAAATTTGCCTGTATAAATAATGTTTTTGCTTTTGAGACAGGGTCTCACATGTAGTCAGGGGAGCCTTGACCTCACTGTGTAACTCAGGCTAGCTTCAATTCATAAATTTCTTGCGCTGGTTACCCTGGTGAATATAGGTATGTGTCATCATGCCAGGCTTAGCAAGTATATATTTAAATTCTAATGGAAGTTATATGAAAATACACACTGTATTCTTGTATGGTATTCCAAGCTTTAAACATAATGTTTTAGCAGTTACATGCTTTGTGATCCCTTTCAGAAGAGCTAGATGTGTAGGAAATATTAGGATATTTTCAAACATTTGACACTTAAGACTAGGGCAAATGTCCCTTGACATATATACTTCGCTTTGGTTTAAGTCTGATTGCAACTTCTATATTTACTAAATACTTCATTTTTGCTATATGATAACGTGTTCTGTCCCCCCCCCCCTTTTTTTTTTGTTTGTTTTTGCTTTTTTGAGACAGGATTTCTTTGTGTAGCCCTGGCTGTCCTGGAACTCACTATGTAGACCAGGCTGGCGTTGAACTCAGAGATCCACCTGCCTCTGCCTCCCAGGTGCTAGTATTAAAGGCATGCATATTCTGCTACTTTTTATATCAAAATTCCAGAAGCTGTTTCTTATCCTAAGTTGTTATTCTTGGTGAGCATTGTTCCATTTATTTGTATTCCCACCCACAAAAAGTTCCAAAGAATGGGGATGTAAAGTGGCATTTAATTCACCACTTAATTGTCTTCCTGGCAACAGACAAAAACCTGAAGGAACAAAGAGGTTATCTTTTAAACTTAACTTTTCTGGAAGTGATAACATTTGCTGAATGGTATGTTTTTGGGCAGCCTCACATATGTTTGTAAAATATAATTTGTTAGCCAGAGTTGTTTTGATACTGTCCACTGAGTGGCTTTTTTTTTTTTTTAAACATGGAAACTCAAGACCTTTGCATTTCAATTTTGAATGCCACTGACTGAGCTGCCTGACTTACTGAAGATGAGAATACTAAATGTTTTTGCTTAAGTTTCTGAGGTTGGTGTAGGGAAGTCTAATTAGGCTGGTGGCCTTGGGCTAGGAATTTGGTTATAAGATGAATTAAACCATTTGGTAACTGTTCAAATTTTTTTGTACATTCTGAAAAATACAGAACTGTTGTTTTATGTTTATACTATTTTTCTTATTTTCGTTGTTAAGTAGTTATAATTTAGGACTTGTTTTAAATTGGGTAGTTGCTTCTGGGCATGATGATACACATGTATAATCTCAGTGTTTGGGATACTGAGGCAGGCAAATTATGAGTTTAAGGTTCTCTTGGGCTACATAGTGTGTCCTTGTCTCTTAAAGTTCTTGGGCATCCTTTCTATGCGTTTTTTAAATGTCCTTATCATTTACAACGATTTTGTTCTAGACATAAATCTGTCACTTAGTTCCTGTGACCTCCTTACAAGAGACTGGTCTATATAAATAGAACTAATATCTGGTTTCTCAGATTCTAATTCTAGTTACAAGTTGGGGAATTGTATTGATAATAAAGGCAAGAACATTTTGTTTGGTAGTTGATAATCCCATCAACTTTCTGTGAGAAAAGTGGTTATTCACTGTTGTAAATTTTCTTCATGACATTAAATTCTAGAAATTCTCATTATCTGAACCTACATGCTGCTTTGTTGTTGTTTTTAGTTTTTGAGTGTGGGGGTTTGGAAATTGTTAATGAAATGTTGATGAAGGACTTCAGATTTTATATTCTTGAGGTAAATTTTCAGAAATTTGACATTCACGTCAACTTTGTTATAGAGTTTTTGTTTTCAAGAAATACATCTCCTGGGACTGTGCATGGTTGACAAATACCTTTAATTCCAGCACTTGGGAGACAGAGGAAGGTGGGTTTCTGGGAGTTGGAGGTCCGCTTGATTTACATAGGAAGTTCCAGGCCAGCCAGGGATACACAGTAAGATCCTGTCTAAACACACACACACCCCACACCACACCACCACCACCACCAACAACAACAACTGGATTCAGAGTGGGACAATTAATAGCCATTGAAATTCTCAAAAATGAGAGTTTTGTTCAAAAGTTTGCTTTTGATTAGTTACAGGTGGAGAAAGCATTTTCCTTTCATAATTGGTGCCGTTAGGTAGAAATTTCATAAAGGAAGAATTACCTGTGTGAAGAGAGTGACTGGCTGAATTAAGGAACTGTGGAGAAATATAGTAGTTTCTACAGCTCCTCACCTTAATAATAGTTGTATCACTTTAGTTTTGCATTTGGTCTGTTGTGATATATAATCTTATCATGAATTCTTACTTCATTTTTCTTGTTTTGTTATATGAGAAATATTATCTTGCAGCTTCTGGTGTTCTTTCCATGTGATTGCTTCTAAGCCACGTAGATTTCATAAGGGTTATAGTGAAAACTTGTTAGATGTTCTTTACTTTGAAATTTGAAAATTGTATATTATGGATTTGGGTTTGTTTTTCAACTTTTCGACAAGATCAAGTAGCTGTAACCTGTTGGTTTAATATAACTAAGAAACACTATTTTGAGTGGATGGATTCATCCTCCTTCCTTCCTTTTTCTCCCATATTGCCTATCTTCCTCTTTTTCCCCTTTCTCTTTGCCTATTTTTTTTTTTTGTTTGTTTGTTTTTTGAGATAGGGTCTCACACTAGCTCAGACTGGCCTTAACTTCTCTATGTAGCCCGCCTTGATCTTGTGACAGCCCTCTTGCCTGGACTACCGTGCCCAGTTAGGTGCTTTCTTAAAGTTAAATATATATCCAGGGTATGCCTGTAATTCCCAGTACTTAGGAGACAGGCAGGAAATTGGAGGCCAGCCTGATCTACATGGAATGTCAGGTGAACCTGGGCCAAATAAGTATACTTTCAAAAAAGAAAGTGTACAAATACATACCAATGTGAGTGTATTTATTTAAGGAATATGAGTGACTTGTATATGCGTGGCATTGTTTCAGGCCTCTAGGGAAATAGTGGAGCACAAAGCAACTCTTTCCACACAAAAATGAAGAGTTTAGAGATAGTCAGTAAACAAATTCAGATGAGTTAAGTAGTAACAAGTGTATAGTGGAGTAGGTATGATGGCATGGAGGTACAGAAGTGCCCTAAGTATTTGTTAAGATGAATTAATAAAGAAGTTTATCTGGTAAATGTGCCCAATTTCAGCACAGATTTATAGAAAGAAAGTGAAAAAGCAGATATCTGGGAGAAGAGCATCCTTCATTATTGGCAGTCTTAGTTGTGGTGGGGGTATTGGTTGTGCTTTGCAGAATAGTTCACTCCCACTTTGATAGTCATGCTGACAGCATTCCTCAGACTTTGTGGTAGCCCCTTCCTAATTTCAGATTGGGGATTCAGAGTCTCCACACTGAGATAAAAAGAGGTAGACTTTTCGGAGGTTTAGGAGATGGGATGAGAAAGCTTGACTTACTGATGTGTAAAATGTGTATCTCTATTAACAGATGTAGAAAGAAGAGGTAGGAGGAATACTTTTGGGCAGTTTGATGGCAGGTTTAACTTTGGAAATAACAAGATGCCCAAGGGGGCGCCCGGGGCGGTGGTGCACACCTTTAATCCCATCACTCTGGAGGCAGAGGCAGGCGGATCTCTGTGAGGCCAGCCTGGGCTACAGTGTGAGTTCCAGAACAGGTGCAAAGCTACACAGAGAAACCGTCTCAAAAAACAAACAAACAAACAAAAAACACAAAAGAAGAAAGACAGATGCCCAAGGGGTTGGGGAAATGGCTCAGTTGGTAAAGTGATTGCTGTACAAGTGTGAGGATCTGAATTTGGATTCCCAGCACTCCTGTAAATAGCTGGACATAGAGGCGGGCACGTTTTACCCTAATGATGGGGGAATACAGAGGCAGGAAGATGTCAAGGGCTTGCGGCCAGCCAGTCAAGCTGAAACAGGTTCAGTGAGAGACCCTGTCTCAAAACACGTGGAAAGCAATGGATAAGACACCTGGCATTGATCTCTGGCCTATGCGTATGCCCACATGCATGTACATTGTATGCATTTGATCACATATCCACATGAACACATACACAAGTCACATACAACACCAAACCAAAAAAAATTAATGATATTTTGAGACAATGGTTTACTATATTTCAGAACTTGAATAGTTTCTCAAGGTAGCTTCTGGAAGGATATAGAAGAAAAAAATCTAAGGATATAAAGCTAAATAGGAGGAAGGAGGTGGGGACAGAAGTTTAGTTTCTTAAAACCAAGAATCAGGTCAGACCAGAGCCAGGTGTCATAGGAGGCTGAAGCAGGAGAATCATGGCTAGAACCAGCCTGGCTATATAGGGAGACTCGTCCTTTAAACAAGGAAGTAAGCAGTCCTAGGTAGGCTTTGGCCCAGCAGATTATGTTTGGAGTAAAGCAAGCATTAGGCATTCAGTGCTATAGAACAGGTGTAAATAGTATGAAGAAGGTTCAGAGAAGGCAGATTGGATTCCTTCATTTTTTTAAACTCTCAGAAGCCAGACCTTTCACACTCAAGTTGAATTTACTGTTTTGTTTTTGTTACAATTGATCTGGGTGGTTAAAACTTTTGTCATTCAACTGTTCTGTAGGCCTTCTGTTTCATTATGTGAGGCTTTGTTCTTCAAGCCATATTGGCTTTGGGTAGCTATTTGAGTTGTTAGCAAATGTTACTAATTGGATCTACTAAAGCAAGCATTTTAAAGAATTGCAAGCAAATAACTATTCTTAGTTACATTGTCATTTCTTGCAAGCAATCAAGGCCAAGTTAGGTCATTGGAATTAATGTTGAGTCATTTTCCATTAAACAGTTAAAGTGAACAGTTAATCAGTCATTAATAAAGTGAATTATTAATTAGTCAGGTAGTTATAACATCTTTGATATACATTTTAAAAGTAAAACAAATCATGTCTGACTCTACCTTTCTATTCTCTAGAATGGGTCTTAGTTTGGATTTCCTATATTGAATTTGCCACTAAAAATTTTAAAACAGATTGTAAGTAAAACTCTGCAGTCCAGTAAGAATTTTATTTTTTCCATTTTGGGTACTCAAGCAGTTGTGTGCTAGACTATTTTATAACAATGCTTTTGCATTTGAAATAAATCAAATTGGAACTTAGGCCAGACATGGTAGCACATGCTTAATCTCAGCACTCAGGCAATTGAGTTCTCTGTGAGTTGGAGGCTAGGCCTGGTCTATATAATGAATTCCAGGATTCCAGTGCTACATGGAGAGACCCTGCCTCAAACAAGCAAACAAATAAATAATGGGTAGAGAGACCTGCCTCAAATAAGTAAATAAATAAAATAAAAATAAATTTGGAACTTTAGCAGTATGAATTATTTTTAATTTGGAAACTTGAATGTTTTCAGTTTTTGTCAGAATTAGCTAGCTGATAAGAATAGCTACCTGAATTAACTCAGAAGGATTGAGGGGGAACAGGAATGAGCCATAGTTTACATAAACTAAGATTTCTCCTGTCACAGACATGTCTCTATTCCTTTCCTGCTGGTACAGACAGCACCACAGAGCAGACACTTGTACAGGTGGCCAGCCTTCTTCCTGCTCAAGCTTCTAGATAATGTGATTTCTTTTGATAGATTTTTTAAAAAAGAAAAACATACAGATTTAACTCTAAAGGGATGAATACAGCCAGAATTGTAACGTCAAAAGTTATAGGCAGTAAGGCTGCGGTAAGTCCTTAGTGTTCCAGAGCAGTTCCTTTTGAGATGAATAAGGCTTCTGACGCTGAATAATGTCACCTAAGGGAGCTGACTTAATATTCTGATACTGATCATTTATGTAAGACTAACGAGTACTACTCTGATTTACTCTCTATGAATTTATTTATTACCAGTTAATTGTATTGTGTATATGTGCAAATGTGCATGCCACATAAGATTGAACGTGTGTGTGTGTGTGTGTGTGTGTGTGTGTGTGTGTGTGTGTGTGTGTGTCTAGGTAGGTAGGTAGGTAGGTGGGTGGGTGGGTCGGTCGGTCCAGCTCTCTCACACTTTGGGTCCTGGGTTTTAAACTTGGGTTATCAGGCTTGGTAACAAGTGCCCTTACCTGCTGAGCCATCCTGCTAGCCCTCCTGAATTTTAACAGTTTGTCCAAACTGTTGTTCTACTTTGTTCGATTTTTTTTTTATATTCGTTACTGCACTAGCAGTAAATCAAAATGAGAGAATAAATTAACCTTTTTCTTTTTAAATTACAGACCTAATTCAGTGTACAAATGAGATGAATGTGAACATCCCACAGTTGGCAGACAGTTTATTTGAAAGAACTACTAACAGTAGTTGGGTGGTGGTCTTCAAATCACTCATTACAACTCATCATTTGATGGTGTATGGAAATGAGGTAAGAATAACTTTTTTTAAAGTATTTTATTATTGTGTGGGGTGGGAGGTTGGTCTTCAGGGGTCAAACTTAAGTCATCAGGCTTACAGGGCATCCACGTTTACATGCTGAGACATCTTGCCAGCCCAGGAAAAACTTGAAAAGTATGTCAAAAATGTATGGCAAAAGTATGCCAAGTATATTGATATGATTACTGATTATTTAACTTGCTTTGCTCATTGAAACTTTGATGATTACTCCTGCAGCTGAATGTAGATAAAAAGAGCAAGTTGTATGGCCAAAAATAAAAATCTTAGATCCTGCAACTTGAAGAAAAATGGTGAATAATCTAGAAAGTAGAACATAGGTCAGAGCACACAGGACTTCAATAATGAAATGAAGAAGCAGAGATAATTCTAAGCATTAGGCTTCATAAGCAGCACTGGTTTTTACAGTCTTCATTTATAAACTTTATGTCCATATCTACCTGATTATCATCATCATCATCACCATTATCCATTGAGTTACTGTCTGACTGCATGTGGTTGTCTTTGGAAATACTTGGCTTAGTGGAGGATTATGCTGTTGAGTACTAAAGTGATGTTTTGCTGAGAGGGACTGATAAAGAATGTCTTCATCATAGAGGGGTTCCTGGTGCCTTTGCTGCTCAGAAGGGTAAACCAGTAGGACCTACATAGAGGCCTTGATGGATTTTCTGTCTGGAAAGAATCATCTTGTTTTCCACAACAGCCTATCAATCACTGTTTGGTTCTTAACCTTGAATGGGTTTCTCAGCTGCTCTATTTACTTGTGACGTTACATTTAATGAAGCTGTTGTGCAATAATTGAATGAAACTAGATAAATCTATATTAATAATTTGGAAGGAAAAGATGCATCCCAAGATAGTTCTCAAGGGGATGAGAAAGGCTTTCTTATCCTGTTAGATTTCTGAAGATCATGGTTTTCTGATATCTGTCATTCACTTGCTATCTTTTCTTAGGCTTTTCAATCAGGGGAAACTCTGCTCTTCTTTGACAAATACCAATTCAGCATTACTAAAGTCCAGAATTAAAGAGGAATTTTCCTGCAGCTATATTACTCCAACAAATCTTAATTCCTGGCACATTTTTGTATTCCCTTCTGGTTGTTTTTTGGTTTTTTGAGACAGGGTTTCTCTGTGTAGTTTTGGAGCCTGCCTTGGAGCTCGCTCTGTAGACTAGGCTGGCCTCTAACTCACAGAGATCCTCCTGGCTCTGCCTCCCAAGTGCTGGGATTAAAGGCATGCACCACCACATCCCAGCCCTCCCTTCTGGTTCTTGTCTGAAAGTGGGTTTTTGTTTGTTTTTTTGTTTTTTGTTGTTGTTTGTTTGTTTTGTAGCAGTAATCATACTCTGGATACAAAACTGTATTTGGCTTGTTTGTGTGTTCCGCTTATTATAAGTATCACCATGTTCTGTTTTGTTTATCATCGTCAAATAGTTTTATAATCCAGTTTTTTTTAATAATTTATTTTTATTTTATATGCATTGGTGATTTACCTGCATGTATGTCCGTGTGAGGGTAACAGGTCCCCTAGAACTGGAGTTACAGTTGTGAGCTGCAATGTAAATTCTAGAAATGGAACCTGAATCCTCAGGAAGAGCAGCCAGTGCTCTTAACAGCTGAGCCATCATCTGTCTCTCTAGCCACCCCCCCCCCCTTTTTTTTTTCCTGGAACCCTCTTTGTAGACTAGGCTTCTCTGTAGACCAAGCTGGCCTTGAACTCAGAGATCCACCTGCCTCTGCCTCCTGAGTGCACCACCTCTGCTTATAAAATTGTATTTTTTTTTTCAGTTTCCTTAACTAATATCCATACTGGAAATTGAGCTTTCAGATTATTCATATTATAGCATCATATTGAGATTTGTTTGTCGTTTTTAAAAATCGGCAAGTGCTGCCTGAAATGTGTACTAGGTAATCTTGCAGCAACTGTTAAGGACATGTGTTACCCAGTTGCTTTTAAACTCATTCCAGCCACTTCATAGATCTGATTGAAGTGTTAGGGTATGCTAGCTTAAATGTAACTCAAAACATTTTGGCCTCAACTACAATAGTAGTTTCTACTTTTAACACAATGTGTTTGCTTAAGGGTATTCATTCTGAAGAATTTCAGGAGCCACAAATACAACCAACTCTAATACCAGGCAAAGAGGCAGAGTATCAGCGTTAGTTTTCAGATGTTGTAAATGAGGCAGTGGTACTGCAAACCAGTATTGATATAAAGGAAAATAGAAAGTTGACTGCTGTTTCTAACAGTTGGCCAACAGATAGGCGAAAGAGCATTTCACTGTGCTTTGTACGTAAACTCCTGTTTACTTCCCCTAAAGCAGCTAAGTGTGCGCCTTGCTTTGCTTCTCCCATCTCTCTCCCTGCACTCTTCTTTCTCTTTTTTCTTCTCAACTCAGGTTTATCCACTGGCAACTCTGTCACCTCTGACAAGGTGTACATAGGGTTCCTTTATGCTCTGGTTATGGGAATACCATAGAATGGTAGCTCTTATCAGGAAAGGAAATAATGTTTCACCCTAGAACATTTGTTTACAACTAGAAGAGATCTGCTATTACCTGGTAGGTAGAGGTCATGGCTATTCCTTGTAATAGATAGGATAGAATCAAGGGATGATCTGTCCCAATTGCCACTAGTGTTAAGGTAGAGAAACCTGGACACACAAAGAAGAATCTCTAAAGGTTGATTCTGTCTCAGGGTCTTAACATGGGATAGCTAGTTACTCCTATCTTATTTTCTGCATAATTGGCTTGAACAAGTCATTTCTGTCTGCTTTACATTTCTTGTCAGTATTATGAAAATAACCTAGGCTTCTCATGACTCCCCTTTGCCCAAGAGAGTTTTATGTGATCTCAGGTATATGGGTATATAAAATATGTGTATTAGGTTTAGTGCAATGGCTTATTGGGTTAAGACACTTGCTACAAGCTTGGCCCCCTAAGTTGTATCCCCAGACCTCACATTTTAGGAGGAGAGAATAACTGCACAAAGTTGTCTTCTTACCCCTACAAGTGGGCTGTGGTATGAGTGTACACATACACACAAAATATAAAAAAAATGTAAAAAAGAAATTAGGTATACAGATCCTATACTTTATACTGATAATATACTTTATATTGATAACAAAGTATAAAGAAGTATATTTTAAACAATTTTATATAAAACTTTATCATTCATTAAAATACCAAGTTGTATGTTAATGGCATAAATATGATCTCTTATATTTTCATAAAGAATTAAATTGTGGGGCTAGTAAGATAGCTCAGCAGGTGAAAGTGTCAAGCTTGACACCCTGAGTCAGTACATGGTGGAAGGAGAGAACCTGTTCCTGCAAACTGTCCTCCGCTGACCCTCCACACATGCACTGTGGCTTTCTACCCACCTCCTCACTCTACCCCCGCACACATCATGAACACACAATGAATAAGGGAAGAAAGTTTAAAAAGTAACTTAAGTCTTGGATAAATATTTGATATTGTAGGATATAAACATCTTCAGAGTTTTTATAGTTGATTGATACATTGATTTTAGAATCATCAATGTTGAGAAAGCCCCTTCTCATTATACATTCTACAAAATGGCAGAAGTATGCTTAGAGATGTCTCAAATTGTTAGAAATTTTTTTCCTAATCTTAAACCAAATTTTAAAAATCATTTTAAAAATTACATGTATTTCTGTTTGTTTGCATGTGCGCACATACACTACCACACATGTGTGGAGGTCAGAGGACAGTTTCAGAGAGTAATTTGTAGTCTCTGAGTCCTTTCACTGTAGTCTCTGAGGATTGAACTCAGGTTATCTGGCTTGACAGCAAACACCTATACTTGGCTGGGTCATTTCAGTGGCCTTTAATGTTTTTTTGTTGGAAACTTGAGTTAACAACTCAAACAAATTTTTTTAAATCAAACATTCTGACACAGTGACATCTAAAGATTATTTAGATGATATATGCTGAGGAATGACAGAAAATATTAAGAGGTTTCTTTGTGGGAGCCCATTTTCAGGTTCCTTGTGGCTTTACCCAGCAGGTCTGCTTAGAGAGGATGATTGGATCACGGACCTTAGTGTAGGTGTCTGAGATGGTCTGCACTTGGCTGTGCTAGGGGGAGGTCTTTTGCTCCACCCCTTGGCGTTTCTATAAATACCCTAGGGCAGAGACAGTCAGGGAATAGGTTCCAGGCCCTCTCCAGGCTATCATGTATTCTCTATCTGTTCATCTCCACAATCTAAAGTCTTCTATCTAATATTTCCTGCTGCTTGCACTCAAGAAAACTCTGGGGAACTGTGGGGTTGGTGGGTAAATGCCCCACATTTCTTTTTCATAATTATATCATGATTGTATAAGAACAGAAAATTTTGTCTTGTATATGTGAAGTCACAGAAGTTCATGGCACACAGTGGTCTCATCTGAGCGAGACATTCAGGCAGCATTTGTTGGTGTCCAATGGTGTGATGGCATGCACAGAGCAAAGTGTGTGTGTTATGTGTTCATAACCAAATGAGTGCTTCCAGAAACACTGGATTTAGTATGTTTTTTATTTTAAATTAATTTTGGTTCTTGCCCATGTAGAACCCTTTTACTGTTGCCAGAATTTTCACAACTCCCATGTTCAGTTCTGTTAACCATATGCAGTCTTACCCACAGTTTAAGAAAGAATACATTACAGCATAATAAATTGTTGGTGACTAAAATTTGTAGATAAAGGTTCCAAACATTTTATCACAAAAAATTTCAAGCAAAGTGAATCAGAAAGACTTGTATTAATTGCTATGTACCTATCAGGCAGCTTCAACATTACCAATATATTGGCATTTTTAAAATGATACTTTTAGGATGGTGAGTTCTGAACTACACCAAATGAGAAACTGTGAAGCCTTGCTATTTGTCAGATTGGTGACATAATGCTTGAGTTACTAGGTCGCTTTTAGAGACATAAATCAAAACTTCATTAAAGCCATGAGATTTATTACTCCTAAAGACTTGTCTGAAATGTCTTGATATAAAATACATGTTATATTAGAGTATGAAGGGAAGAAAAATTGTTATGAAAGCCTGTAAAAATCACAGTTATGATGTTTTTATGTTTTTAAAACAGGCTTTTTTCAGGATAAAGATGAAACATAGGTCTGATTTATAAAATGCTTGCTTGTCAGTTTGGGGTGATGTCATATGAAGGTCAGACAGGGGGACAGTGTAATTGGTAGTAAGCTACTACGTGTTTGAAAACAGTGGGGAGGGGAAAGGGAACCCGAAGAAGTGAAATGAGAGATGTTCCCCTTTGTGTGTCTGGAGTTGTATTGAAGTACAGTTAGGGTAACTTTGGAGAACATTTTGAGGTGTTTGGAAGAGATGTAATAGCCTAATAGTCCAGCCTAACGTATATCCTGACAATGATTTGCATGTGGATACCAAATACAAAGATGGTAATGTATTGTTAATAGAGAATTTTAGGAGGGACTAAATATCTATAAACGAATAGCTATGCATTTGTTGGAACACTAGGCTATTTATAGTAGATGTGTAGTAGGGGATCATTTTGTTGAGTTGTACATATTGAAAAAGTACTGTATGGTACTTCTGTAAATTAATTTTTAAATTTTTTTTAAACATTTATTTATTTATTTATTATGGATACAGCATTCTGCCTACATGTATGCTTGCAGGCCAGAAGAGGACATCAGATCTTATATTACTGATGATTGTGAGCCAACATGTGGTTGCTGGGAATTGAACTCAGGACCTCTGGAAGAACAGCCAGTGTTCTTAACCACTGAGCCATCTCTCCAGCCCTGTAAATTAATTTTTAAAAGTGTTTTGTTTGTTTGTTTGAAACAAAGTCTTGCTGTGCATTCCTGGCTTGCCTAGAACTCACTTTATATCATATCCATGGCTATTCTTGAACTTGTGCCAGTGTCCTGACTGTTGAATTGCATGTTTGTACACCATATCTGACTTACTTTTTTGTTGTAGCCAGGGCTTGCTTCAGATTCTTCTTCCTATTTCCTTAGGCTCCTGAGTCTTAGGAGTGCATTACACTTAGTCTGTAAATTTCAAATATAGTATAAAATTATATCAATGTGTACATACATAAGTTGTCAGAAAGTGTGTAGAAACTATGCCTGCTTCAACAAAGTAGTCACCTTTGGTGACAGATGGAGGAAATGAGATTAAAGAGCTGTGTTTTCAATGGAGTCCATGATGCTGTGATTGTATCATAAACTCTGAAGTGTGAGTAGTTCAATGTATTTTAACCTAATCAGTGGAGAAGGAAGTCTCTTTAACATTGTCTTGTATGATTAGGAATATTTTGTTTTTTAAAAATCACAAAAATTGGACCTCCAAAAATCCAGCTATTGGAGCTAGAGAGAGAGCTTGGTGAGCAAGTGCTTGTTGTGCAAAGGTGGGGACCTGACTTCGGGTCCCCAGAGCCCAGGGCTTAAGATGAAGCTGGGAAATAATATGTAAGGCTCTGTCTAAAAGAAAAAACAGAGCTGCTGAGACAGTTCAGTAGGCAGAGCCACTTGCTACCAAGTGTGAGGATCTAAGTTTGTTCTCTAGAACTTGCATGGGGGAGTGTGTGTGGAGCTGAGCCCCGGAGGTTGTCCTCTGACCTCCTCATATGTGTCATGGCATGTCATACAAAACAGAATAAATAAATGAGTTAAAAAGTACAGAAATGATCTGGCTATTCTTATGTGTCCTACTATGCTATAGTAAAGACAAGTATTGATCATAGTTTATAAGTGCTTAATTCATTTAATTATTTTGACTTTAGTATTGCAGGTGCGGTCACCAGGTTGTAATAAATGTCTGTACTGATGAAAACTATTATGTTTTTATGTTTATGTGAGGATGGGAAATTGAAATAAGCTTACTGAAATAGGTTAACCATCACTTTCCTCCTACTTTCAAATTAAAAGTTTATAAGATGGCAGTACCATAATTTTTTGTAATTGTTTGTTTTCCAGCGTTTCATTCAGTATTTGGCTTCAAGAAACACATTGTTTAACTTAAGCAATTTTTTGGATAAAAGTGGATTGCAAGGTAAAGACTTTTTTTTTTCTGAAAAACCAAGAGTAACTCCATATAATGATTACTCCTGCATTTAACTATATTAACATATTGATGTTTCAAATCACCTTTTAGTGAATGCCTTTTAATTGAACTTAAGGTTGATGTTGTAGTTAGCACCTTAATCTCTGAGAGGCAGTGCAGGGTAGTTGCAAACATGGACTATGGAGCTGCACTGCCAATGCTTTACCATTTAGAACTACATGGTCTTGAGCAAGTTTACTTGACCTCTGTGTTTGTTGCTGTCTGTAAAATTAGAAATGATGGTAGTCACTGCTCAGTAGTTGTTATGTGGCTTAACTTAGTTAATAACTAACCCTAAAGTGCTTAGGATAATGCCGGGCACACTATATGAATATTTACCTTAATTGTTCTCGTTGCTTTCTGGTTTTGTTTTATTACAAGAAATATAGTTGACATTATACATTGTAGGGACAAAGTTGAGTGTAGTGTTACTGACATTGATAACATGACTGTTCCTTTTTTATTTAACTTTAAAAGATTTTTCATTGTCTATATTCAGTATATGTGTTACATAACAACACTTTTACACAAGTATAGATTTTTGAGTTGAGCATGCCCACCTGATACCTCCTGTGCTTCTCTTAACAGTTCCCTTTTTTTTTTTTCACTTTGAATCTAGTCACTTTAAATTGCCATATTTGGTTATAACCATCTATGTCCATTCTGTTTTAATGGGTCTGTTGTCCAGAACTGGGACATTAATATTATAGACTGTCAGAGCTAGGAAGGACCACATAAAGGATCGCTAACCTATTTGGTAATATCAACAGTGAGGTTCCGTCTGGGAAGTATCTTCAGAGGTGAGACCTGTTCAGGGCTTGGAGAGGTGGAAGATATTCCTTAATCTAAGTTCACTTGTACAGATGTACAAGTTTTGAAATATTTAAGATTGTGATAGGAAAAATGAGTAAGGAAAAGTGAGTATGAACCGAATATATGCATGACACATTGGAGAACATGTAGTGGTAGACAGCCCTCAAGAAGCTATTCAAAACCTAATAGAAGACTTTGATGGGCTTGAATTTTATAATGTAGTAAGGGACCTGGGCAAGATTTTTTAGGGGAGAAGAAAGTGTGTGCTGTAGTACAGCCCGAGGTGAAGTTGGGTCAGAGAGACTGATTTTTGAAGCCATTGAGACTGTTTAGTCATTGCCCTGTCCTATAGTGAGGTGAGTGCCGAGACTATAGTTCTCATGGTGTCAAATGAGAAGAACTTGGTGCATTTTTAGTTCAATGTGTGTTTCCTTTTGCTAAATGCAAGTATGACTTAGCATGAACGGAAATACTGCTTATGATGAGTCTGCTTCCAGTGATTCTGGAATATAAATGCATAGGACCCAGTGTTACAGAATTTAATTAATTAATATTATTTAACTTTAAAAGATTTATTTATGTTATGTGTGAATATATCTGCATATTTGGATGCACATACATGTGTGGCTTCCCTTGGAAGCCAGAAGAAGGCAGAGGGCATCAGATCCTATGGAGCTGGAGTTGGAGGTGATTGTGAGTGCTGGGAACTCTGGTCCTCTGTAAGAATAGCAAGAGATATTATCCTTGGAAGCATTTCTCCTGCCCCTCATTCAGTTTATTTTAATAAGAGGAGCATACTAAGGGGGAAAATAGCAATACTCCCTTTTTTGTAATATTAAGAATTTTTTAGTTTTTTGAGACAGGGTTTCTCTGTGTAGTTTTGGTGCCTGTCCTGTAACTCGCTCTGTAGACCTGGCTGGCCTTGAACTTACAGAGATCTGCCTGGCTCTTGCCCCCCAAGTGCTGGGATTAAAGGTGTGCGCCACCACCGCCCGCCTGGCATTAAGAATATTTTTAAAAATAAAAACTACAGAACAGACTGATAGGTATAATAAAAATGGGGCTTCTCTTTCAGGGAAGATAGAAACTGCTTGTTTATCATCTCCATTTTTTTTTTTTTTTTTGTTACTTTTGCTTTTGTTTTGTTTTTTGAAACAGGATCTCAGTAGCTTAGGCAGGCCTGGACTTCATGGCAGTCCTTTGCCTCAGCCTCCCAAGTGTTGGAATTATTGGCATGACCATCATATCCTGCTTTGCTTGCACCCCCACCCCACCCCCCACCCCCGGAGACAGAGTTTCTCTATATATTTTTGGTGCCTGTCCTGGCTCTCGCTCTGTAGACCAGGCTGGCCTGGAACTCATAGAGTTCCACCTGGCTCTGCCTCCCGAGTGCTGGGATTAAAGGCATGGGGCATCACTGCCTGGTGCTTGCAGATCTTTTTATTGGTACTTCTTGGTTCTTGTTTAACTTTTACTTTAAAACTTTTGGTGAAAAAAATGTATACAAATTGTAGCTATAGAGTCTAAACATACAGTTGGTTTTTGTTTCATTATTTACTAATTTTCATTTCCTTGAGGTGAAAAATTAAATAAATTTGTCTTAATATTTCTAACTTGTATTTTTATTTTATGTGTGTGCCTACAGAGGCTGGGTAAGGGCATTCAATCCCTTGAAACTGGAATTACAGATGGTTGTTAGCTGCCATGTGGGTGCTAGGAGTTGAATCTTGGTTCTTTGTAAGAGGGGCTGGGCCTCTTAACCACATAGCCATCTTTCAAGACCCAGAAATTAAGTAGTTAGTGGTAAAGATTTTTAGACTTGTATTCTGTTTTGAAGAGGTAGATTAGTTGTTTAGCATTTCAGCCTACCTTATAGAATATATTCTTGGTGAGATGACCCAGTAGGTAAGGGCACCTCTTGCCAAACCTGACCACGCTTGATCCTTAGACCTACATCGTGGAAAGAAAGAACAGAGGTTTGCAAGTTGTTCTCTGGCCTCCATGTGCATGCAGTAGCCAGGAACATGCACACGTACACAGACACACACATATATATAGGCAGACACATACACATACTTATTTATATATGTTTTTAAAACATACATTCTAGCCAGGTGATGGTGGTACACACATTGAATCCCAGCACTTGGGAGCCAGAGAGAGTTAGATCTCTGAGTTTGAGGTCTACAAAGTGAGTTCCAGGACAACTAAGGCTACATAGAGAAACACCCTCTCTTGACAAAACAAAACAAACAAATAAATATATAGTCTATAAAGTTTTTAGCAATAATATTAAATAATAGTTAACGTTTACTCATTGAGATTTTTGGAAAGTAATTTTGATTACTGGTGTACCAGTGTTTTGTTGGGTAGAGTCTGGTATCTGGTGTATAAACTATAAACAAACTAGTCTAGTCAGTAGGATAGACCTGCTTTATAATCAGTAGCTACTAGTTATATTTGAGGGAATGATACTGGAGCATGAAAGGTTAAAGAGAACTTTTAAGTAAATTGATTGAGGCTTGAAGAGCAGGAAGTATTTTCCCTGTCAAGATAAGGAAGACCAGATTAGGGGAGGGAACAGCATGGACCACAAACCCAGTAGTGTTTTATCAAGTACATGAACAGGGATGAAACTGGGTGGCAGCAGTAATTCCTTTTCCCCCTTGTCTGTTTTGTTCTGACTATCTAAATACCAAATCCAGTTGTATGTGTGTGCGCGCGTGCATGCCCGCATGCGTGTTATTATTGTCTTTTTAGAAAGCAGAGATTGAGTCAAATTCAATCTGTTTGAAGAAGCCGAGTTAAAAGAAACTGACTTATTTTTCATCAAGGAGCAAAAATTTATAGACCTTTGACCCAGACAGTAGCTAAAATACATGGTTTCTGGTATCTTAAAAAATAATACTGTTGAAGTTTTATGTTGCTGATTATGATGAAACAGTGTTAGAATGATTTATATAAATTTACAATTTATTGAAAATACTCATTAAATTCTGTATTCAGTATACATATTACTTTCCTTTTTATGGGACAGTGCTTTTCTTATTTCTTATAAGGTTGGCACATGTGAGTACACTTGTCCTAAATAATACACAGCTAAAGGTTTCACAACTATAAAAATAGAAACTTGATTTGATTTGAGGGGTAGAATTATGGTTCTGCTGGGTGTTAAGATTGAGTTCTGAGGTTCTTAAATCATGAAATGGAACATGTTTTTCTAACTCCTGAAAAGTCAGGTATAGGCATATGGGTCAGATGAAGCAAAACAGACTTATTTTTAGTGAAATTGTAAGGGAAAAGTTTTTAAAGCCATATATAATACACTTGACTTTTAATATGACTCTAAAACATTTTAGGAATTTAGTGTGAAACTTATTATTACTTAATTTGCATCGCTGAATGTAGTTGGGATATCATTTTTGCTGTTGAATTATAAAGTTGTTTTAATAGATAAACGTTAGATTTTAATCATTCATGAAACTTTGTTTTACAGGGTATGATATGTCTACATTTATTAGACGGTATAGTAGATATCTAAATGAAAAGGCAGTTTCATACAGACAAGTTGCATTTGATTTCACAAAAGTGAAGAGAGGGTGAGTTATGTTTTCATTTCTAATTCAGATATCAAATACTATAAAACAAGAATTATACATTGTGAATTACAGAACTTTACCCAGTTTTATAGTTAAACTTTATTTTTTGTTGGAGAAATGCCATATACATTTTGTAGTGTAGGATTTTTTTAAAGTTCCATTTATCATTATAACAACTTTATTGAGTTACAGTTCTCATGATTAAAAATTCATCCTTTTAAAATTTATAGTTAATTTTTAGTATGTTTACAAAATTATGTGACATAACCCTGCTGTATGATTTCTTGTATTTTCTTCCCCTAGCCCTCATCTCTATTTCCCACCCACTCAGTTGATTATGTTCAGTTTTTCTGGTTACTTTGCAATTCCATAGGCGTTTAGGATCAGTATGTCAATTTTGGTAGGTAAAACATCCAAGAATTTTAATTAGTTCTTTTGGTTACAGACAGGGCCTCATGTTTCCCTGGCTGGCCTTGAGTTCTCAAGAGATCCTTGCTTGCAGCCAGGATTTTAAAGTAGGAATCACTGAATGTGTAGATCTGTCTGGGCCACTTGTAGCACGTTTAGTTTCTATTAAACGTAAGATGTCTTTCCATTCGTTCTTTCCTTTACTGTTTGTGGCCGGTTGTGATAGCGTATGCCTATAACCCATGGGTTACAGAGGAGAAAGGCAGGGCCGTCACCAGTTTTCTTTACTAATTCTGGTCGGTCTCTCCCTCCCTCCCTCTCCCTCTCCCTCTCTCCCTTCTTCCTGGAGAAGAAAAAAAACATTGTCATAGTGCAAGGATTGAGATGGATGAGAAAGTACAGATGCCCAGACACCAACTGCATTGTGTGGCTGTTCTGATGGTCTTAAATGTGCCAAAGGTGCCACCAATATGCAGCATAGTTTTCCATTGCTGCCCATTAGTTCTTGATCCTGAGGCATGAAAAAGTGATAAAGAGCACCCTGGCTGCCATGCTCACAGTACAACTCATGACAAAGCCCATCTTGTTATAGTTTAAGCAGCTAGGCTGGGGTTGCTTATTGGTGATCACCTGTATTGCTCAGCTCTATACCTCATACCAAAATCTAGGCAAAACCAGGCAGAGAGCAAAGAGTACTTGTGTCACAGGGGAAACCAGGGGTTCACTTTCATAGCACTCATTTCAGGAGCCCAGGGTTGAGAACTGCACCCTTTGGGTCCTAGGCCCTGCCATTGGGAACATGCTACTATAAGCCACTTAGAGGTAGATGGCTTTGGGAGTGACTGCGGCTCTCAGGCCAGGGCCTACAGTGTCCACTTATATATTTTTTTTCCCAAAAGTGAGTTATCATCCTGTGTGCATGGTGGAGTGGTAGCTGTGTATGCCATGGCACATGTGTGGAGGTCAGAAGACAGCTTTATGAAATTGGGTCTCTTTTCCCACCCTTATGTGTGTGCCTTTTCCAGCTGAGACATCATGCATATCAAAGTTGAGTTTAATTTTTCTGCATTATGAGTACTGATCATTTAAGCACAAGAACTAATCACATGACTAATGTGACTAGTACTTTGATGTCTAGTAGTGTCTTATAGGCAGCTTTTTTCCTTAGGCTGTATCATGGTAGCTCAGGAAAGAGCCATTGAAATTTTTTTTTTTTGTAAATATATTCATTCATTTTACAACCTGATGAAGTTTCCCCTCCCCTTCTCCTTCCATCCCCTCCCTTCCCCACTTCCTCCCCCAATCCACTTCTCAATTTCTGTTCAGAAAGGGGCAGGCCACCCATGGGTATCAACAGAGCAAGTTGAGGTAGGACTAAGCTCCTCCCCTTGTGTTAAGGCTGGCAAGGCAACCCAGTATGAAGACTAGTTCCCAAGAGCCAGCCAAAGCATTAGAGATAGCACCTGTTCCCACTGCTAGGAGTCCCACAGATAGACGAAGCCACACAATTGTCACACAGATGTAGAGGGCCTATGTTGATCCCATGCAGGCTCCTTGGTTGTCAGTTCAGTCTCGGTGAGCTCCTATGAGCCCAGGTTAGTTGTTTCTGTGGGTTCCTTTGTGATGTCCTCGACCAACTGTGGCTGGTACAATCTGCTCCCTGTCTTCAGCAGGATTCTTGAGCTCGGTCCAATGCTTGGTTGTGGATCTCTGCATCTGTTTCCATCATTTGATGGATGAAGCCTCTCTGGTGACAATTGGGGTAGTCACCAATCTATAAATATAGCAGAATATCCTTAGGTATCATTATGTTTACTTTTTTTTTTTCTTCCAATAGTGTTTGGTTCTGTCTTAGGTCTCTGGGCTATCCAGCCTCTGAGTCCTGGCACTCCAAGCAGTGTCAAAGGTGGCCTTACTATCGTGGTATGGGTCTGAGGCTAGACCAGTCATTGGTTGGCGACTCACACAATCTCCATGCTACCCATAGCACCCTACCCCACCCCTCCACCCCTGTAGGTTAAAGGCGTGTGGCTGGGCCAGCATTCCAATCCCTCCACTTGAAGTCCTTCCGGTCACAGAAGGCCAGTTCAGGCTATGCGTCCACCATTGTTAGGAATCTTAGCTGGGCCATCCTTGTAGACTCCTGGGAGTTTTTCTTTGCTCCAGGTTTCTACCTGACCCTGAAATGCCCCCCATTCCAGTCATCCCTTTCAGTTTTCTCCCCCTCCATCCACCCCTCAACCTGATCCTCATGTTCCCATCTCTACCCGACCCCAGTCCACCCACAAAATCTCTATTTCCCCTTCCCTGGGAGATCCATGCGTCCCCCTTAGACCCTCCTTGTTACCCAGCCCTTCTGGTATGTGGATTGTAGTATGGCTATCCTTTACAGCTAATATCCACTTATGAGTGAGTACATACCATGTTTGTCTTTCTGGGTCTGAGTTACCTCACTCAGGATGGTTTTTTTCTAGTTTATTCATTTGCCTTCAAATTTCATGCTGTCATTGTTTTTTACTGCTGAGTAATACTCCATTGTGTATATGTACCACATTTTCTTTATCCATTCTTCGGTTGAAGGGCATCTAGGTTGTTTCCAGGTTCTGGCTATTAAATTATAAGCTGCTATGAACATAGTTGAGCAAGTGTCCTTGTGGTGTGATGAGCAGTTAAAGGAACAGTGAGTTTGACACCACAGAAATTTCTGGTGAATGCTTTTCCAGCTAAACTGCCTTCTAGCTTACACATCCTGGAGACCTAAACAGCTGCCTGTGTACTTCAACTTGTTCTTGAAACTATAAACTATTTAACTCAAGTGAAATTTTTAGGAGGGTTTGTTTGTTCGTTTGTTTTTGTCTGTTTTGGGGACAGATTTTCTCTGTGTAGCCCTGACTGCCCTGGACCTGACTCTGTAGACCAGACCAGGCTGGCTTTGGACCCAGAGATCCACTTGCCTCTGCTTCCCAAGTGCTTGCATTAAAGGCATGTGCTACTACAACCTGGCTTAAAGTAGAAATCTTCAGAAAAATGTAGACATATATAAGACATTTAATAGATGAAATCAAGTTGTTTTTGTTTGTTTGGTTGGTTTTTTTTAAGCCTTTTTAAAGTCAAGGAGAGGTGGATAGGTGGATTGTTTACCAAACCAACTTCTACAGATTTTTATGTTACATATTTAGGCATGTTGTAGATTGTAGTAGAGAGGTTCATAGGAATTTGATTTCTGTCTAACTCCTTGAACCCTGTTGAATAAACTGTTTTCCATGTGACTATATCTGAATGAATGAAACATTTTGAGAGTTAATGAGCTGAGAGTTTGTGATGGTAGGCTAAGATACAGAAGCAGAGGGAAGTTTGAAGATACTTTGGAGTTCTCTAAAAAAGACTATAAGGATTGGTAGAAATCTTTCCTATTTTTGTGAAGTTGATAATCATGAATTTATGTGTCTGCCAGCTTGCCTAGTAGTGTGATTTTTACAAACCAGTGAATTTATATGCATGCTAGGCTAGCTTGTACCATCAACTGCATCCCCTGTGTTTTTTTTTTCTTTTTTAATTTGTAGTCATGTATGGATGTGAATGAATTATTTGTTCATCCAAGATAATGAATTTGCTAAGTGACTGGCTGCAAGGGAGAAAGGTGCAAGAAAATTAAGTATTTGCAGTAGAATGTTTACAATAGTAATATTTGATCAAAATCGTTGTAAGGTTAAGGTTATTTTCATAGAATGAAGTGTCAATTTAGTCTCTTTTCATTTGGGAGCTAAGGGTTGGGATAATGTATCTGTGAATATACTATACATATATATGACTGCTATAAAAGAGACTTTGAGATAGAGAAGTTGGGTTGGTTCTTCATTTAAATGTTAAATTAAACCAAGAAGACTGAGACATTTCAGATATCTGTGATGGAGAAATGTCCAGAAAGTAAAAAATAACATCAGCAAGAAGGAATTAAATGAGAAGTTATGGTTTCTGGGAAGAGAGTGTGATAGTTATGTAAATAAGGACAAGCTACAAAGAGGAATTTTGTTCTCTCAGATTCCTGAGAGACAGCAGCTGCTGTCAATCAGTGTGGTACCTGAGAGAAAACAAGGTTGAACATTTGATGGGTGTATTAGTCAAGCAAGCCAGGCTAAAGCTGATCAGTAGCTGGCTGAGGTAGTCCAGTATTTGTTTCATTAAACTCTTGCTTTATGTAACTTGTCGACATAGTTTTTAGTGTGGCTTAGATTAGAGTGACTTGATAATAAATATATTTTGTAAAACTGACTTCTTTATAACTTTCTTTTAAAAGCCTCTGATGTTTGACTCATAAGCAATGCTCCACCCCTCATTAGTATTGGGAAGTGTATTTAGGACCTGGCACGTGCTAGGCAAGCACTCGACTGCTGAGTTGCATTGTCAGAACCCCTTTTCCATACTTTTATATATTCTTATTGTATGAATACCCTCACACACATGTTCCATGGGGTGTGTGTAGGTCAGAGACAGTTTTCAGGAGTTGTCCTGTTTCTCCACCTGAGTTTCTGGGGGACAGGAACTTGGGCTCTTAGGCTTCTAGAAAGATGCTGTAAACTTAGGTCACCGGCTGCCCTATTCCCAGAAGTTTAAAGGTTTTATTCTGTAAAAGATTGCCCTGGAGCTTGTGATATGCCTGCCTTGATCTGTGTATGAAATGAGATTACAGGCCTGGCTATGAATAAATTAAATGGAATTAACTTCTCACTCTGTAGTTCCTAACTGTTTAGTGATTTCTGGCAATAGTTTCTTTTGCTTTTAAAGAAGTATAAATCTGCCTTTACATACAGGAATGAGTGAAGTTCATGCCATTTCTTCTTATGATAACTACACAATCCATCTGACTGTATAATGTAAATTTTCACTTTCATTTAAAATAATACTTTATATGAATGGATATTCTTTCTGCATGTATGTGTGTACATCATTTTTTTTTTAATTTTTTTTTTTTATGCTCACAGAGACCAGAAGAGGGGTTTGTATTTCCTAGATCTGGTATTACATATGGTTGTGAGCTGTCATATGGGTGCTAAGAATAGAACCTAGGCCTTCTGGAAGACCAACCCATGCACTTAACTATGGATCCATCTCTACATACACACACATCCTTCTCCCCTTTTTGGTAGCACTAGTTTTCAGCTGTTGGTTTTACATTCTTTTTATATCATCCTTACTTGAAATAAAGAGTTCAATAATGACTTAAGAATATATGATATTTCATCACAGTCTTGTTATTTAAATAGAGAACCAAATGGGAGATTTAGTGGTGAATTGGTTTTGGTTTATTTTCTTACTAGGGCTGATGGAGTTATGAGAACAATGAACACAGAAAAACTCTTAAAGACTGTACCAATTATCCAAAATCAAATGGATGCACTTCTGGATTTTAATGTAAGTCGATGTGCTTTTGTAATTCAAAATAAAACTTTATCCCCAAGTTTTCGTAATTTTATTCCATGCTGTAATACTGTTTGACTAATGGTTGGGGTTTTCTCTGATGCTAGAATTTTAGTTTATACAAACTAAAACAAGTGATGGGCAAAATGTTTTATTACAATTCTTCTCAGGAATTTTAGATTTAAAAAATGTAAGGATTTCTTTTGTGCATAGCCTCTTTAGTATTTCACTTCTGTTTGGTAAGACTCAAAGCATGACAACTACTCAGAAATAAAAGGAGGTTCAAATCTCATTTATGATAGATTGCTATGTATTGCATAGTGGCAATGTAGTCCCTGGAATTTTTAAAATGATATTATTTGGGTAGTGAGTGTTGACTAAGTGTTCAACAAACTACTCATGTGTTTCATAGACTAGAAAGTGTCACACTATAATAACTAGTGAATTGAGAATCGTTTTATCATTTTCCCATTTTTATATGGTTGAAAAGTTTTAGTTTTGGGACATTTGAAAATTTTATGAAATCAACATTTCAGTGTTCACAGTAGCACTACTTGGCCCATAGACAGATTCTTTTCTTTGTTTGTACATATGAATGCACTTTTATTAATATGTAAAATCAATACTCTTTCCTAGGCAGATTCTTGATTGGCTTGTATAATGCTGTGGCTGTTTTTGTGTTACAGTAGTAGTGCTGGATTTGCTACAGAAGAGAACATAATACCCAGAGCCTAAAATCTTTCCTTTCATAAAAAGGAAGACAAGCATTTGTTTGAAGACTATAGCTCTGGAAGACACAGGAAACTGGTGTTTAGAGAACATTATGTTGGTTTATATAGAGGTTCAGAAGGTCCGACTACATATTTTTCATTTAATACATAGTTTGGTCTCTATAAAATTGCTTGTTTTAGTGTCTGTATTCTACTTTATTGTATAGAAAAATAATTTCTTGATCTTATTCATAGTTTTTTTTGTTGTTGTTGTTCATTTTTGTTTTTTTGTTTTTTGTTTTTTCGAGACAGGGTTTCTCTGTGTAGCTTTGCACCTTTCCTGGAACTCATTTGGTAGTCCAGGCTGGCCTCAAACTCACAGAGATCTGCCTGGCTCTGCCTCCCAAGTGCTGGGATTAAAGGCATGTGCCACCACCGCCCAGCCTTACTCATAGTTTTTAGTGCATGCTTTGTAAACCTATAGCATTATAATAAAGTTGTAAGTAAGAGACTGGAGATGTGGGTGAGTGATTTCAAGAGTTAAAAGGTAAATGACATTTTCACTTTTGATTACAATTCTAAACTAGAATGAATGTTCAAAAGTTGCTTTTTGCTGTTTGTTTTCTTTCTTCTGATTTTTTTTTTACTTAGAATTTTACAATATTTGTCTATAATTCTGATTGTGAGAAATCAGAAAACTCATGTATTGGAAAACTTACATGTAATGTATATCCTAGTAGGAAAATAAGCCCTAATAAGCTGACATGTCTTAATTTATTTCTTATTAGTGATGAATCATTGTGTTAGTGTCACAAAATATGAGATAAGCTAATCTTATTTTCCATTTTCCCCTAGGTTAATAGTAATGAACTTACAAATGGGGTAATAAATGCTGCCTTCATGCTCCTGTTCAAAGATGCCATTAGACTATTTGCAGCATACAATGAAGGAATCATTAATTTATTGGGTAAATACTGCAACATCTTAGATAACTTTTGTATCATGAATTAGTGTTGACAGAGTAGCTGCTTAAGCTGCTGTGGAGTCCATTGCGACATGTTAAACATTTTTTGGAGAAAAAGTTTTATTTCTGCACATATGCATGTATATGTATATCTATCTACACAAGTGGATAAATTCTCATTTTTATAACCAGAGTATTCAGCTAATTAAAACTTTGTTTTTGATATAATAGTAATTTTTTAAAACTTTTATTTATTTTTAGAAATACTGATAATTGGTAAAGTTAGATTGAGGCATGATAGTACATTTTATGTTATATATACTTAAATGGAAAAGCCTTTTATTTCTCTGTCTCAGAAAAAGTATATTTCCTCAATATTTATTCTACAGTGAAACTTGCAAAACTAGTATGTGTGTATATATAACTTTTTCTACTAAATTTAAGGCACATACATGTGTGTGCTGAGGATTAAAACCAGAGGGTTTTTTTTATATATATATATATGTTTAAATTATGCTTTATCTCTGAGCTGTATCCCTAGTCCCTAAATTTAATTTTGAAATCAATAATTATTTTTAGGCCAGTCAATACTTACTTTTTGGTACCTTTTACTTTGGGGGGGTTTTAGGAATTCGTGATGTTTTCTTACATATCACAGTTATTTAAAATAGTCAATTTTGCATAGAAATGCATCTCTCAAAGATTGATTTAATTTTTATTTTTATTAATGGATACTTATGTGTGGATGACACCTGTCTATAGTTCAGGTGCTTGTGGAGGCCAGATGGATCCCTTGAGCTGGAGTAGCACACAATAGTGAGCTGTTGGAAATGGATGCAGGGACAGAATTCTGGTCCTTGGGAATAGCAGCAAGTGCTCTTAACCTCTGAGCTACTTCTCCAGCCCCTCTGTTTTCTTTCTTTCTGCTTTTTTTAACTGAGGTTTTAATGGAGTAGAAAAGGAGGGACAAAAAGTGTCATGGTCTTAACTATCAGATGCTAAGTACTTTACTCTAGTATGTACCCTCCCCTTGACAGTTTATTGAAATGTTGTTTCCATAGACCAGGGGAACACAAATATATGGAAGGGTACTTTAAACCATGAGGACAGGTAGATTATACTTATTTTTTTTATACCTGAACAAATAAAGCTCTGGAAGTCATAGGCGTCAACTTCATGATTGGTAAATGTGAAGCCTGGTATTGCTGTGTACAGATTAAATTTAAGGAAGCTTTTGAAGTGACATTGGACAGAGTTGCTGTCTTAGAATGTTAGTACTGGTATATTACTAGTAAAATATTTAGAAATAGATTTTAGTGTTTTAAATGAAGTAATATGTGTGTTACATGCAAATATCCCAAAGCAGTATTGTGAACAAAATAATAATGTGAGTACATTCCAGTAATTTTTCTGTTTTTAACATACTAGTACCTTGATTCTAATTTTTCAAACTAATCTAGCACTAATTTTTGTTGTAGGGCAAGTCCTTTGAGAGAATTACGATCTTTTTGGAGATTCGGCCTAATCTTTTTCCTTTTTTAGGGAACTTTAAAAAAGTTTTTTTCGTGTAACTAAGAGTATTTTCATACTTCTTTGGGCAGAAAAATATTTTGATATGAAAAAGAACCAGTGCAAAGAAGGTCTTGACATCTATAAGAAGTTCTTGACTAGAATGACAAGGATCTCAGAGTTTCTGAAAGTTGCAGAGGTAAGCTGCCTTATACTTTAGTTAATAGGTATGGATTTTGAAGAAATCATTACCCAAATTCAAGAACTAGTTCAATATAATAAGGTGTATATCTAGTAGTTTTAATATGCACTGTTGAATTCCATCAAGTGGTGAATTAAAGTACATGCTGTCTATTTCATTTCTATGGGGTGTTGAAAAGTCATCTACTTTACATTGTATGCATCTCTACAAAGTAAGACTATGTACTCTGGTTGCAGTGATGTCTGTGTTTAGAATTACCATGTGTTTATGAAGGTTTACTGTGGTGTTGGTAGTGGGAAAGACTCGGGGTCAGCCTAAGTTCTTTTGCCTCCAGAGAGGTCTGCAACTGAGCTGCATGATTCAGTTTTTCTCTCCCACATAAGTGAATTTTGCATATTTAATTACTGAGTTTGAAGAGGTAATATGATAATCTAATTTTATAAATCTCCTAAAAACAGTTATTATGAAGTTGGCACAGAAGGCAGTTCTGATGTTTACAGGCATCTTTTATATTAGCAAAGACAACTCAAAGATTTTTCCTCTTACCCATCACTGCCAGAAATGCCCCTTCTTTAGGATATTTTGATCACTTACATTAAAGTCATTATTTTGGAATTACCAAGTTAGTGGCTCTAGGCATTGTTACCCTTTTTTTTTTTCTTCGAGAGAGGGTTTCTTTGTGTAGCCCTGGCTGTCCTCGAACTCTCTATGTAGACCAGGCTGGCCTCAGACTCAGAGAGATCCACCTGCCTCTGCCTCCCTAGTGCTGGAATTAAAGATGTACACTGCCACCGCCTGGAGTGATACTTTATTCTTTAGCAACTGGACTGACCTTGCTTATGATGCCTGTAGAAATTTGCTTTGATTCAGACAGGTCTTTCAAGGGAGAAATCCAATTTTTGCTCCCTTTCCCCTTAGCACCAGTTATGTATTAAAACTGTGAGGAAGCAGGGTTTATGATGCTATGATTCCAGTAAAGTGTTGAAGTAAGTTTTAATTTGTTGACTTTCTTTTCTGGTCCCTTATTTCTTTGTATTTGGTAGTTGAGTTACTGTCATACATTGAAAGCCCTTCCGTACTTCCAGGTTTGACACAGATGGCGTGGATTATCTGTTCATGTGATCTAAGAAATAGGAAAGATTCTGCTGTAAAATGTTGTTAGGAGACCGTCCTTTGGCTTGCAATGTCAGTGAGAGACTTCAGCTTTTAAAATAAAGGCAACAGGAATCTCTTGGACTGTGTTTCAAGGGAACAGTTGTCGGAGTGATGAGCTATTAATATCTAAGTAGGAATGAATTAGATTTTCTACTGACTTAATTCTGAGATTCTTAAAAGTTGAGAAAATAAAACAGTCAAGGGAGAAAGAAATATAGGTTTCTAATTCAGGTCTTCAACTACATAGGAAGTAAGGTTTTTTTGTTTTTTGGTAATTGTTTTATTGGTAGTTATCTAATGCCTGAACACCATGAAAAATACAGTGAGGTTTTTGTGGAGGTAGTTATATCCTGGTTAAATATCATTTGACATCTGTGAAAAGTCTGATTACCACAATAAACAGACTTTTCAAAAATTGTTTTATTTGTGTGTGTAGGCACTTGAGTGCCATGGCATTTGTGTTGAGGTCAGAGAACAACTTGTGGGAGTCAGTTCTCTTTCTACCATGTGATTCCAGGGATCAACAAGTGCTTTTCTCTGCTTACCCATCTCACTGGCTCCCAAATAAAGTATATTCTATGGTGACGGTCAGGGGAAGCATTTTTTATGAAAAAAGACAGAAAATTAGTTTAAGGCAAGTTGGTGTTATTAGATGTGTTTCTTTTTTATGTCCCAAGGAACTTGTTCATAGTCATTCTCATTTCTCCCAGTGTTACTATATGGCACATAGAAGAGGTAATGTTCATACTGTTATAATTTTACGTGTTAAATATAGCTTTTTTGTTTGTTTGTTTTTTGCAGCAAGTTGGAATTGACAGAGGAGATATTCCAGATCTTTCACAGGTGAGTAGATTGTTAAAGCATGAATCCACTGTCATGTGCACTGCAGGGCCAAGATGAGTAGTGATTTCTGTCAAGGGTAGTATGGTTTTTCCTTATAGTTTTTAACATTTTACTATATTGCTGAAGAGTTCTATAACATTATGACACATACAGTGAGTGATGAACTCATCTCTTACTGTGGTGGGTCTGTCTACTGCTGTACTATAACAGCTGCATCATGGAAAAGCCCACCCCAGCATGGGTAATGAATGATCCATGAAAATTGTACCCAGGAAGTTTCCTATCCAGCTTGCAGGCAGTTTCACTTAGAGACTCTTCTTTCCTAACAGATATTCACTAGTCATAGAGCCCTAGGGAGGGGCCTTGTGGGTCTTCTCATATTCATGAGTCTTGTAGGCTTCCCTTCTCCCTTCAGGAGGGAATTGTTTCGTTTTGAAGATATGCATACACAATTCCTAAACATACACACATTGAAATCTAGATTGCACATATGGCAGAAAACATAGTATTTGTCTTTTCTGAGTCTGGCTTCTGTAACTTGATGGTTTGTACTTCCATCCATCCATTTTCCTGACAGTATTATGTCATTTCACTGCAACTGAGTAAAAATTCACTGTGTATATCTTCTACGTTTTTATTTATCCATTCACGTATTGATGCACATCTAGACTGATGCCATACCATAACTATTGTGACCAGTTAAGAAATAAACATGGACGTTCAAGTATCTCTGTCATATGATTTAGAATCCTTAGGGTAAATGGCCAAGATATTATAGCTGGGTCATTTGGTATTTCTGTTTCTTACTTTAAAAATTTTTTGTTTTACTCATGTTAAGTATATGCTGTGTGTGTAGGTGCCCAGGCAGGCCAGAATAAGGCATTGAATCCCCTGGGGCTGAGGTTAAAGTTGATTGTAAGCTACGGTGCTGGCAAACAGACTTCAGGTCCTCTGGAAGAAGCAGCAAGCACTTTTCATTGCTGAGCCTTTTTTTTTTGTCCGTCGTCCTCCCCCCCCCCCCCCGTGTGTGTGTGTGTGTGTGTGTGTGTGTTTGCATGTTTGCGTGCATGTAATTTTATGTATGTAGCATTTGTGACTATGTGGGTCCAGGGTCCAGAGATTGAACTAAAGTTGTCAGGCTTGGCAGCGAGTGTCTTTACCTACTGAAAAAGCATCTTGCCAGTCCTAAAACCCATTCTTTTATGTGCATATTAAATAGGTATGTGCTACATTCTCAGTAATATTGTTACTAAAATTTTACATATATTAAATATTTCAAGAATCTTAGGTTCTTATACGATTCTTAGTTTCATGCTTATCTTTAGTTCTTAATTTTTGGTGATGCTTATTGGTAACTTCAATTAGTTTATGTTACAGTAATAATAATAGCAATAAAAGATTATAATTTCTTTTTGGTAGCTAAAAAAAATGCCCACCAATAATTAGTACATGAGGTTTTTGTTACTCTCATGTTAGATGACATTTGACTTATTTTGTAAAATGTTGTAATAGTTATAAAATTCCTAATATTTGTGTAATTTCAGGCCCCCAGCAGTCTTCTTGATGCTTTAGAACAACATTTAGCTTCTTTGGAAGGGAAGAAAATCAAAGATTCTACAGCTGCAAGCAGGTACATTGTTTTTTTGAAGGGTGAAAATGAGGGTTCTTTTTTCAGGAGGAGTAGAAGAAACCAGCTCAAGTTCAAGCTGTGTGGTGTCTCTATCTTGACTTAGTTATCTCTGAGATTGTGTGTAGTTAGATAGCCACTTCATAGAATTAGTGATAGGGCTCCATGGAGGTTAATGCACTTTAGTGCCTGATAGCAGTAAGTGTGGCCATAGTTTAAGATGATGACACTTGACGCTGTGGTTCAGAGTTGTGGTTTCAGTGATAAAAGTTACCATAAATATCATGCTTGGGTGTGTACCGTGCTTCAAAATTAAAAGATAATTTTGTATTAATTTTTTCAGCCTTTATAATATCCTCATGGTAGATGCAGTAGTAATACTACAATTTGGCCCTAAGATGTCATATTTCATTTTTTTTATGCCTTTTGATGGGATTGATTGTTGTCATGTCCCATTTTAATTAAGTCAGGTTTTGAGCTCAGTTTACCTAGCAAATTAAAAATAATAGAAATTATCTCATATTGATCCACTAATTGTTTTTAGTTGGGTGTAGTAATTGCTTGAATAATTACCATGTTTTCTTATGAAGATTTTACCTCTTTATTTAAAAGAATATATAAAATATATAGTGAAACCTTTTCTTTGGTTCCTTTTGATTTTTAGTTTATATTTTGGTGATTTCTGCCCTTTTTAGTAATAAAATTTAAGCAATGTGAGGTACAGTGGCTCCTACCTATAATACCAGAACTTGGAAAGCTGAGGCAGGAGGAAGGCAAGTTTGAGTTTAAGCTTGGTCTGTATAGTGAGTTAAGGCCAGCCTGGGCTACATTGAGGGCTCCTCTTGTGTGCCCTCCTCAATCCCCAATTCCAAGGGGAAAAATCCACTAACGATTTTTTAAATAATATTTTGCACAAGATTTTCATTTTATAGTAGGTTTTTAGAAGTACTATTATCACCAAGATGTTACAGACCAGTTGGTTATAGGAAAGAAATGAAAACAAATCTACTCACATGTACCAATTTCCCTCAGATGTTTTTCATGATGTGATTGGCTTATTTTTGTCATAATTATATGACTCATCCATTGTCTTCTCATTGGTTCATTTATAATATTGATTTTACATAAATTAGATTAGTTTTTGCCACTTTATGTATTTTAAAATAGCAATTATCAGTGTGTACATAGTAGGAAAAGGAAGATTAATTGAGGCCAGATGTAGCTCTTTACCCTAGAATTTAATGTTGGTTCTGGTATATAGTGTGGATAAATCCGAAGAGGGAAGGAGACAGCTAGTGAGAAGTAATGAATTGCCTGTATGTAATAGATTTGAAAGGAGAATTCTGGCTTGTCAGAAAGGTAACAAGCACATAGAAAGGAGGTGCCACCCAAACTCATTACTGAATTGAACTCAGGATTCCTTTTCAAGGAACCTGACATCCACTGGGAATAGCTTTTGTGAGTGTTGTTGTAGAAAGACAAACCTGGACATACACAACTTACTATTGGTGCTCGAGCTTTGGTATTCTTGTAGTAGAACTGTCAAAAGCCAGGGTGTTAATTGGTCTAGGAGCTGCCTGTTAGAAACGGAATCATTTTTGTTGTTTTTCTAGTAGGACTCTCCTAGGAATGTGAAATCTCTTTCCTGTCGCATCTGTGTCTTAAGAAAGGCAATGTGCTCTGTGTTGGAAATTTTCTCCTGAATTGGACACTTAACTTTAGAAGCTGGGAATTTGCAATTCAGTCAACAGTGTTAAAAGTGTTGGAATTTTCTAGGTCATTGATTAGACGATTCCAACTAGTTACTTGTTACTTCAGTTTATCAAAAGCAGGGCCACTTCATTTTATGTTCTAGCTATGAAGTGTTTACATGTATCTGCTTACTCTAGGGCTACAACACTTTCCAATGCAGTCTCTTCTTTGGCAAGCACTGGCCTATCTCTGACCAAAGTGGATGAAAGGGAAAAGCAGGCAGCATTAGAGGAAGAACAGGCTCGTTTAAAAGCGTTAAAGGTAAGTAAGTGTGGGTTTTCTCTTTGGAAGAACAAGTAGAGGGGATCATTATATAAATGAACCTCTAGCCAGATTTAAGTTTTTAATTGTGTAGCAATCCTATAGGCTGAAACTCCATTTCATTTTTCATCACATAGAATGCTTGGTGAAAAGTCAGGGAGTACCCTTCAGCTATTAAAGCAGAATTAGAAAATGTCTTTTTTCAGAGTCTGTACCAACAGATCTAGTTTTAGATTCCTTATGCTAAGTTCCTTTCTCAACAGGAACAGCGTCTAAAAGAACTTGCAAAGAAACCGCATACCTCTTTAACAACTGCAGCCTCTCCTGTGTCCACCTCAGCAGGAGGAATAATGACTGCACCAGCCATCGACATATTTTCTACTCCTAGTTCTTCTAACAGGTACAGTGGAGAGTAAGGGTACTTTTGAGTATTTAGTCTGAGAGCTTAGCTTCTTCAAATACATGCTTTATAGATGCTATGAGTTTGTTTTATGATTTTGTAATTACAAATTAATACAAAAGGTATAGTAAACAATGCAGTTGGTATACTACCTAAATAAATATAAGGTTTATATAACTAGGAAATGGAATATGGTTAAATTACTAATTTTTAATTGGAATATACTACAAGGGAATGGGTGTTTTCTTAGGAAAGTCAGAGTCTTTCCAGAAAAGGTATTGTTACTCAAATTCGATAGAAACTTAAAGACATCATGTTCAGGTATTTTTCTGGACTTCTTTATAATTATGTGAAATGGGGAGCATGCAGCTATTACCGTTTAGAATTTTTTTTTGAGGCTTACATTGAAGCTTTGCAGTCTTAATTTTTTGGGAGTAGGGTACAGGAGACCAACTGATATAGCAGAGTTCATCTAGAAATAAAACTGCTTTGTACAATGTTTTCCTAGCACATCTAAGCTGCCAAATGACCTGCTTGATTTGCAGCAGCCAACCTTTCATCCATCTGTCCATGCTATGTCAACTGCTCCTCAGGTAGCAAGTACATGGGGAGGTAAGCTTTCATTCTCCTTTAAGTGCTGTAGAGGAATCTTCCCTCTCCATTCAGTAGTAGAGGTTTTGGTTGTATTTGGTACATGGGAACTTGAGAAATAATAAACTAATTTTTATCTCCTGAAGACAGTTTTTATTCTATATGAAGTATTAGAATTCATAGTTAATTATGAAGTAAGGTTTAGGGAAGATGAAGTTAAGTATGAGAGGAATGATCACTTTTTAAAGTATGAGATCACCCTTCAATGTGAATTTCAAAGGTACAGTAATTACTGCTTTTGATGTCGGAAAAAATTTCCTGGGGGGTAAAAGCCTTACTTTTATGTATGTAGATGATAAAGTTCTGGTAAAACTCATATTATGTTATCAACCAGCAAAGTATGTTGTGACCAGGTATCTCATGGTGATTCTTGTCCTTTTTAATTAATTGTATTTTATTTTATTTATTTAATTAGGTGTGTTTAAAATGTTGATTTAATTTAGACTTGTAATATAACAGCAATGTTTGGTGCCCTTGAGTAGGATTTAGTTCTAAGGTGATCATGGTCTAGTGCCTTAAAAGCAAAGTGCTAATATATATGTGTTTCACAGTTTTAGTTAGGCATTTGCTTCTCAGATCATCTCCTTTGGATGGTTTTGGTGTGTATGTATGTATGTATATATGTATGTATGTTATTTTATAAATAGTCATCAAAAATTGCTGGAAAGAAAAAGATATTTTCAGGAAAAATGATGCTAAGTAGGAAATTAGAAAATGTTAAAATTTGTATTGGCTTTCATGTAATGTTTGAATTATTAAATTTTTATAGCATGTAAGATTTTCATATTCAATCATTTGATTTAAAAATACAGTTTACATGCTTTTCTTCCTTTCTTCCCTCCCCTCCAGTGTCCACCCCTCCCTCCCTCCCTCCCTCCTTTCTTTTTTTTTTTTTGTAGTAGTACTGAATATTGAATCCAGGACTTGCCCACATTAGGCAGAGGGTCTGGCATTGAGCTGCATTACCAGCCCTGAGACACTGTTCTATGTACTAGAATCTAAGCTCTGTGAAGGCAAGGCTTATCTATTATTAATTAGAGAGCACTTGGTGGCGCCGGTGGCGGTGGTGGTGGTGGTGGTGGTGGTTTGGGGGACAGCAGCATTTGTGCCACATTTGGTGGAGTCAGTTCTCTCCATCCACCTTAACGTGGATTCTAAGAAGCCAGCTAAGTCTCTACCAGAGCCTTGTTGTTTTTCTCACACTGTATGTAGCTCGGGCTGGTGTCAAACTCATGGCAATTCTTCTGCCTCAGCCTCCAAGTGTTAAAATAGTAGGGGTAGAACCAGCCCTAGAGTAGTTGTTATATGTAGATATAAATAAATTAATATAATAAATACTTTGTTGAATAAGTGGGCATTTTCTTTTCAGTACAGGTTGTAAAGAATTAATAACTAAGCATTAGATTTATACTAGTTTTGTGTAAGCAATAAGGTTAGTTTAGTTTAATTTAGCAAAATCGTGAGATTTGAGTATAATTTCTAAAGAAGGTAATTTAATAAGTATATTAGAATTATTTTAGAGTTAAACTATAGACAACAAATTAAAGGTTATGAAAGGAGTTTCTTGGTGCTGGAGAAATGGCTCAGTGGTTAAGAGTTCATGCAGCTCTTGTAGAGGACCTGGTTCAATTCTCAGCACCCTTGGTGGGCAGACCACAACTCGTGTGGAGATCTGATGCCTCTAGCCTCCTTGCACACTCACATACACATACCCAGTCACAGACATAAACATAGTAAAATCTTAAATCTAAAATAACAATAGAGTAATAGAGTAGAAAAGCATTTCTTTTTTTTTTTTTTTTTTTTTTTGGTTTTTCGATACAGGGTTTCTCTGTGTAGCTTTGCGCCTTTCCCGGGACTCATTTGGTAGCCCAGGCTGGCCTCGAACTCACAGAGATCCACCTGGCTCTGCCTCCCGAGTGCTGGGATTAAAGGCGTGCGCCACCACCGCCCGGCAGAAAAGCATTTCTTAATGTTCTGACAGATCATGGGTTCAGAATTTTGAGTTCGATACATTTTTATGTTTTATTTTCCATTTAATCTCAGTTGTGCTCTTTGGGGTGTGGGCAGCAGGGAGGTCTCTATTTTGTCCTGACTGTCCTGGGATAAAGTAGATCAGGCTGGCCTCAAGCTCACAAATAACTCCTGTCCCTGTGCTAGGGTTAAAGGCATGCACCACCACTTCCAGCTCTCAGTGGCTTTTTAAAATATTAGAATATGGGCTGGAGAGATGGGTCAGTAGTTAAAAACACTTGCTATTCTACCGGGGTTCAGTTCCCTCCACCCACATGCCATCTCACAAATGCCTGTAACTCCAGTTCCAGGAAATCTGATGCCCTTTTCTGGCCTCTACTGGCACCAGACATGCACATACATACTTAGATACAGCCAGAACACTCACACATATAAAATAAAAAATAAGTATATTTTTTAAATATTAGCATTATTAATAAGACCATTAAATAATTTTAATTTCTTTCCTTTATTTTTAATTTTTTGATAGTTAATTAGCTTTTTTGTTGTATCTTTTTTAAAAAATGGTTGTTGGTTCCTTATTAGTCCTCCTTCCATGAATGGCCAAGATAAGGAGAGAAGAGAGAACAGGCCAGCTGGTGCAGGGAGGGGACATTTCCACAACATTCCATTTATACATAGAACTAAACAGATAAGCACAGAGTTTCTCTTGCAGTGAGAAATTAATCTTCTGTTAACTTTATTTTAAAACTATATTTGTTTATAGAGATGGTGTGTGTGTGTGTGTGTGTGGAGAGAGAGAGAGAGAGAGAGAGAGAGAGAGAGAGAGAGAGAGAGAGAGAGAGAGAGAGAGAGAGAAAGGCGCGCAAATGTTAACTTTTGGGAGTCCGTTTTCTTTTCCATCATGTAGATCCCAGGGATCAGACTCAGGTTGTCAGGCTTGATGGCAGGTGCCTTTATGTGTTTAGCCGTCTCATCAGCACTTTTTTATTTTAAATAAAGAAGCTGAAAAGTTGTTTTTCTAAACAAACTCAAAATTTTAAGGGTTGGTATACTCAACATTCCAAAGGAATGGAACTATAAAATTCCTATATATCATGTACAGTCACTTGAACAAGTAAATCTGAAATGTTGAACTCATGCAGCAGGTAAAATGTAAACTAGGGAAAACAGTTTGCAGTAAACTCAGTCGAAGAATTGTTTCTTAATACTCTATATAAATACATTATCTTTAACTGTATTTTGTTTGTTTTAAATTGCTTTGTTGGCTATTTCTCAATAATTTGCCCCACATTTTAGCATTTAGCTTGTTCACATGAGTAACAAAGACTTTAAAAATAGAAAGCAAATGATGGGCATGATGGCCCACACCTTTGATCCTAGCACTAGGGAGGCAGAAGCGGGTGGGCCTCTGTGAGTTCCCATCTCAAAACAGAGATCCCTAGAACAGAAGGAATAGAAATTGTACTGTTACTTTTCCAAAACCTTAGTTATATCTGAGGAAAGTAGTGTAGACTTTACTATGAGCCCTTTAATGTACACAGAATTCAATCCCTACTTCCTCATAAAAACAATTAACTTCTGAATTGGTCATAGTTTCAGTGTTTTTTATTGCTGCATGATGAGGTAGCTGAAGTATTTAAAGGAATTCAGTCAGTAGAGTCAACAGTAAACAGTTGAATTGTTGTTCATATCCTTGATGTTTGGATGAAAAAACATTTTTTAATTTAAGCTATTTACAATAAGGAAATCTTGCATTTAAGAAAATTTGACCAAAACAGTTTTTAAAAAGAAAGTCTTTTTCTGTTTTTTTTTTTTAATTGCTACAATCCAGGACCTAATGCATACTAGCCAACAGCATTACCACTGAGTTGCAGTTTAAAGCCAGCCTGAACAACATGAGACCTTGTCTCAAGACAAAACAGAAAGTAAATGGACAAAATTATTTTTCAAAAGTTTTCTTTTTTTTAATTCTTCTCATATATTATATACCTACTGCCATTTCCCCTTCCTACCTCTTCCCCAGTCTTCCTCCATCTCCCCTCAGAAAAGAGCAGGCCTCCTAGGGTCATCAACCAAACATGGCATAATCCACTACTATGAGACCAGGCACATGCTATCAAATCAAGGCTGGATGAGGCAACAAAAGCAGTAGGAGGACAGGAGTTCCAAGTAGGCAAGAGTCAGCAACACTCCCCTTCCCCCATCCCACTATTAGGAATCTCACAAGAACACCAAGCTACTCAGCCATACCATATTTGCAGAGGAGCTAGGTCATACCTCTAAAGACTCCCTGATCTCGGTGAGTCCCTGTGAGTCCCACTCAGTTGATTCTGGGCTGTGTTCTTGTGGTATCACTGACCCCTATGGTTCCTCCAGTCCTTCCTCCCCCTCTGCAGGACTCTTGGAGCTCTGCCTAATATTTGGCTGTGGGACTCTGCATCTGCTTCCATCAGTTGCAGGATGAAGTCCCTCTGGTCTCTTTGATGACAATTCTGCTAGAGTCTGATCTCAGAACACTCTGTAAACAGGGCAAGCTGTAGCTTGAAGGTTTTATAGCTGGGTTGGATTTTTCAAAAGTTTTAAGAGTACTAGGGAGATCATTCAGTGGTTCAAGTACTTGCTGCTGGGCAAGCCAGAGGAACCCAGTTTGGGTTCCTAGAACGTATGTAAATGCCAGGGTGGGTATAGTGTCATTCTAGACTTGTAGGTCATTCTAGATTTCAGACCCTAACTGGAAACAAAATCTTACGAGCAAACTTGCCAGATAGACTAGTCAGAATTGGCAAGCTCTGGCTTCCTTTGAGTGCCTCAGTGAATAAGGTGGAAGAGAGATTGAGGAAGACTACAGGTGTCTGCTTCAGGCCTCTATATGCACACCACATAGATGCCAAATACCTGCACTTTCACCACACTGCAGGCACTCGAGAGAGATTTGCCAATCGAGAGAAATAGGTCATAGATCATGACTCCTAGGGCACTGTGTACCTTTCAGTTCCTGAAAAACTAGGCATTCCCTCAGGATGCAGGCTACCTGTGTTTCTCTCCATAATTCCCTGAACCTTACATTTGCCTTTAGTACCAAAACCAGCTTCTTACATCAGTTTATTTCTGAATTATTTTTTCTTACATTATCCCTGTGCTGTTCCATTTGTTGTTGTTTTTGCCTCCATGAGAAAGATGTTAAAGCATCCTGAGTTTGAGAAGTTCATTAGTATATTTTGAGTTTAGAAGTGAGTTTCTTACTGCGAATTGCTATTCTATAGGAATACTTGCTTCCTAGAAAATAACTTAGGATAATGAAAAAAATTTTAAGGATGCTTTATAATTAAAGCCATTAATTTGTTATTTTCTTGTGATTTTCTAGTTTTTAAGTCGTTACATTTAAGGTTAATGAATATTTGCCTTGAATTGATTGACTAAGGGAAAGTGCCTGTCAGAGTAAGTGGTCTAACTGGTCCTTAGATTGTTGATTATTGTTCGTTTATGTAGTGGTAAAACAGGAACAGATTGGAAGGGGCTGCTGATTGAAAGTATAGAACCATCCTCTTGACTTTAATTATTACAAAGAAAAATAGGATGCTATATGTTTGCTGTCCTTTATTTTTTTCCCCCCCTTTAGCTAACCCTTTAAATCTTGAGGCTTTAATCACTAGAACAACTATCTTGAATGAGGCAAACAAACGGGAATATGTAATTCGAGAGTAACTTTAGATACAGAATTGAAGGAGAAAAGCCTGTTAGTTTTATGAAGGGAACATTTGTTACCCTGTAGGTAACCACTTCAAGACTTTCAGAGCTGTTCCCAGACAGCTGGGCAGTCATCTCAGTTGTCAACAGGTCCTCCTCTCTCTTTTCCTTCACTTTATTTAATTTTTCTGACTATTGAACCTAAACAGGAGTTTTACAAATATTAGAATCAGTTTCTTACCTTAATTTGAAATGACTATTTCTTCTGCAAATTTACTCAATACCATACATTTACCAAATGCTTATTTCAATGATTTGAATAAACAGAATTATGCCATCAAAACCAGTACACTCAGCCAGAGTAGGTGCAAGGTGAGTGGTATGGAAATATTTTGGTGGTTATTTTCTTATTTAACTATGTGACTATTGGCTTTCTAATGTGGGAGAGCAAGTCTGTCAGTAATGATCTGCTGTGGTTGTTAATGGAGACAATTTCCCCCTAAGGATTTCTATATGTTAAATGCAATTCTTTCATCTTAGTGATTAAATGTTTTTGTGTGTAAAATTAATAATAATATAGCTACTACTTTTCACTTTGCATCTTTCGACTAATTACAATACTAATTTATTTACTTCCTTTCTTCATTTTGCTGTAATTCACTTGGACTGCACAGATCCTTTCTCTGCTACTCTAGATGCTGTTGATGATGCCATTCCAAGCTTAAATCCTTTCCTCACAAAAAGTAGTGGTGATGTTCACCTTCCCATTTCTTCAGATGTATCCACTTTTACTACTAGGACACCTACTCATGAAATGTTTGTTGGTAAAGTACCATTTAACCTTTTTTTTCCAATTAATGTTTATACTAAGTATTTTTTTTAACTTATGTGCTAATTACTTTTATAATGCTACAGTAATTACTTTGGATTTTAACATCAAATTTTAAGATAAACTGGAATGATAATGTAGTAAGATTCTTAAATTGATTCTTTAAATACTCCTGGTGGTATTTAATGCAGATTTTAGGAACTAGAGTTCTTTGATTCTGAATTTCCTGGGTTTTGTTGTCTGCTCTAGTGTAGCACTCCAGCTATCTAGTTAGTGTCTTGTATGGTATTCTGCTTATTAGTTCAGAGAACTGATTTAAAAGTAACATCTAAGTTTACATGTTTATGTGTGCTTATACCTTTGTGCACTGGAAGGAGATCTTTTGTCATTCTTGTCATTAAAACTATTGCATATTACAATTTCATGTTGATTTAAGTTGTACATTTCCTTAGTCCCTTTTGTAAGTCTTTTACTTCATTGCTTGTCTAAAGATAAAGGAAAAATGAAAACATATGTATTCCATTTTAACTAATAAATTAGAAAAGTGACAACTAACCTGCCAATACAGTATGAAAAGTCAAAATCTTTTTTTTTCCCCCAAGACAGGGTTTCTCTGTAGTTTTGGTGCCTGCGCTATCGCTCTGTAGACCAGGCTGGCCTCGAACTCACAGAGATCTGCCTGGCTCTGCCTCCCGAGTGCTGGGATTAAAGGCGTGTGCCACTGCCACCTGGCGAAAAGTCAAAATCTTACATGAGTTTTTTAGAAAATAATAAGTTTTAAAGTATATACTAAACTTGAAAAAAGGAAAGCTAGAATCTTTGTCTAGGCCTACTTCTTTATCTGTAAAGTTAGGTATTCGAAGATAGGTTAGAATTGGCTGAAAAGCCAGTGACTTTATACTTCTTTTCCTAATGAAACAGTGTGTGAGGGGGTTGTTTGTTTGTTTGTTTATTAAATTGATATGGTGGTTTTTATTAATCTTTTTAATAGGGTACTCAGAACCTTGTGTTTTTTCAGAAATTTTATTTTAGTAAGTTTTAAATTGAATGCCGACATGGCTTGGATTTCTCTGACTTTTATGTTTTGTTTAATTCATTTTAGTTCCTTTCTCCCCATTCCTTCCTTTTCTCTTTGATCTTGATTGCCTTGTCAGGATTTTCTTGGCACTCAGGCTTACCCTAGTACTACTCTTACATGTCATGAGCCTTCTGTTATTGTTTGCTTACTTTATTGATGTATTTGTACAGGAGAGGTTTCTTTTTTCTGTATAATGTAACTTTTTATACTTCTTCCCATTAATAAGACTCACTGTATAGCCTTGGCTATCCTGGAAAACTCAATATATAGACCAGGCTGTCCTTGAACTTAAAGAGATCTGCCTGCCTCTGCCTCCAAAGTACTGGGATTAAAAGCGTGTCCTACCACACCTGGCTGAATTTTCATAAACTTGTTAAGAATAAATAGACTCACTTCCATCCCTGCCCCCCAATGGTAATGGAGATTAAAACCTAGAAACTTGGGCACACTCAGCAAACTCTACCGCTGAGCTATATCCCTGGCCCTTACTTGCTTTTGAAAATGTGCTCCTCCCCTTTTGTTTTTGTTTTCCTTATTTTTTTAAGCATATTATGATTTTATAAATAGATACCTATTATGCTCTTTAGTCTGTACTCATGACTTGGACATCTTCATGAGAGTGTATTACCTGTACTATTACTACCTTGTGGAATTTAGAGCTCTTTGTGTATTCATTGAATTTATTGATTTCTTTCCAACTGTGTTCTTTTTTCATGTATGTTTGTGTATATCTGTACGAGTGTATGTCATGTATATATGGGTGCCTTTGGAAGCCAGAAGAAGGCATTGGATATCCTGGGGCTGGAGTTAAAGGCAGTAGCGAGTCACTTGATATGGGTGCTGGGAATTGAACTCTGTTCCTCTGGAAGAGCTGCAACTATTCTTAACTACCAAGTCATCTCTCCAGCCTTGCAAATATGTTCTTGGTTAGTGCACTACAATAAAAATAAAGTCCAGCTAATTGTATGTGTTTATGCATAGTACTTGATTCCCTTCATTTAAATTGTCATTAAAAGTATACATACCACTCAGGAGTGGTTGGCTCATGTCTTTAATCTCCTTAATCCTTTAATTAGTGTGTCAGGGTGTAGATGTGTATCTGTGTATGAGCACCACAGTTCAAATGCAGAGGTCTGAGGACAACTTGTTGCCGCTGGTTTTCTCCTTCCACCATGGAGGTCCTGGGCATTGAACTAAGGTTGTTAGGCTTGATGCCTTTACTCACTGAGCTATGTTGCTGGCTTGTTTTTAAAGATACTTGGGCTAGGCACTGATGGCACACACCCTTAATCCCAGCACTCAGGAGGCAGAGGTGGCGAATCTCTTGTGAGTTCAAAGCCAGGTCTACAGAGCTAGTTCCAGGACAGCCAAGGCTACACAGAGAAACTCTGTCTTGAAAACAGAAAAAAAAAGGGGGTGGGGTGGGGTAAGGGAGGACTGGAGAGATGATTCAGCAGTTAAGAGCACTGACTACTATCCTAGAGGACCTGGGTTCAATTCCCAGAACCCACATGCCAGCTCACACCTGTCTCTAACTCTTAAGATCCAGCACCCTTATACAGACATACATGCAGGCCAAACACCAATACACATAAAATAAAAATAAATTAATTTTTTTTAAAAAAGAAATGTTTGGGATATTTTTTTTTATCCCAAATGCTTGCTGTTTTGTGCCTCTAGGTTCATTTATTATGTCCTTTTGAGATTTGCTCCAGATATTTGTGTGTAGATTGGTGCTGACCAATGACAGTTTTCACCGGGTCTTATGAAAGTCAAGAATGGGCCCGATAATAAGATTATTTCAGACAGCTTGCTCATTCGCTTCCCTCCTTCCCTCCCTCCCTTTTCCTTCAAAATGTACCTTTTGAAATAGTGCTGTTAGCTGGGCTTGATGTTGTTTGCTTATTGTTTGTTGAGGTAGGGTTTCACTATGTGGCCCAGATTGGCCTGGAATGCCTTCTGCTTTTACTGCCTGAAGGTTTTGTTGTCTCCCCCAGTGTCATTTGCGTGTGTGTGTGTGTGTGTGTGTGTGTGTGTGTGTGTGTGTGTGTGTGTACCATGACATGACATGGAGGTTAGAAGACAGCTTTGTGGAGTTGGTTCTTCTTCATCCGATATATAGTTCCGCTAATTGACCTCAGGTTATGAGGTTTGTATGGCTCAACCTTGAGGTTTTAAACTTTAAAATTTGATAATCCTGATAACTGAAAAAGTAACAGAAGACCATTAAGTTAATGATGTTCATTGAAACAGTAAGGAAAAACTTGACCTCAAAGGGAGGTGTGGGTGTGTGTACTGTGTGTGTACTGGATGCACAGTGGTATACAGAAAAATGATTACCTTAGAAATATGTTGCTTGCTTCCCCAGGAGCTATTACAAATTAGTCTATGTAGGGTATGTATGTATACACACACACATACACACACACTTGAGGTGCATGTTTTGAATTACTTTTTTTTCTTTTTTTTTTCTTTTCTTTTCTTTTCTTTTTTTTTTTTTTTTTTTTTTTTTTTTTTTGTTGTTGTTGTTGTTTTTGAGACAGGGTTTCTCTTGTGTAGCTTTGCGCCTTTCCTGGAACTCACTTGGTAGCCCAGGCTGGCCTCGAACTCACAGAGATCCGCCTGCCTCTGCCTCCCGAGTGCTGGGATTAAAGGCGTGCGCCACCACCACCCGGCCTTTTTTTCCTTTTTAATCTTTCTTACAGCTAATAAAGTTCACAGTTACCCTAGGGACTTCAAGAAATGACTTCGCTACAATAGGAAATAATAAAATTGTTCCTAGGTTGCTGTGTAAAGGGTAGAAAACAGGAACATTATAGCAGAAGAAGATGGGAATTAGATGTAATGGCCTAGCTGTAAATTGTTGTTAACTATATGACCAAAAGATTAGTGGTCCTTTAGCCAAGATTATTCCCAGAGTGTAGGAAGTACCATTATACATCTTGCAGTGTGGTAGTAGCGTGGACACATGCAAGCACAGTAACGTTTTGCTCTTAAGAAGCTATGATAAGAACCATTAAGCCCTTGCAGTGTTAAAGCTTTATATACGTTTGTCACTAAATCAGTGAGTCAAGAATTCTAAGATCCTTTTGAAAGACTGGTTAAGAGATGTAAATACTAAATGATTTTGTACTTTGATAGTATTTGTTTCTCATCGTAAGACCGTAGTTTTTGAAGTAAACTTATTTAGGGTTAGAATAAGGTCAAACTTTAAACATTCTCAAAAACTTGTATATACTCAATATTCATATTATAACCCCAAATACTATATAGTATCACTAATATATGTACCACTTTTTAAGTGATAGTGACAAAAACATTACTGAGGCTGGAGAGAAAGCTGAGGTGTTAAGAACACTGGCTCCTTTTCCAGAAGACCCAGGTTCAATTCCAAGGACCACATGGCAGTTTGCAGTTGTATGTAATTCCAGTTCCAGGGAGCTCCAATGCCCTCCTTTGGTTCACAGAATCCTGTCTGCGTGTGGGCCTCATAAAATCCGCCCCCCCTCCCCCCCCCCCACGCACTCAAGATAAAGATAATTTAAAAAACAAAAACCTTTAAGAAATTTATGTCAGCATTTTTTTTTTATTCTTGTATTTATTCTGGATTTCAAGTAAGGTTTTGGTGATGGTCTCCTCTTAGGAGAAAGAGAACCTGTGAAGAACTCTTAATTCCCTTGTTGGTAAAGATGCTAACCTTCTAAAATTGGGTGCTTTGGTGTGCTTCAATTCTGACTTGATAGAACTTTAGGAAGCAAGAGACTTTAGAAGCAAATAACTACAGCCTCCTATAAAGGCTAAGAATTTCCCTAATGTTGAAAGTGGTGAGTTGAATTCAGAGAGTGAGTGGGAGTTGAATGTCATTTTCTTTTATGTTCCAAAAACAGTTGGACACAAACATTTGTGAAGTTGCAACTTTTAGAATCCTGCCAGTTCTCAGATTTATCTTAAACCTTGTAACTCCTGGGCCAGTGATAAGGCTCAGCAGGTTAAAGGTGCTTTCTGTCAAACACTGTGACCTGAATTTGTATCCCAAACTCACATGGTGGAGGAAAGAAATAACTCTCAAAAGTTGTCTTCTGACTTCTACACATGCACTGTGGCGTGTGTGTGTGTGTGTGTGTGTGTGTGTGTGTGTGTGTGTGTGTGTGTGTGTATCACACACATACATACAAGCAGGCTCAAATAAATACATGGAATAGTAATTTTTTTTAATGTGTAACTGTTGGGGTGAGGTAGGGAAAGCAGTAGGTGATACAGGATACAGAAGGTCATATAGGTAGAGAGATAATACAGAACCTTGGTGTTTTAGATGACTAGATTTTAAGAAATTATTAGATGAAAATAAGATAAAAGACAAGCAAAGGTTTCACTTCTGGAATGAAGTAAGCTCCTGATTCATGTATGTCGCTCAGTCTTCATTTCTTAGTGGGTGATTTTAATGGAAATGTAGCTGAATGTGATGGCTCACTCTGTAATCTCAGCACTTGGGGCTGAGGCAGCAGATCACTTGGACTATAGTGTGATGCTACGTCTCAAGAATGTGAGGTAGTGGAAAAAACATCTTGCTTGAAAAACCAGCTTTTTTGTTTAAGGAATTGATTGCTTTCCCCCATTCTTTTACCATTACCATTATTAATTTATAGTCACTATATTTAACTCTTAATAATAGTAGAAAATTGAGCATGTTTTCATTTTGCTTTTTCTTAGGATTCAGTCCGTCTCCAGTTGCACAGCCACACCCTTCAGCTGGCCTTAACGTTGACTTTGAATCTGTGTTTGGAAATAAATCTACGAATGTCACTGTAGATTCTGGCGGTAAGAAAGATGTTTTTGCTTTGTTTTTGTTGATTCAAAATATGATAGTATGTTAATGTAGATTCTCCATAGGAAACATGATACTGCTTTTAGCATTTATAAATTGGAGTAGGTTGATCTTCCCCCAACTACTTGATGAGAATTCAAGGAATATTAATTTTACCATTTTTTCTTGGTAACACTTTAGAGTTTGGGAAAGTTTTTTGTTTTTGTTCCACAGTGCAGTAAGAGAAAATTTCTTGTGTGCAAAGTGCTGTAGCTTTTCAATTATAATTTTTATTTGACTGAAATGAATAATGACCATATTGTTATTACAGTGTGTGAGATTAATTATTTTTGAAACTGAGGATATAGTGTATGCTTACCCTAACTTGTTTAGGTAGTTTATCTATAAGTGAGTAGAGTACATTAAAAGGTTTGTGACTACAGGGCTTTTAAAAAATCATTTTGATAGTTATTATTATTAAAGTACACCTACTAATTTGTCTTAAAAAACTATAACACTCTAGAATGAGGTTTGTAGTTCATGCTTATTATCTTGAAGTTTATAAAATTACTCTAAAACTTTAATGTTTTAATTTTATTCCTACAGGAAGACAGTCATTGACTTTGGCTAACAATTAAATTTTAACTTTAAAACATAATGAAGTATTTTTAGTTGCATAATATATAATTAGTTATCCATAAAAGTAAGAAGCAATCTTACATGTATGGACTAAGAATTTATTTAATGTGTACTGATAGGCTTATAATTCTGTATTTAGAGGGTTCATTTGACTTTTCTGTTTTGAATTTGGCTTGTCTAGGAAAAGGGAATTGGAGAGTAGTAGTTCTTACTTTGTAAATCAGTTACCGTTTTTTTTTTTTTTTTGGTGATTTCTGTTTTTAAGCTCTAGCATTTTTGGATCAGTCATGCTATTGAGTCCCTGAGCAGGCTAGCTTGGTTGTGTTTGTTTTTACCTTTTATCCTTTGGTGGAGAACCTTCATAGCGTTTTATTTTTGTTTTTAGGTAAATTTATGTAATTAATTAGTTTTCTTAGGTACAGTTGTCTTAATTAATTATTTAAAATTAATAATTTTTATTTATGTGTATGGGTTTTTTGCCTGCCTGTCTCTGTATGCACCATGTGCATGCAGGCTCACTTGGAGGCCAGAAGAGGGCATTGAATTCCCTAGAACTGGAGTTACAGGCAGTTGTAAGCCACCATGTGGGTGCTGGAAACTAAGCCTGGGTTCTCTGAAAGAGCAGCTGGTATTCTTAACCACTGAGCCATCTCCCCAGTCCCTGACTCACGTTCTTATATTCCCAAGTATGAGAAGCAAGAAAAAGTCTCTAATATGCCTTCTTGGGCCTATGAGATAGCCCAGGGGTAAGGGCACTTGCTTCTAAGCCTTACAGTATGAGTTTCATCCCCAGGTCGCACATGGTGGAAGGAGAGAACCAACTCCTACAAGTTTTCTTCTGACCCATTCACACACGCGTGACAATTTCAAAACAAAACCAACTTTTAAAAAGGGTTTGTTGTAGCTGGGCATGGCTGCATATGCCTTTAATCTCACCACTTGGAAGGCAGAGAGATTGGTGGGTCTCTGTGAGTTTAATGTCAGCCTGGTCTACATAGAAGTTCTGGCCCAGTCAGCTGCACAGTGAGGATCTGTCTCAAAAAACTTTGTTTTTTAATTTTTTAATTTTTTTGAGGTTAAAAGGCTTATTTTATATTTTTTTAAATTACATGTGTGGAGAGGCAGGTGTATGCACATGAGTGTAGGTGCCTGTAGTGGCTAGAGACATTGGATCTCCTGGACTCAAGTTCCAGATACTTGTGAGCCACCTGATATGGGTGCTAACTGCTCAGCCATTTCTTCAGCTCCAGTACAAAAGATGTTTGAAAACATTCTTTCTCAGCATAAAAGGGACTTTAGGATTGAGTGTTGAGAACAATTGGCTGGGGTAGGGAGAGATTTACATTCTGTCTCCTTCCCTTTTGTAACTTTTAATAAAAAAACATCTCCTTTAACCTGGATATAATTTTGTCATTAGATTGCACAATTATTTCTGTCAGAGTTCGCTTGAAGATGGCAGATCTCTCCTCTTTGCACATGAGGCATTTCCCGTGTTGTGGGAAAACTTGCAGTGAGTAAACAAGGAGAAAGGGGAGCTCCTTTAGAAAGCTGCAGCCATGAAGTTCCTTACGCATCCCATTTCGTCTGTTTGTAACTTTAAGGCTTTGATGAACTAGGTGGACTTCTCAAACCAACAGTGGCCTCTCAGAACCAGAGTCTTCCTATTGCCAAACTTCCACCTAACAAATTAGTGTCTGATGACTTGGACTCATCTTTAGCCAACCTTGTGGGCAGTAAGTAGTCCTTTGATTCTTCAGTTGTCCTTAAGCTTGTTTATTAAAATGATTCTGGTTTTTAAATACTTTTCTCTTTTCCTAGATCTTGGCATTGGAAATGGAACCACTAAGAAGTAAGTGTCTTGTTTCTATTATTTAAACATCATGTTTCTGTATTAAAGCTGATGTGACTTTTACTTCAGAAGTATGTATAGAGACATCAGTTTGGTACTCTTATTGTTCAGTGTGTTCGTGTAGTACAGAAACATTGTATGTTTATGTTTTTTTAAAGTGATGTCAGTTGGAGTCAACCAGGTGAAAAGAAGTTAACAGGAGGATCTAACTGGCAACCAAAGGTTGCACCAACAACTGCCTGGAATGCTGCAACAATGGTGAGTTGAGGAAGCTTCTGATATTAATTAATACACGGATATCTTAACTGAGAGTGTAACAGACATGAACGTGATAGACATAAATGGAAAGATTCTGACTGAGTTTTACTATGTACTTCATGTTTTCTTTAAAGCTGGCTTACTGTCTTTGTCAGGCAGATTTTAATACTTAACCTGTATTTAAAGACTGTTCCAGGCTAAACATTATTTTAATAAGTATTGTGCGGTTGTGGTAGGAGCTATTTTCTCTCACATTAGAGACAAGAATACGAACACAGTTCCTAAAAAGTACAGCAGCATTACAGAGTTCTTGAGTATTGGGATGCATCCTTAGCATGTGGCCTAGAAGCTATAGACAGGGTACACTGTGTTGTCACTCTCAAATTATTTGTCTAGAATCTGAAGACCTTATACCCTTTAGACCTCATTGTAGGTAAACAATTTTCTTGGGTTTTGTTAATATTATATAGTTTATGGAGTTGATTTTTATTTTGTGACCATTTAATATTTGATTGAAGTTGCCCCGATCACTGAGTTAGTGAAAACTGAACCAATTTCACATTCTAAAAAGCCTCATTCTAAGCCAGACAGACATACTGGTACATGGCCTCAAATCCCAGCACTTGGAAGCAGAACATCTAGTTTATTCCATCTTACTGGGGAGTGAACTATTGTGTGATTCAATATTTTATGCCTTTGTACATGTACATGAATAACTTAGAAAGTACTGTGAGTATCGAATTTGGGGATTATAAAGTTCACTAACAGCAAGCAGGTGAATTGATTAACAGTGTTTGCTAGCTAAGTAGCATCCAATACTAAAGAGGTTCTATTGATGTTTTTAATTACTGTAAGACATCATAGGCCCAGAATAGCTTGTGGCTATTTTCCTGTCTTTGGCCTGTTTTATCTTAATCTACCAAGTCTCCTCTCCCTCAGCTAGGGAAATGCATACCCTTTCTGTTGGAACACTTTGAAGTGTAGTTTTCTTTTAGTGGGATGTTGGCAGGGTTTTGATTACCTAGGTGCTATATATTATAGCCTCCCTAATTGCTGTTAGAAAGCTCCGTTGTGCTTAACAATAGCAGCTTTCTTGTCATTAAGTTCCTTACAGGACATTGCCCTGTTTACTTTGGGTTGCATATATGTTAAAATTGTGGGCTGAGGTTAAATCTGTGTACTGGTAAGTTTTGACTATTTTTAAAGAGTTAATAGCTTTAGATGTTATAAAATTAATTCAAGTTTAACTTTGTTTTATTTTTGTTTTTTTGTTTTTTGTTTGTTTGTTTGTTTTAAGGGGGCAGGTGTGAGTATGTGCAAAGTTTTGATGTATAGCTTAAACTGGCTCTGAATTTACTAAGTAGTTGAAACCAGCTTCAAATGCACCATCCTCCTCCCATGACCTTTCAAGTGCTAGAATTATAGGTGTCTAACACCATGTCTGGTTCATAGTTTAGGTTTTACATACAAACACAAGCATATGCACATGACTTACAGTAAGTATATCCTAAGATTATAGTGTTCTCTCAGGAGAGTTTGAGTACATACTTCACTTTGAAGTACAATGTTATCTGTGCTTCATTTTAAAATTCCCAAATGAAAAAAACACTTGAAAAGCTGATTTAAATTGAAACCTGATTCTGAATCCAGTGTTTTTCCATGATAACATACCTCAGTGACTAGAACTGGTGGGGTGTTAGGTTAGTGGGCCTCATGGCTGCAGATGGGATTATATGCATTAATAATGTATGTACAGTACTGTAAGTACAACATCGAATATTAAACACAGTGGGTGTTTGCTTATTTAATGTTAAGTCATTGTTAATCTTTATGAAATACTGAAAGCTTTGAATAGCATTTGCCTTAATATTGACTACTAGAATGTAATAAACACCTAACCATCTAGCATTTGTATGTAAGTTGGCAAGATAACAGTGTGTTGTATATGGTAGTGTGTGTCATATCTTAAGATATTTGTTTAAAATATTTGTGTGTATTTTATATTTTTTTTTTGATGGCTAACATGTGAGACCTGTGATGTGATTCACTAAGAATAAACTGCTGCTTATGGTGTTACTTTACATTTCTAACCTTTTAATTAATTCTTTAAACACTGTCAAGGTTTTTAATTTTTAATTTTAAAACAAAATCATTTATTTTATTTAAATATTTGTTATGCCACAAACTCTTTACATTGGTAATCCCCACCCTAGTGGTAGATATATGATGTCACCCTATTTGAGAATGAACTTGAATTTTCCTTACTGACATCACTGGTATATTTTATGTTTTAATGATGTTTGTAATTAGTAAATCATTGTGTCTATAGTGGGAGGTAGCTAAAAGTCTGTTCCCCTTGTCAACCTTGATAGTGTTTGGTAATAGATGTTCTTTCATTAGATATAGAAATACCCGGAATTTTAGGTAGTGAATGTACATGTAAACTAAAATGCTCTCTGTGTATTTTGTTGTGTAAGTACTTGCTCTAATCCAGTGTTATTGCATTATGTAATTGTTCTCCCTGGGAAAAACAGAATGGCATGCATTTTCCACAATACGTAAGTGACCAAAAACTAGCCCTTCTTCTTTTTTTCTTTTTCTTTTTCTTTTTTATTTGGCAATAAATTGGCATGCTATTAACCACCGCTGCAGCAGAATCTCATAACCTTCCAGCTAGTCCTTGTTTTCACATCCAATTTTCAGTGTGCCAGAAATTCTTCCTAGCATTTACTGATTTTCATGGGTGTGTTGCAGAATTGATTCTGATGGTGGCATGGGAAATACAGTTTTTCTTTCTTGCTTAATATTCCGCCATTTGCTGCCAGATGGCTGGGTGTCTGTGTGTGTATCTGTGCTGCCACCATGCACTTGATCACTTTTGAATGAAGGGAAATGTTGATTGTGGTAATGTTTGAAATAACAGTTGCATGTAATCTTACAGGCTTCTGCTGTACTTGGCAGTTTGTCTTACTGCTCTTGTAGATCTTGGTTTTGAAGTAGGGAGAGACCAATACGCCCTACATGCTCGCCTAAATACTAAACTTCACTTGTTAGTGTTATTTTTTAAAGTTATGCTTCATTTAACTTCATGCATATGTTCAAATTGCTGTATAATTTCATGTTTTCAAGCATATTTTAACTATGTTATTGGTCTTTCACCTGTATTCAGTTTTAGTCTTTTAAGAGTGATACGCAGGAAATATTGTTAAGACAGCAGCCATATCTAAAACAGTTTGTTTCTAGATTGTATATTTACAAGTCATCAGTTAAAGAAGTAGAACAAGAAGACCTCATTAAAATACAAACTTAGAACTTGATTGTTCCTTTTAAGTAATGGATAGTTGTAGAACAAATTAGGAAGCTAACATACAGTTACATACATGAATGTTGTGATAATAGGAATAGTCACTCGGAGGCACTTTGAGATCTTCCTATGGTTCTTTGACAACCATGAACAAGATCCTTAGAAACTTATTTTTTGAATATCAGGTTACTAACTGATGTGGAATCTTTGGGTTTTTTTTTTTTCCTTCTTTTTTTCCTTCCAATACTAAAGAAATACACTAAGAAAAAGTCCATATTATCTTTTAATTGATAAACATTTTGTTGTTGTTGCTTGTTTATTTGTTTTTTGAGACAGAATGTGTAGCCCTGGCTGTCCTGGAACTCAAATATTTTTATGAGAATGATAAACTTTAAATTTTGGATCTTTGGATATTTTTAAATACTTGGAGACTTTTTTATTTGTTTGCTTACCTTGGTGGAGCTGGGGATAGAATCCAGGGTCTCAAACAGAGCAGGCAGGTGCTCTGTGGAAAGATCTTTGAAAGCTGTAAAGTAGGTTATGATCTTAGACTACTGTTGAGTCAAAGTTTAAGTGTTTTTTTCCCTTAACAAATCGCTTTTCTGCTAATTTTGAGATTTTATTTCTCATTGAGTATATTAATTGACAGTTACCAGTAACCACAAGTGTCACTTAATCATAGCTGTCTTAGCAATTTGTTCTAAATAGAAATCTGACAATCCTTTAAACTCATGCCATGTAGGAATTAACATTTCCTTGTTTACTTTTTCTTTTTGCCATGTCAGGCACCCCCTGTAATGGCCTATCCTGCTACTACACCAACAGGCATGATAGGATATGGAATTGTAAGTATGTTTCTAAATACAACGTTTCGGAAATGGAGTAATTTATTTCTAATATGATTTATTATATTCTTAGATTTTTTTTTTTAATGCCTTGTAGATACTACTGGACCCAGAACCTAGCCATTGCTTCTATAAGTATTTTTTAGAATAGTTGTAAAATAGATATTGTTATTTTTCCCCTTATAACTTTGCTGTGCATGTTGTTTTTCATTACAAATTTACTTAACTGTTAGTGTTAACTCCAAGCTATTTTGGTACGATTTGGTGAGATGATACCACCTTAATACTGTAGAATTGTATAGGGGTAAATTTAGTGGGGTATAGGCTGGGATGATTTTACTCTGACCGTGATTGTTGGAGTACAAAACCAGTCTTTGAACCAGTCACCATTCTCACAAATCTGTATTCTGTTATCCTCAGTGACATGTGATTAACCTCTGGTCTCCACGTGTGTGCTTGTACCTATACATACATGAATATGCATGCTCACCTACACATATGCACATACACACAAAATCAGCCATTTATGATCATTTGCATAGTGGCATAAAATTTGATTTGATTACAAAGGCAATGGGCTTCCTCTGAAATATATTAATGTTTAGACATAGAGCGTGCAGTTTTCTCTGTATATAGATGTAGAAAAATCTGGATAGTTGAAGCTTTTTCCTCCGCCATCACCTCCTCCACTCTTTCCTCTTCCTACTCATTTTTTTTTTTTTCCCTTTTTGGTCAATATTTCTTTGTTATACTACAATAAAGTTTTTAAGATTGGCAAATTTATTAGATAGAAAAAGTTAGGCTTTATTTGGTACTTTTTTTAAAGACTTTATATGAAAGTAGTACTAGGAAATTTGTAGATAGCAGTCTTCCTTGAATGCAGAATAATTTGTCCTTTTAGCCAGAGCAGAGGTACTGTTCACCTTTCACTCCTGCTGGCTTTCTTGTTTTCTTCTTCCACAGCAATAAATGTGAGTCATTATTTCTTAACTTCATACTATTCTTTTTTAGCCTCCTCAGATGGGAAGCGTGCCTGTAATGACACAGCCAACCTTAATATACAGCCAGCCTGTCATGAGACCACCAAATCCCTTTGGCCCTGTATCAGGAGCACAGGTATTAATGATATGCATAACTATTGTTTGATTTGGAAGGGCTCTGTAACACTAACAGTTTCTGTCATACAACTCCAGAAAGAAGTTAATCAAACTCTCCCTTTTGTCATGGATATTACTTGCTTTATATCTTCCTGATGCAAGAACTTTTCAGTATATTGATTAATTGCAGGAAATTGACAAGTAGATTACAGGTAATATAGTGGGAACTTCTTATAACTTCATGCTTGTGGTTGTTCCAAAGCTGAGGAACCTTGTTTATTTTGATTCTTGCATTTAGACCCTCAAACCCATTGCCTCAGAGCATGAGCTTGTAGCTGATGGCTTGGGGTTTGCTCTAAGTGTTGCTCTTGGGATGTTTGCAGACTCTTAGAAAGCCTACAGAAAGTTTGGCTGTTATTTTTTTCATTAGGTAACTTTTTGTCACTCAGAGTTATACTAAAGCAAACCAAAACAGTAGGGAAGAGCCCCTGGAAAGGCTGTGTGACTTAGGTTCTTTAAAGGAGAGACTTACTTTATAAAATGCTTCTAATGCTCTCCCTGATGGTTACTCTAAATGTCTTAATTTTATCCTTTCTCGGAGGGAGAAGCATATTAGAGCAGTCTGGATTATGTTTATTGTAGAGCTGTGAGATAAGTGTCTTTTGAAGTGAAGGGTAGCCTCTCCTTATGTGTGGCTCTGCTCATTGCATAGAATTGTTAATGTACTCCTTGATTTCCTAAATGGTGTCCAATGTCAAAAGGTTGGTAGACTGTAATTTTGAAGCTTATTTGAAAACAGAATATTTGATAGCGTGTAGTCCTTTTCTAATACACATACTTAGTAGGCTTATTAGGACATACAGGGTTATAAAGATGTGTATATTTACTTTGAATCTAGTCTCTATTTGATAGACAGACCATGATGGATAGGAGACCGTTTCATACATAGTCCATTTTAGGTAATGAAGTCATTGATCCGTGTCCTCACGTATGCTGCTGAGCTGCTTCCTAGCCAACTTCCACCCCTTTTCTTTGTTTGGGTGCATGTTCATCATTCAGTACCTTCTAGAGATTTTCACTTACTACACTTAGAGAGGTGTATGAAGATCTTTATTTTATATCTAACATTTGCATTTTCCCAGATGTTTATGCAGAAAATGCTGGATCCTCAGGTTTTATTTTTTCCATCTTTCTGTGTTTGTTCCAGAGTCTGTTAATTATATCCTTTTTAAACTTGTACTTTAAATACATTTTACTAATGTTTTATATAAATTAGAATGTTCATTGTTGACGAATAGCTTGTAAATTCATTGTTTGCCATGTGTAGGTAATATGTCAATTAAGTAGGAAGACAGTTACCCTGGTGTCAGTTTTCTTTTAATGAGTATTGACATGATAATGGTTTTAGAGGTTGTTGAAGCTTTTTTATGGTGGCAAAGGTTGTTGTGCTTCCATAGTATCATCACTTCTTAATGAGGAACTCGTGTTGGTTCATCCTTTGTTTATACACAAAATTGAATAGGTGTTTAACTTTAAAAATAAGAATATTATAAAAGTTTTGTTGGTTCCTTTGTTAGCTAAGCTGCTGCTGCTGCTTTTTTATTATTGTCATTTGTTTTTGTTTTGGGAGTACTGCTAATTTTGCTTAAGGTGGATATGGCTAAAAGGAGCAAAATGGCTTATGGGTTTTGTTGTTGTATTTGCAAGTCTGACATCAGTTAAGTAAGTGTCTGAAAGGAAACAATAACACTTTGCTTTTAGGCTTTGCACATGGGCTGAGGGGACAGCTCTGGTACAAAACTTACCTAGCACTCACAAGACCCTGCCTGGGTTTTATCTCCAGCACTATGAAAGGAAGGAACAGGGTGACACGGGGAATGGATGTAATTATTAGTATCAAAATGCAGGACTCTTTCAGAGGTTTTGAAGGTTCCAACTTCATGAACTAGACAAATGATGTTATATGACAGTGGGTCCATGGTCTCTCTGCCCTTCATATTATATTCTCGTGGGGTTTTTTGTTTTGTTTTGGTGTGTGTGTGTGTGTGTGTGTGTGTGTGTGTGAGAGAGAGAGAGAGAGAGAGAGAGAGAGAGAGAGAGAGAGAGAGAGAGAGAGAGAAAGAGAGAGAGAGGTGAGAGAGGTGAGAGGTGTCATACATTCAAACAGTAACCAGCACATACCCACCATAATTCTGTAGGTTGAATAATATATTCCTACATTAGTAAACATTAGATATCAAAATTAAAAAATTAGACTGGTAAATTTTCAAATTAGAGAAGTTCTAATTTCCTCTTATCTGAATTTGGAGGCCATTTTATACAAAGTGTTTTATCGACAAAACATTTTAATACATTTTAAAATGGTCATAATATGTAAGTCACTGCTGATTACTGAACAAGAGAAGTAAAATAATGTTGCCTTCGCCTGAGGAACCTAAAGGTGAGTGCCATTTGGAAGCACAAGTGAATGATGATTCATAGAGTGAGCTTTTCTCAGAGAGATGGAGTGCTACAAATCTAACAGAAGACCAAGAGACATACAGATGCAGTGACTTGATGGGAGCCTTGCACAAGCATAGGTCAATGTTTGATGGTAGGTGCTAGGGATGAATGAACTCATATTTGAGCTAGTGGTTTGTGCCAGGCAGTATGCAGAGTGTTTATGACCACTTAACCTTTATGACAACCATAAACATGGGTACAAGTATTGGGCTTTGGTATTCCAAACCCCATTTTGTGAATGAGCCAGAATTCAGTTCACTTCATCTTTCTATAAATCCCTGGTGAGTCATTCCAAGTCAAGAAACTACACCCAGTTTTCTCTTGAGTTCCTGTCTTTGTTTTTTATAGAAAAGTCAGAGTGGGTGTATAGCATTAAGACTTACTATCCAGTCTTTGTAGTGACTGGAGAATCTAAATGTAAGCTGTTTTCTTAGTTCTATGTATCTATTTTTGGTTTTGTTTGTTTGCTTTGTTCTTGTGAAGGGGGTCTCACAGTAGCCTTCCCTGACCTAGAGTTCATTTTGTACCCATGTTTGCCTTTGAATTTCTGATCTTCTTGCCTCTACCGTTGATTACAAGCAGTGGCGCTGAGCCCAGATTTTCCTTAAGAACTTTAGGTACAAAGCTGCTAGTGTCTTAGCATTAAATTTTGTTCTCATAAACTTTTTGTGGTGCTGGAGATTGAACCCAGGCTCTCCTTCTGTCACTGAGCCATGCTCTTCAACCCCCTTTTCAAGTTAATTTGTGGATTTTGAGACAGAGTCCCACTATGTGTCCCCGGCTGACCTGAAAATTAGGATCCTTGTGTGATTCTGAGTGAGTAGCTGGGTTTTACAAGCCAGCCCCTCAGCCTCTCAGAAGACTGTTTGGAGCCTGGCCCTTCGAGCCTGCTGTTATTTTTTTTGTTCTAACCTGCAGTTTTCAGAGTTTAACTTGTCAGCTCCTTAAAGTATATTTTAAAAGATATTTTAAAGTATTTCTTTGTCTTTTGTTAATTATGATTTCACTACTCTTTCTCCAGTAAGCATTCTATAACCAAGGAAGGAAAGAAAACCAGACAACTCTATTTTGAAGCAAAACGCTTTCTGGAAATGTTATATTTTTACTAAAATGTATTGTTATGTATATGTGCGTGGGAATGGGGGTGTGTGCTGTGCCAGGTGTATGGAGGTCAGAGGATAACCTTGTGGCCAGCCTGTGGCATCAGCTCTCTGTCCACCTTTACATGGATTCTGGGGACAAACACGGTTTTCAGCCTTGGCAGCAATGGTTTTGACCTGCTGAGCCATCTCACCACTCATGTATTCTCAAGAGTGATTCGAGTGGTAGAGGAATCTTGGTTAAGAGCTGTCATCATCAATTACTTAGAAATCTTAGAATTTTTGTTCATATGCTGCTCCTGGCAGTGTTTCATTTTCCTATAAACGAAAAAGACTGAATGTGTGTTGGAGCAGTACAGTGGCCTTTAGTAATGAGATAAATCACTTTGATTTGAATTGACTCATGGCTCTGCTAACTCTTCAGCACTTTATTCCAGGATAGAGAATGCCACTTGGAAAAGAGGGCCAGGGCATTTTCTGTTAGAATTCTGTTACACCTTTCTGTAATGGTATTATTTTATGCCAGCTTCTAAATTTGATTTTGTGATTAATTCTGACAAGTTGAGTTTTTAAAAATTCCTTTCTGCAATATATTAACTATGCTTTTTTGGTGTGTGTTCCTTAGCTCTTTTGAAACTAGGTTCTTTAATTTACTCAAAGAATGATGAATAAAAGGGTCAGCACGTTCTCTCGGGCAGCTTCTTCAGACTTAAGAGTCCCACTGCATCTTAACTCTCTGGAGTGTCCTTGCCCCACCGTCCCTTTTCTTCTTGGTGCTTTCTTTGAGCAGTACTGTAGGCGGCATGTCCTGTTCTTGTTCTTCTTTACCCCTCCATCTGACTACTTTCCCACCAGGGAAGGCTTTATCTGCGCTTTCTGCTAGTGATGGGAAGAGATGGGAGTAGGTGCTTATGGCCACTTGGATGGCCCAGGCCCTGGAGTAGTGTAGCAGCCAGACCACTCTGGGGTGTGGTTTTGCCTGGTTTAGGGGGAAAGTGCTAAGAAACTTGGTGTAGAGATAGATACTGAATCATTGATGGCCTCAAATATGTAATTTTACTGAGTATACACATAAGACTCACCAGTGCATGTCTTACCACTTTAAAAGACTGGAAGGAGTTTGTGATAAGACCATACTTTTTCCCCAAGGGAAATTGAACCCTTTCAACATTGTAAAACTCGTAAGATTGGTAGCATGCTCATGTATTGAGAATGGTAATGTCTCTTCTGTATTCTTCAGGGACATTTCCTCCTGGTGCTATCAGCTCTTTACATTGCTGCCTTCATGAAAACATGATTTAAAAAGACATTTTAGTGTGGGGCTCTCATAGGAGAGTTGCCATTTAAATGCGGTATACAAGGAGCAGGTTTGTTTTAACTTGAAAAGGAAAATCTGTTTGTAAGTGAAGTTAAGAATGGAAATAAGCATGAATGTTTGCACCTTTTATCTCAGTGATTAATGAGTATTTGAAATCATGCTTTTCTGGATAGTCATCCATTCAGGGGGGCTCCAGGGAGAAGGTTGGGGCATCTTTCCAGTTAGGTTTCACTTTCCTCTGCCCCTAAGTGGTGCTTAGAGTGACTGGTATCAAGAGCTCTAGTCAGAGCAGACATGTTGCCCCATCCTCCCATCTATAGCAGCCTATGCAAGTTCATTATCCTTCCCACCGTCTCTTCTTACTGTCTTTGAACGTGTATTTCTGAAACAATACGTGGATTGGGAAAATCTTGATGGCCAAAATAACAAAGGATGATTTTCAAATTTGTAAGTTGGTCATAGTGCCCTAAATGGCAAATTGCTTATACTGGCGAGGTAATATTTGCAGAAATTCATTGACCAATCATTCTTTATGGTGCTTTTTAAAACAAAAACAAAGAAGCAAAACTTAAAAAGAGATGAAATAATTTTTGAAGCATCGAAGAGTTTTTTTGTGACTTAAAATTCTTTATATACTTTAAGTGTTGGAAATATGAATGGAAGTTGTTTTATACTTAGTCAGTTTTAATTTAATACTTAACTGACATTCCCTAAAACTAGTTCTTCTCATAATGGTCCTTTGCTTGCAAGCTCTATGATCCTGTAGTGAGGGAGAAGCCGATAAAAGTTTCTTCCAAACTAAAAGCAGTTTATGTTGGGTTTAAAATACTCATAAGGCAGCTTGGTAAAACGCTTGGATATGGTGTGTGTGCACACACACAGAGTAACATCTAAATTGTCCAGAAAAACTGTCTTTTCTCTGGGAGTAAAGATAATGATACTTGGTGCAGTGGTCAACTTCATCTTCAGTTTAAAAGATGGGGCAAATTCTGAAAGTCAAACCAACTTAGACTGGAACAAGCAGAGACCTTGCCTGGACCCCTTACTCTGAGCTTTCTATGCTTAGTTCCCACAGTGTTTACATCTGTTTCAGGGTGTCCAGATAGAAAAGCAGGAGGTAAAGCCTGTTAAGGAGAGAGAGAGAGAGAGCCCTGAGGGAAGAAGGTAGAAAGTGATAATTGCATTTGGAAATGTGGAATCTGAACTGAGGTCAGTTTGGACAACTGGACAGATGTCTGAACATAGGAAAACAACTTCACCTTTTTTTTTTAAATCACAGTTATGCATCCTGTCTCCTGTACTGCCCACTCCCTTTCTCTCCCCCCACCCCCACTAAAAGTCTTGACTGTAGGTCAGTTTATATCAGCTTTTATGGATAAAAGACTTTCATTTCATGTTTCAGAGGCACACATTTGTTTTCTGGAAAACACATGCCATTGGATATCTTTTAACTTGACATTTAATAGCATTTTAAATAATCCCATTTTCTGCAAAAGCTGCCTTTAATTTATTAAAGGTGACAAAACAAAAACCACCTCTTCCTTCATTACACTTTCTGCTCTCATGTTCTGTCATTCTGAGATCTTTTTCTCCCCTGTCTCTGTCTTCTTTCCCCCAGCTGTCGGCAGCATCCAGCCCCTCCAGGCACAGTCCTCACAGAGCTGCAGGAAAGGACCCCTTTGCAGAGCTTTCTCTGGAGGACTTCTTATAAGTCACTTAGGTATTGCTGTGTGTGGGGGAGATGGGGACGTGAATACTTAATCAAAGATTGCCAACACTCAACACCGTGCACACTTCTCCTTCTTTATTTAAAGGAGTCTGCTTCCCTCTGTGCCCCAGCTGCCCCCCCCCTTCTGTTCTTTATGTGAAGAATAAAATAGTTCGAGATGGGACAAAAGAAGAAAACACCTTTGGAACATAGCTTATCATAGTTAAATGTGTGAGATCAGGGGATCATCTTAACACAGAAGCATCCACTGCTCACAGCTGATGGGTGTAATCAAATATCACTGTTAAAAATGAGGTGTTTGGGTCAGTCCTAAGAGAACTGTAGAGAGTGCCCCACTTTTAAACAGTGCATTCTTGGTTAGGAGTAGCTTTAGTCTTAATGTAACAGCTATGGCTAATGATAAAAATTCATTTATGTAATTTCATTAGAGAGTTGCATTTTATGTGTTCCTTTTGTTTAAGATAGTAACTTATAAATGCAATTTTTTTGTTTGGGTTTGGTTTGGTGTTTTGGTTTTGATCTTTTTTTTTTTTTTTTTTTTTTTTTTTTTTTTTTTTTTAAAGACAGGGTCTCCCTGTCTGTGTAATTCTGACTATCCTGGAACTCTGTAGACCAGGCTGGCCTCAAACTCACAGAGATCCATCTGCCTCTGCCTCCCAGCTTGTTTTTTAAGGGCAAATGAATACTTAAGCTTTGACTACAAGGATCTCTGTATATGATCCACACCACCTATATCTTCTAGAAGACAGTTTAATTTGTTCTTGATGCTCTAGCCCCAGTTTACATTTCCCATCTAGATCTTTGGCAGTCTGTACTTTTATTTGGCTGGCACACACCTCAGTTTTAGCTGAACATTGGCAGTTGAAGAGAAATGAGTGAGGTGTTTCTGAGTGACCAGTGACCCCTGACTGAAGAGTGTTCCTTTATAGATACTTCAGATTTTTAATTATATTAGTAAAGAATTGAATCAGTGCAACACTACTTTTGATTTTATTCTCTAATTGTGTATATTTAAAAAGTATTTTACATTTTGCTTTCCCAAATGAGTTACATGGGGCATTTGTGCTTATGGATAAATATTTTTTAACTTAAGGAAAAATAGTTTATTGGTCTTCTCCCATCACCTCCACTCCTTCCTGCTTTAAGTAGTTAGGAAGATAATTAGAAGTTCCTACAGTCTGGTCCATGGACCGAGTGCTGGCACTTAGGAAGCTGGTGAGACTTTTGCCATCAGGATCTCTGATAAGCATGTAAACATTTTTAGGCTGGTTGAATGGTAAAGGCACAAAGTGTTTTTAATCTGTGATAATGTATCCTATAATATTGTGAATTAACTTAGACCACCACTTTTTTTTTTTCCAGATACAGTTTATGTAACTAGATGGAAGAGAATGGAATTATTCCAAGAACACAAGTTCGCACGTGGCGACTCCTTACTTCCAGCAAAATCCAGACTGATGTCTCTGAAACTCTTCCTCCATTAGAGCGCTCCAGTAACCCATGAAGGCCACGGCAGGGATGGGACTAGTTTATAGGAGAGCGTTGTCAATACCATTTATAAAGCCAAGGATTGCCATGAGTTAAGACTAAGATCTGCCTTTTTGGTGACTAACACTTCAGTTCTTTCAACTCCTATTAATACCCATAATCTGTAACCAACCAAGAAAAGCCCATACTTGGAAAGTGTGGAGTTTGTGTTTGAAAAAGCTGCCTGGAGAGAAGAGTTGTGTCCTTCACCATAATTCAACAGGACTTACTGGGGGATCAAAATCATAATTTTTAATTATGCGTTATATTTCTTTCTCCAGTCCTCACAAATACAGAAATCATAATTGAAGTTAACTTTTCTTTTTTAAAAAATTTATATTCAGTTTGCAGTAGACATTCCTTAAGTATTTGTATTTATTTATGATTATCAATTTTACATAACATTAATATTATATCAAACCTCCTTAATAAAAATGAGTATGGATGTTCACAGTATGTTTGATTTTATCCACAAGAATGAATCTGATTCAGAATGCTTTTCAGCTGACATACGGAGCACTAAATATTTTAAGGCAAAACCATAGGTCTGAATCTCTTAAGAATTCTCAGTCTCTATGGGATTTAGGGAAGCATTATAAATGCATTAATCCTTATAGTCAATTCTGTGCCTAGGATTTTGCAAGGGAACAGTTCACTGACTAGGAAAAGCACTACATTTAAAATTCAGCATTAGTGCATTGGGAAGGATCTTTACTGCTTTGTGCTTGGCATGTCATTATTTTCCATTTGACATTAGGGCCTTTCCAAAATGAATGTGAGGAATTGCTTTCACTTCAAGACTTTCCTTCTTTTCAGTAAAACTTTAGGAGATGTTATGGGGAAGGGAGGGGAGCAAAAGTCCTTTAACTTTTTATTTGGCGTGTGCCATTGTTATGATCATGTACCTTTTAAATAAGGGGAGATAGTATCTTTAAATTCAGTGTCTAGCCAAGAGTTTAGTTAATGAAGAATTAAACTGCACTGTTGATCGGTGCTTTCTGTAAATACATCTTAACGCTTGGGTTGAGAGGGGCCTTAAGAAGGACAGTTCATTGTAGGAAAGCAATTCTGTACATGAGTTAAGCATACTTGTTGCATTGTCTCTGCAGATTCTATTTTTGTTTACAATATTAAAATGTATGTTAGCAAATGGGTGGATTTTCAAATAAAATGCAGCTTCCACAAAACATGTTATGGTATTCTGGTTTGAGGTGCATTCTCCTTTTTCCTTTCATTTTTTATTATCTATATCATTTTTTTTGCTAATAAAATTATATCCAAGTGGTTATATCTGGTGGTTTAATAAAATGTAAAGTTTGTTTTATTTAAACATCCAAAAAGAATTATGTTTGAATTCTTGTTACCATCTGGACTCACTTAGAAACTGAACTACTTACTGTTCATTTGTAACTTTCTGATCTGATGCTTCAGTCAGGTAAGTTAAGGAAGAAATACTCTTTAATGCATAAGATTATGTATGCTAAGAATATTTGTATTATGTAGCATATTGAGTAATAACCAGGAATCAGAGTTCATCAAAAAGAGATTAAAAGCTTTGTACTGTTAAATGTTTTCTGTGGTTGGAAAAATTATAGTCTTTAGCCAATGTGCCTTGTTATTATTAAAATGTTTCCATATAAACTGAGAAATTGTATTTTAAGTTAGAGCCCTTTAAATAGTAAGTTTTGATTGATCTCTTGGTATTTTGATAGGGTATGTTAAGGTATGTGACTTCTTTCATGACATTATTTTGATAGTGTGTTTCTGCATGAGAAGTGCTTTATAACCACTTCCATTTTATTCTCCCAATACTTTTGGACGCTGCTGGATAGGAGTTACTCACATTCAGTCTGTTTTAGGGATAGAAAACAAAATCAATTTGTCCAGGGTGTTAAATTAGCAGGTGGAAGAGTCGGGTAATTAATGGCATGGTCCATTGACTTGCTGTCATTAATTCAGAACTGAAATGGGAATCATATCCCTTGGTCTAGACTGTTGATCTTCTAGGAAGCTCATTTCCTGCTTCCTTCCCTTCTGATATTGTTGATGGGGAGGAATATAAACCTGATAATGACAACTTGAATCAAAATACAAGGAGGAAAGTAAATCAATTGTCTTAGTTACTTTTCTGTTGCTGTGATAAGACACCATGACAAGAGCAACTTCTAAAAGAAAGGGTTTATTAGGGCCTTGCAATTTCAGAGGATCAGAGTCCTAGACTGTCATGGCAGGATCATGGCAACGGGCAGGCATGGTGTTGGAGAAGTAGCTGAGAGCTTATATCTTGACCCACAAGCAGGAGGTAGAGTGTGATCCCTAACGGGGATCCCTCAGAGCCCATCCCCAGTGATACACCTTCAGCAAGGTCACACTTCCTAATCCTTGCCTAATAGTTCCACTAATTGGGGACCAAGTATTTAAACATGGGAGCCTCTGGGGGCATTCTCATTCAAACCACCATATCAACTTAAAAAAAAAAGTGCATTCCCCACACATTTTACTACCTAGTTAGCAAGTTGATAATCGTGGAGTACAAATATACCTGTTCCAAATTATTTTGTAAATTAGCTTTATGCTTCTGATTATGTGAAAGACATCTTTTAACCACTGGCTATGAGATTTTATATCTAGGCCTTACATTATATTGATAATCTTCAGCTTCACAGAATATAGCTATAGTTTTTGTACTGTATGAAACAGCATATTGTCAAAAACTGGAAGCTTCCTTCTAGGACATTTTTTTTTTTTAAATTTTTTTGTGTATGGGTATTTTACCTGCAAGTACTCTGTGTATCACATGCCTGCCTGGTGTCCACAAAAGCCAAAAGAGGGCATCAGTTCCCCAGGAAATGAAATTGCAAGTGATTGTGAACCACCATGTGGGTGCTAAGAATTGAACCCAGATCCTCTGGAAGAGCAGCCAGTGCTGTGCTCTTAACTGTGGCGCCATCTCTCCAGCCCCCTCCATTTCTTTTAGGACAAATCACAGCTGTCTTGAGACAACTAAGTAAGCTGACTGTAGGCAAATAGAAAAATGTGCAGTTAGAATACTTTGGAGAAACCATTTCTTGCTAAGCTCAGGTTAAAATAAAGTTTTCTAGATATTGTATATAGTTTTAAATTTTGGTGCTAGACATCAAACCCAGGCTCTCCACATGCACTCTTCCTCTGAGCTGCATCCCATTCACCAGCAAATTTGGAAGATGGTTTTGAAATATGAGATTTACCTTGGTAGCCAACCTTGGCCATATTGGGCCTACTCCACTCAGATACACTGCCTAGCTTCGTTCTAGCTTCGTTCTGACTGGGACACTTGGCTGTTCTGTGCTCCATTCAGCTGGACTTCAGATTGTCCAGAAAGTTCATTTCCTCCTTCCAAGAGCATTATATGGAAGCATCATGCACACCATACTGGCACTAGCTAAATGACTGGCTTGCCACTAAGTCTGCATCCCTGATCAGTTTTGTCCTGAACTGCAAAGCCTTTAGTTGATTAAATTCCTGGGGTAGTTTCAAGCATGGAAAGACAAGCTGCAATAGGATGGAGTCGACTGAGAGGTCCCAAGAAGCAACCTGCTCTGACGTAGGGTCATGAATAACTAAACACATTGCTTGGTTTTCATAATGATGGTCACCAGGAGCTAAAATTTCACAAAGCCTGTTGAGAACTATTGTGGTGCCTGGTACTTGGCTTACTGTCCTATTCTGTGGTATTTAGTGTAAACTCACTGACTGAGCTTTTTGTGTTTCATGTTGTGTCTCACTAAATAGTACAGGCTGGTCAGTGTCTTAGAGATCTTTGGGCCTCAGCCTCTTGAGTGTTGGGATTACAGACATACACTATCACACTCCTCCTCACTGTTGAGTTTTCACCCTGAACCCCGATGGTGTTTCTCTGGGCCTTTTCATGACCACTGTATAATACACCGGTGTATGAAAGGGTCCTTCGCTTATTAAATGAAAGGGTCCTTCGCTTATTAAATGAAAGGGTCCTTCGCTTATTAAATAGGATAGTTTTGTGGGAGTGGAGAGAATAATAACATACTAAGGCTGAGCGTATCCAGACAACTACTTGATGACCTGATCCTGAAACCAACAAGGCTATGTCTCCAAAGATCAAAGGAATTGGCCAAAGATATGATGTTGTGATAACTAGGAGAATCCAGGCACTCTAGCTCAAGAGTAGTGCAAACAAAGAACTTTAGTTTTTATTTATTTCATATGTATGGATGTTTTGCCTGCTCATAGGTCTGTGTATGTAGTTCCTGCAGAATCCAGTAGATGGCATCAGATCCCCTGGAGAAAGGAACAGACAGTAGTGAGCTGCCTTGTGGGTGCTGGGAATCAAGCTAGGGTCCTATGGGAGAGCAACTGATGCTGAGCCATCTCTCCAGCCCCTCGATTTTTATTAACACAAGCAAAATGAGACGATGTTTACAGTTATCTTAAGTAAACAAGTACAGAGAGGAATACACCTAGTAATATGTCTTACCATCTTTGGTAGTGTGAAAAGAGCCAAGAATGTTCCTCTTAGGCCTGTTGTCTTTCCCACAGAGATTATGTAGACATGCCAGCATTCCCTTCATGTCCTTGCTTTCAAGTGCCTTCCTTTGTCGTAATTTATGCAGTTATTTTAAGAAAGCCACCTTGTTGGCAGAACATTCTGCATGCTGTCCCATCCCTAGTTCACAGTGAATTCACAGCTTTCTTACACAGGCTTCTCAGCTACTACCACCATTTTGGATGAGCATCAGCAATAGTTGTCAGAAAGTTTAAGAATGCTAACTCCATTTTTAGAAATTTACTCTAAGAAATCATCTACAGGTGGTAGTTGGGGTAGAGGACTTGAATTATACTGTATATTATAACACACAAGTAATATATTTCAGAGGATAGGATGACAATAAATAGGATATATGCTACTTAGAAAAGCTCTCCCAGGGGACCATATGTACAGTACTAGTATGTGTGTTAAGTGTGCCAGACTATGGTGGAAGGTGTGGCAGGTTCTGCTTCCATTCCAGATTCTGAGTTATTTTCCTGGTATCCAGACCAACTAAAGGGAAGAAAAGTGCTTCCCACCCCCCACCCCCCTCAAGGAGGTTTGGTCTTCACCACACATGAGAATACTGGCCCAGCATCCTTAAGCAAGCAAGATTGTTTATCATTTAATCAACAGAGAAGCAGACCTTTCACTCCACTCATCCATCCACATTATTTTATTGTTTCAGACTTTTTTTTTCAATTTTTTCCTTTTATTGAAAATAGTTGTGTTTTTTCCTGTTCATATATCCTTATTTTGGTTTTCTCTTCCTCTACCCCTGGTTCTTCCCATCTTCCTTCCCACCTGATCTACTCCGTTTTTGTTTCTCCTTAGAAAACAGGCTTCTAAGGGATGATAGTATAATATAAGTAATATAGCGTGATAAAACAAAAACACATCAGAATTTGGCAAAATTGGCAAAATGTGGAAAAGAGCCCAAGAGAAAGCACAAATAACAGAACATCCATTTGTTCAAATATTCTTGAGCAATCCCACAAAACAGCAAAAACAGCTGAAATGGAAACCATAATATATATGGCAAAGGACTTGTAGGGTAAAAAGAAAAAAATAAAGATTAAAAAATAGTAAGGTTAAATAAGTAAACAGGAAAATCTCTGACCCAATATTCTGAGACGAGGAATATCCAAAGATGCCATTGAGTTAGTTTTCTGTTGGCCCTCTTTTTAAAAGTAGCTTGTCACTCCAGTTAAACTCCTTTGGAGGAAGCTAAATTTTCATTTGCAAGTGGTTGTCAATTGGAGATTGCTTCTGGGTTCAGGATGGGGACATGTCCACTTCTTTCAGCTCTAGAGCCCCACCTGGTGCAGATCTGCGTTCAGGCCCTGTGCATGCTGCCTCAGTCTCGGAGTTCATTTGAGCTTTGATCATGTTGATTTTGAGGGTCTTTCTTGGTGTCCTCATCCCCTCTGTTTTTTAGACTCTGCATGGTTTTCTACAGGGTTCCTTGACCCGTGAGGGGAAAGCTTTGATGGAGACATCACGTTCATGACCGAGTGTTCCAAGGTCTCTCACTGCATTATGTCTGGCTGTGGGTCTGTTCCCATCTGCTGCAGGAAGAAGCTTCTCTGATCATGGCTGAACAAGGTGCTGATCTATAAGTTTAGCAAAATGTCTTTCTGGTCTCAGGTTCTTGGTCACCCAAGCAGTGTTGGGTATGGATTCCATTTCATAGGGTGGGTTTTAAGTATCAGATATTAGTTGGTTACTCCCACAAGCTTTGTATCACTATTGTCCTAGTATGTCTTGCAGACAGGGCATCATTGTAGATCAAAGGGTTCGTGGCTAGCTTGGTGATTTTACATTTCTGCTTTGGTAGTGTGCAGAGTTACCTTCCTATGCCAAAGACGCTAGAACATGAGGTGAAGGCTCTATGTAGGCACCAGCTGGACCTCTCCAATGTCAGTGAGTTGTGTAGGTGTTGCCTTCAGCAATGGGGCCTTGCCATCCAGTTGTAGAAAGCAATCTATAGTCTTGGCAACAATCTGAGTGGTTTGGGGGTCCCCATGAGACCCCTTTGGCCAACAGCTCAATTAGATGTAACCCATTCCCAGTACTGGAAGCTTCACTGGTGATAAGAGATGGCCAGTTGGGACTCTATCTCCCCCATTATTTGGTGATTCCATTTAGATTGCCTTTATATATGTCTGTATTTTAGAAAGCTTCTACTGTATTAGGTTTCCACACTACCCCTCAGCCCTGAATTTAGTTGTCTCTCTCCCATATTCTGTTTCTTCCTTTTCTCCCCCTCTCTTTCCATTCCAGCCCTCCCCACCCATCCATAACTATTTTATTTTCCTTTCCTAGGGAGATCTATATGCTGTCCCCCCCTCTTACTCCATACCTAACCTCTGTGGTTCTATGGATTGTAGCTTGGTAATCATTAATAACAAATATCCACACATATCATATTTGTCTTTCTAGGTATGGGTTACCTCACTCAGGGTGCTTTTTTTTTTCTCCTAGTTCCATCCATTTACCTGAGAATTTAACAATTTAATTTTTTTTTAAAAGTTTAACAGCTGAGTGATATTTCATTGTGTAAACACTGCCTTTTCTTTGTCCATTCTTCTGTTGAGGAAAATCGAGGTTGTTTCCACATTCTATTTTGAATAGAGCAGTAGTGAGTATGGTTGAACAAATGTCTCTGTAACAGGATGGGGGTGTCCTTTTGCATGTATGCCAAAGAGTGGTATAGCTGGATCTTGAGCTAGATCGATTCCCAACCTCCTGAGGAACTGCCACACTGATTTCCATGGTAGCTGTACAAGTTTGCACTCCCATTAGCAATGGATGAGTGTTCCCCTTGCTCCACATCCTTGCCAGTTTGAGCTGTCACTTGTTTTATTGATCCTGGCCATTCTAGTAGGTGTAAGATGGAATCTCAACGTAGTTTTGATTTGCATTTCCCTGATGGCTAAGGATGTTAAACATTTCTTTGTTTCTCAGCCATTTGAGTTTCCTCTTTCGGGAATTCTCTGTTTAGATCTGTACCCCATTTTTTAATTGGGTTTTTTTGTTTTTGTTTTTTTGATACCAAGTTTTTTGAGTTCTTCATGTAATTTTAGATATTAGCCTTTTTTAAAAAAAATTGAGATTAAAATACTTGCTTCTAGCTTTTGGAGAGATGAGTCAGCAGTTGAGAGCATGTACTGCTTTTGCAGAAGACTGCAGTCAGTCTGGTTCCAAGCACCCTGTTGGAATCTCGTAACTGACATTAATTGCATTTCCAGGGGAATCTGTTGCCCTCTTCTGTCTTCTGTGGGCACCTACACCCATGTATACTTACCTACAATAGACAGACATACACACTAAAAAAAAAAAAAAAAAATGTTTTCATACAATATTTTAAATGATTTATTTTTATTTTATGTGCATTGTTTTTTGCCTACATTTATGTCTGTATGAGGGTGTTGAATCACTTTGAGCTGGATAACTGACAGTTGTGAGCTGTCATGTGGGTGCTGGGAATTGAACCTGGGGCCTCTGGAAGTAGAGCCAGTGCTCTTAACCACTGAGCCACCTCTCCAGCCCTTTACAATATATTTTAGTCGTGATTATCTCTTTCTTTAACTCTTCCCAGATCCTTCCCACCTCCCTTAGCCACCCAACTTGCACCCAACTTTGTTCTCTCTCTTTCAAAACAAAACAAGAAACAGACAAAAATCGAACAAAAGTGAAAGTCAAATAACAAAAGTATTCTTGCTTGATCATTTTTTACCTGAAAGTAGCTTCCCGGGAAAGGAGGGGATGACTCATGTGGTGGATCAGGCATTTGGCTGAACTGCTGTCCTGTGTCTTCACTGCTGGACTCCTCCAGCATATGTGTGAGATACTGCTTATTATATGTTCGATCTTGACTATATTTCGAGTCATTCTCAGGTGTCAATTCTGGGATCTTCTGTTCAGATTAACCCATATCCTGCCCCTTAATATAGTTCTGGAATGATCCGTTTCTTTGTATTTCTCTGTTTTGCCTGTTAAAACTTTATTATTCTGAGGAGAAAACTCTACTTCATTCATTGTAAGAGGCAGTGTAAATGGGAAAGCCATTTCAGAAATTGATAAAAATGTTTTTTGCTTTTTTTGCATTGCTTTGCAAATTTAAAGTCGAACATATGGGAAAGATGATGCAAAGTCATATTCATAATCGCTGAGATTACCAAAGGAACAATCTGGTAACCGGGGGAAAAAAAAAAAAAGAAAGAAAAAAGAAAGACTAAACCTAGGATGAGTCCCATTGAAACGCCTGCATTACTCACGATAAATGGAACCAGGAAGGAGCCATCAGGACTGCAGGAGGATCAGGGAAGAAGCATCAAGGACTTAATTGAAGGAGAGAATGGTCAGCAGCATGAGTGGAATACAGAGCCCAAACTGTCTGTTTAGTCTGGCATTAGGAACTTGATTATTAACTATGGCAGAGGCAGAAGTCCTGTTACTCCAGTTTAAGAAAAGAAAATGTCGAGGGAACCAAGCGAGGGCACTGACAACCAGCCAAGAGTGTACAGAGAAGTCTAAGATGGAGTAGAACCACTTGTTCCTTCACCTGTTAAGCACACTGAATGCCCTACATGTGCCTGTAGTTAGTTGTAGGTCTGAGAGTTAGCGCTGGCAATGTACCACAGTGATGAGTGCTTGAGAGGTCACTGAGTGAAGACGGGATGTTGCTATCAGCCGAGCGTGGTGGTATTTGGGGAGGGTGGAAGCAAGCCAGATGATGAGGTAGGGAGAGCAGTTCCCCACACATACACAAGCAGAAGGCAGCAAACGTCTGAAGGGGTTTGTGGTTGGCTCCCAGACCAGCAGCAAGGTTGTCAGTAAGGCCGGAACACCTTAAGTAAACTAGAGGAGATCGGTGGGCGCTGATGTCTAAGCAGACCAGGACTTAAGCATGCTGAGGCTCAGGTTTCTTTCTGAGCTGAAAAACAATGACAAACTAGAAATGCCGGAAATTGGTGTAAATGTTTTGTTAAAAGGATTGGTTGCTGTGGTGAGAGTAAACAAGGAGAGAAAGAAATAGATCAAGGAGTTAGAAAACCATTCTAATAGTCTAAGGCACGACCAAATCTTAGGTCCAGACCTGGTCCAAAGGTAAGAAGCTGCGTCTATGGGAGAGACAGGCACAGATGGGCAGTTTTGCCTGGAGAGGAGATGGAGTCGGTAGAAAGAAAGCGAGTAGAATCTGGAAGATGAACCTACAGGACAGTTTGGAGAAATCCTTGTGTCGTGGAGAACATTCTCTTTCATTTCAGAGAATCTCTCTCCTGAGAGAACCAACTTGGTGAGCCAGTACAGTGTAACAGTAATGGAGGACTCGGTAGCCCTTCTGTGATTAAGTCCATTTGGACCTAGAACACAATCTCCTTTGGACCTCAGTTTCCTAATCTATAAATTATGTGTAACAGTGCCTTCCTCATAGGACTGTTGTATTTAATGGGTTAATAAGTAGAAGCGTGTATGATGAATAGCCTGGCACATGATAAAATTTCAGTATATAGCTTATGCTTACAGGGATTCTGCATGCGGTCTAGAGCCAGTCTGGAAGCAAACTGCCTGCTTCTATCTAGCTTGGCAACTTTAGACAAGTTGCTAGACTTGACTTCAGCCTGTTTTTCCATCTGCAAAACGGGGATAGCTGTAGCCCCTACCTCAGGGTTGTATAATAAAAAACTTGATAAGGGCAAAGTGCCTGCATAAGCATACTTGTGTTTGCTGATGTTAGCATTTCTTGAATCTTAAAGTTCAGAATGTCCATTCAGCTCTTTTGCATCATTAGCAATCGTCCTGTGAGCTGCTTCCAAAGCATAACACTGAACCCTTGATTGCACATGCTCTCGTGTAAGCTGAGTCCCTGAGGTCCGGAGGCAACTGTTCTTTCATTTCTTAAATCTCCAGCGCTGGGAGTGGAACTCAGAGCCTTGTACCTGATGGGCAAGGGCTCAACCTTTTAGCCCCAGCCCTAATAGTGTATTTTAGTGAGCTAGGTTTAAAATGACACTTTTGGTGGGAACTGAGGGAGGATGGAGGGGAGGTTCAGACCGGGATGTAAAATAATTAAGTGAATAAAAATAAATAAATAAATAAAAATAACATTTTGGGGCTGAGGACAAGCTCAGTGGTAGAGGCCTTCCCTAGCGTGCACAAGGCCCTGGGTTTGATGTCCAGTTCTGGAAACAAAAGCAAACAAACTATTGAAAACAGCAAGGTCTACTTGTACAATGTACTTCAGGTGGCAGTCTGAGGTGTCCAGAGGTACCTTCTCAAGGAGAACACTTTCTAATGTGTAGTTCAAGCCGTTAATAAGTGACTGGGACCACATTTTCTTACGAAACTTGATTCTGGATCATATTTGAACCTCTATATTTGGATTTATTTTGATTGTCTTCATCAGAAAACAACAATGATTTATACAGAATAGAATTTTTTTTCATATGTGAAACTTGACTGGCCCTGTGTAGATTTGCTCCCACAAGGTTGTTCTGTGTGCATTTTTAGGTGTGTTTTGTTCCATGATCCTTAAAGTGTGTGTCTATCTCTGCCTCTCCCTCCTTCACTCTGCTCTCCCTAGGTAAAACAGCTAAATGAATATATTCTCATAGAACAAGCTATAGAATAGACTCGAAGGCAAATTAGCTCCCACTGTTCAGTCATAGCATTTGTATCAAAATAATTGTTCATTTTATGAAGGTTTTTTTCCTTAGCAGTGTCTTCAAAATCATATCCCATACTATACTTTCCATTTTCTTCCTAAATAAAATTAGTGTTACCATTGAAATATTTTAGTGAAAAAAATTATAGCTTAAAAGTGAAGTAAACAAGTCTATACTTTCAGCCCAGAAGATTGTTAGATGACATGTTAAAAATGTATATCTTTTCACCAGATAGTAAATCTAGATCTATTTCACACTGACATTTTTTATACAAGTAGTATCAAAATTAAAGAATACTTTTAAAAAGTGACTAGGAGAAAATGTCCGGTGTAAAAGTTTAACTTTGACAGAGTATTGTAGATACCAAGTTAATTCTCCATTTGCCTTAGAATTTCAGAAGTGACTGTGTCCACATCCTTCCCCACTTCAGAGTCTTGAGATAGAAGCAGCCTTACAGAGGGGGATCTAGTCTAGTTCATTTCCTTTCCCCTTAGGAGGGAAATGTTGCAAAGGCTAGCACATTTTTATAGCTGAGCCTATAAAAAACGACAGCACTAACCTACCAAGTTGAGGTCAGCAAGTTGACTACAGGACTTGCGAGAAAATGCTGATGAGGCTTGACACCAAGAGTGTGTGCAGATGTCTGAATTTGTACTTACTGTAAAACTTGCTTGGTACTCAGAATATCTGAAAACATTTCTATTCCAAGTTTTTTTTTCCCCTAATTTCTTGACTTTTTTAAAGCACTTAAATATCCATAGAACACAATAACCTAAAACTTAACTAATTAAAAAAGCTACGGTAAGAAAAAAAAAAAACTTTTTGGGAATTTGAGCCTTACATGTCATAGGAACGGGAAATGGAAACATTTAATCCAGTTAAAGTCACTAATATTTAGAAAGCCTCTGTTGCTTAAGGGCATACTTTCTTGCTTTTAATGCAAAAGCCTGTTTATTCCAAGAAAAATACAGAGAACTGTTGTGTTGAGGTCTAGTGAAACCCACTAGGACCAGAAGACTGTTAACAGGCAGGCCTTTATTTCTTCAAAAATCCTCTAGCTTCCCTGTGCCCTGAAATGGCCCAGTGTTTGCCTACGGAGAACAAAGGAAGCAAGGCCCTGTGTACCCCCCCCCCTTGCCCTCATTCACATTCGGGAACTAGTCTCACTACTTGGCATGATGAAGATGAGCAGGTCCAGAGTGGAGCCTCTTAGGTCCACCAGGGCAGGCTGGCCCCTCCTACCAGTGGTGGCCGGTTGATTGACTCCCACTGAGGCATCTTTGATAACTGTGTACAGTCCCATTGCCGCTAGAGACTAGTTTGTGCCTCCCCTTCCCGTGGATAGGGCAAGTCACAGGAAGACATTGTAGAGACAGCCAAACACGTTTAGCTTTGTTCCCAGAAAATCAAGTTCTTGTTAAAGGTCAGCTATTTCAGCTGTGACACAAAGCCGGTCCTTGAAGTACAGATGAGCAAACCAGGATTTCAAAATGTCTGTAGCTGCCAGAGATGGCCCAGTTTAGCCAGTCTCAGCAAAGTGTGCATTTCAAACCCTGTCTGCGTCGTCTTAATGTCTTTAAACCTTCTTAACTTCTAGGCTAACAGAAGCGAGTTCTGAGCCTGAGGCTAAAGCTGATGCCATTTGGTCTCCATTCCCCAAATCTGGAGTGACAAATGGAAACATACATTTTTCTGAGGACTGAAAGGTACATACAATCCCCCAAATTCATATGGATTTAAATCTTTCCCCAAACCTATCGCTAAACATGTGAAAATAGACTAATGTGGCTTAAACACAGGATAGATTTACTCACCCACTTGAATAGCTTGTCCTGTGAGCATGTAATGCTGCTTGCCATTGTCTTGATGCTTTTTATTGCTGAAGACAATACCAAAGGTGGCTCAACCTCTGACTGGGCCAAGACATCCTCAAGGGGCAAGTTCATCTTCTTATCTGTTAACCCTTCCTCACAGTGACAGACAAATAAACCCGAAATTGGATTCATGCCCCTAACTGCGTTCAGTGGCCCAGTGACTTTACTGGTTTGTAATGGAGCCACCCAGCAAAACTACCAGTGTAAACTGCTGAGAATCGGGGTTTGCTAGAAAAAGATATTGTAGATTTGTTTTACAAGTGTTCCTGTTCTAAAGTTGAAGCACAAGAAACGATACCTCTAGAAGGCAAGGGCAGTTTCCAAATGATGCTTTTGGCAGGGTTGGGCATTGAACTCAACCTGTGCATGCAAAGCAAGCACTCTCCCCTGAGCTCCGTCCTAGGCCCACACGACACTTTTCACTCTGATATTTTCCCACGTGACACTTTTCACAGCTTTCAGTTGTGAATTTCCTTGTGATTGAGGTACACATTGTGGAGGTAAATCCAGGACAACGAACCAGACCCTCGCCATGTTAGATCACATTCTCTGAACTTTCCCAGTGTGTGATGGAACTGGTGTTAACTAAGTTAAGGCAAATATTTTTTGACCTTCCTGTCAGAAAACATCCTTGCTATGTTTCCCACCACTGGACATAAGCAAGGCCTTTACATGCTGTCGCATATGGAATGGGTTAGACTATGAGGACTTGAGGGACAGTGTTTCCATAGTGTTTTTAGTATAAAATATATCCAAGTGTGTGATCTACCTTATCCTATATGATGAATAAATGCTTAACAAAATTCATACACCCATGATAACCACCACTCAGTTCAAGATCTCCAGGAAGTTCATACCTCATCCTGGTCATTATTAGGTTGCAAATTTGTGTGTGTGAAACGTTTAAATCAGACTTAATTTCTCTAATAGATTATTCAGAATCTTTGTCTCTTCCTGATTTTAAGAAATTATGTTTAAGAAATGTTTTTGTTTCATCAATATTGTCAGATTTATTGGGTGTTTTTTTCATTTCATGTCTTTAATAGTGACTATAAAATTTCATAATGATATTTGATTTTTCATGCATTTTCTGTCTTTCTCAGCCCTTCAAAGAACCAACTTTGGCTTTGTGGAGTTTCTGTCTTTAATAGGTTTTTGCCTTTAATTATTCCTACTTTATATTTTGGGCTTGTCCTCTCCTAGATCTTAAAGGTTAAAACCTAGATTACTGACTTTCTTCCTTTCTATGTTTTTTAATTAATGAGTTAAAAGTTACACATTTCCCCATAAACACTACAGTGCTCCATGTGTGTGATGGCCGGCATATGGCTTGATCTCTAAGCATTTCATGTGCATGTGAAAAGAATATGTATTCTGCAGTAATCCAGCCTTTTATAGCCTTAGTTTATTCATCCCATTGGCCCATTATCATTTTAAAGTACTTGACTTGTGTGTGTGTGGGTGTGTGTGGGGGTGCACCCATATGTGGATACATGTAGCATGGTAGTAGTTAGAGGTCAGCCTGGTTGGCGTTGTTCCTCAGGAGCCTTACACCTTGGGTTTTGAGACACCACCTTGCTGTGTTGGCAAAGCTGGGTGGCTAGCGAGCTCCAGGGCTCCCCCTGTCTCTTCTGCCCCAGTGCCAGGGTTACAGCCACGCCCATCAAGGCCAGCTTTTTAAAGTGGGTTCTGGGGAACCAAACTGAGACCAGCACTTTTCCGACCGAGTTATCCCCCTGGGTCTACCATTTCTTGAGAAGTGTAGTCAGACTTTTAAGTCAATGAGTTTGTATGTGTCTCTGTTTTTCCCTTTTTATGGTAAAATGCAAAATTTGCTCTTTTTTAAAAAGTTTGATTACACTAGACATTTTGAGACCAAGCTTGTTGCACAGTGGCAAATCTGGGATTATTAAATCATCTTGATGGATTGACCCATTATTATAAAATACTTTTCAGTTTCTCTCAGTACTTATTGAAGTCTAACTTGTCTGATATCAGTTAGGTCACATGACTCTTATTTTTGTTGACGTTTACATGGCATATGCTTTTGTAGCATTTTTCAATTTTTGTTGACTTTATAATTACAATGTGTAAAAGCTTTATGTACTAGGCTGGTTTTATATCTACTCAATCGACACAAGCTAGAAAAGAAGGAGCCTCAACTGAGAAAATGCCTCCATAAGATCTGGCTTTTTAAAAATTAATTTTCTTAATTAGTGATTGATGGGTGAGGACCTGACCCATTGTGGGTGGTGCCATCCCTGGACTGATGGTCCTGGGTTCTATAAGAAAGCAGGCTGAGCAAGCCATGATGAGCAAGCCAGTAAGCAGCACTCCTCCATGGACTTTGCATCAGCTCCTGCCTCCAGGTTCCTGCCCTGTTTGAGTTCCTGTCCTGACTTCCTTCAGTGATCGACTACTGTTGTGGCATAATCTTTTTGTACACTGTGAAGATGTGTTGCTCTCATTGGTTTAATGAAGAGCTGAAAGGCCAACAGCTAGGCAGGAAGGGGTTAGGCAGGACTTACAGACAGGGAGAGAGCGCTGGAATGAAGAAGGGTGGAGTCACCAGGAGATTGGAGAGAAGCAAGATGAGCCTGCCATACTGAGGAAAGGTACCAAGCCATGTGGTAGAACATAAATAAAAAATATAGGTTAAGTCCCAGCGGCGGCCCACAGAGGTAGACAGGCCCGGCGGCAGAGACAAGCAGACGCAGGTAGGCCTGCGGCGGGGGCCGGTGGAGGTAGACGGGCCCAGCGGCGGCAGCTGACAGGGATATTCAGACCCAGCGGCAGCCGGCAGAGACATTCAGGCCCAGCGGCGGCCCACAGAAGTAGACGGGCCCAGCGGCGGCCCGCTGAGGTAAACGGGCCCGGCGGCAGCGGCCGACAGGGACATTCAGGCCCGGCAGCAGCCGGCAGAGACATTCAGGCCCAGCGGCGGCCCACAGAGGTAGACAGGCCCGGCGGCAGAGACAAGCAGACGCAGGTAGGCCTGCGGCGGCGGCCCGCGGAGGTAGACGGGCCCAGCAGCAGCCCGCTGAGGTAGACGGGCCCAGCGGCGACAGCCTACAGGGATATTCAGGCCCGGAGGTAGCCGGCAGAGACATTCAGTCCCAGCGGCGGCCCACAGGTAGACAGGACCGGCGGCAGAGACAAGCAGACGCAGGTAGGCCTGCGGCGGCGGCCCGCGGAGGTAGACGGGCCCAGCAGCAGCCTGCTGAGGTAGACGGGCCCAGCGGCGGCAGCCGACAGAGATATTCAGGCCCAGCGGCAGCCGGCAGAGACATTCAGGCCCAGCGGCGGTCCACAGAGGTAGACAGGCCCGGCGGCGAAGACAAGCAGACGCAGGTAGGCCTGTGGCGGCGGCCTGTGGAGGAAGACGGGCCCAGCGGCAGCCCGCTGAGGTAGACGTGCAGCGGCCGACAGGGACATTCAGGCCCGGTGGCGGCCCCCAGAGGCAGACAGACCCAGCGGCAGCTGACAGGGACATACAGGCCCGGCGGTGGACCGCAGAGGTAAACAGGCCCAGGGACGGAGACAAGCAGACATAGCTTGGAACAGGGACGCCCCTAACCCCAACATCTGGGGAAGAAGCTATCTCCGTGGGTCAGAACCAGAACGAATCTGAACACTCCGTCTGAGGACAACCCAGGGCCCAGCTGCTGATCCTGTGAAACCCAACAACTTGGAGGTGTTGGTGAGACTACCCTGCTCAGCTGAAACCCATCTGGGAGAGGATTCAGATGCCCAGTTTAAAGTCTGAAGAAACAAGATCAGCTGAGGAGTTGACAAATGAACAAAAAGTGACCTGAGAACACAGAAGAAGGCGCTACCCAGACACCAAACCAGATCACCAGAATCATAAGTATATAATTCACCGATCGAAATCAGCTGCCCCTGAAGAAATAGCCCAAAAGCACCAATTTAACCAAGAACCCCTACTAAACCAAGACTAAAAATTAGAACAAGAGAGGCACTCTCAGACACAGACACCACCTGCACCTCACAGAGGAAGAGATGAGTAGGCGCCAGTGCAAAAATACAGGCAACAACATAAAGACCTATATGGCAACATCAGAACCTAGTGATTCTACACCTGCAAGACCTAAACATACCATGACAGAAGAAACAGAAGAAATCAACCCTAAAAATGACATTAAGAAGATGATAGAGGCCCTTAAAGAAGAAATAAAACATTCCCTCAATGAGGAAATAAAAACTTTCCTTAAAGAGGAATTGAAAAACTACCTTAAAGAGGAAATAAAAACTTCCCTTAAAGAGGAAATGAAAAACTCCATTAAAGAGGAAATAAAAAACTCCCTTAAAGAAATGGAAGAAAAAACGAACAAAAAATGGGAAGAAATCAAAGAAAGCCAAGAAAAAGCAATTAAACAGATGAAAGAAACATTCCAAGATCTGAAAAATGAATTTGAGACAATAAAGAAAACACATGCTGAGGGAATGCTGGAAATAGAAATCCTGACAAAACGAACAGGAACTACAGAAACAAGCATAACCAACCGATTGCAAGAGATGGAACAGAGAATCTCTGACACTGAAGACACGATAGAGAAAATAGATTCGTCAGTCAAAGAAAACAATAAAGACAAAAAAGTCCTAACACAAAACGTCCAGGAAATTTGGGACACCATGAAAAGACCAAACCTAAGAATAATAGGGATAGAAGAAGGAGAAGAATACCAACTCAAAGGCACAGAAAATATATTCAACAAAATCATAGAAGAAAACTTTCCTAACCTAAAGAAAGAAATACCTATGAAGATACAAGAAGCTTACAGAACACCGAATAGGCTGGATCCAAAAAAAAAGTCCCCTCGCCACATAATAATCAAAACACTAAACACACAGAATAAAGAAAAAATATTAAGAGCTGCAAAGGAAAAGGACCAAGTAACATATAAAGGCAAACCCATCAGAATAACACCAGACTACTCAATAGAGACTATGAAAGATAGAAGATCATGGACAAACCTCATGCAGACACTAAGAGACCATGGATGCCAACCCAGACTATTATACCCAGCAAAACTCTTAATCACCATAGGCGGAGTAAACAAAATATTCCAGGATAAAACCAGATTTAATCAATACCTGTCCACAAACCCAGCCCTACAGAAAGCACTAGAAGGGAAAATTCAACCCAAAGAAGCTAAACACATCCATGAAAAATCAAGCAATAGATAATCCTACACCAACATACACCACAGAAGGACAACACAACACAACCAAAAAAATAACAGGAATTAACAATCACTGGTCATTAATATCCATCAATATCAATGGTCTCAACTCACCTATAAAAAGACACAGACTAACAGAATGGATTAGAAAACAGGACCCATCCATATGCTGCATACAAGAAACACACCTTAACTCCAAAGACAGACACTACCTCCGAGTAAAGGGCTGGGAAAAGGTTTTCCAAGCAAATGGACCTAAGAAACAAGCTGGTGTAGCTATCCTAATATCTAATAAAATAGACTTCAAACTAAAATCAATCAAAAGAGACCAGGATGGACATTACATATTCATCACAGGAAAAATCCACCAAGATGAAGTCTCGATTCTAAACATTTATGCTCCAAATACAAAAGCACCCACATTCATAAAAGAAACACTACTAAAGTTTAAAACGCACATCAAACCCCACACATTAGTAGTGGGAGATTTTAACACACCACTCTCACCAAAAGATAGATCTACCAGACTGAAACTTAACAAAGAAATAAAGGACCTAACAGATGTTATGACTCAAATGGACCTAATAGATATATACAGAATATTCCATCCTAACACAAAAGAATATACCTTCTTCTCAGCACCCCATGGAACCTTCTCAAAAATTGACCACATGCTTGGACACAAAACAAATCTCAACAGATACAAAAAAATTGGAATAACCTCCTGTATTTTATCAGACCACCAAGCCTTAAAGTTAGAACTCAATAACAACAAAAATTATAGAAAACCCACAAACTCATGGAAACTGAATAATACCCACCTGAAACATCAATGGGTCAAGGAAGAAATAAAGACAGAAATTAAAGAGTTCCTAGAATTCAATGAAAATGAAAGTACAACATACCCAAACTTATGGGACACTATGAAAGCAGTGCTAAGAGGAAAATTCATAGCTCTAAATGCACACATAAAGAAGATGGAGCAATCCCATACCAATGAATTAACAGCACAACTGAAAGCTCTAGAACAAAAAGAAACAAACTCACCCAGGAGAAATAGACGCCAGGAAATAATCAAATTGAGGGCTGAAATCAACGAAATAGAAAACAAGAGAACAATACAAAAAATCAATGAAACAAAGAGTTGGTTCTTTGAAAAAATCAACAAGATAGACAAACCACTAGCCAAATTAACCAAAAGGCAAAGAGAGAACACCCAAATTCACAAAATCAGAAATGAAAAGGGAGACATAACAACAGACAATGAGGAAATCCAGAGAATCATCAGATCATACTTCAAAAACCTGTACTCCACAAAAATGGAAAACCAGGAAGAAATGGACAATTTTCTGGATAAATACCAAATACCAAAATTAAATCAAGACCAGATAAACCATTTAAATAGACCAATAACCCCTAAAGAAATAGAAACAGTCATCAAAAGTCTCCCAACTAAAAAAAGCCCAGGACCAGATGGTTTCAGTGCAGAATTCTACCTGACTTTCAAAGAAGAACTAATACCAATCCTCTTCAAAGTGTTCCACACAATAGAAACAGAAGGAACACTACCAAACTCTTTTTATGAGGCTACAATTACCCTGATACCCAAACCACACAAAGATGCAACAAAGAAAGAGAACTACAGACCAATCTCCCTCATGAACATTGATGCAAAAATACTCAACAAAATATTGGCAAACCGAATCCAAGAATACATCAAAACAATCATCCATCACGACCAAGTAGGATTCATCCCAGGGATGCAAGGATGGTTCAACATACGGAAATCAGTCAATGTAATACACCATATAAACAAACTGAAAGAAAAAAACCACATGATCATCTCCCTAGATGCTGAAAAAGCCTTTGACAAAATCCAACACCCCTTCATGATAAAGGTCTTAGAAAGAATAGGAATACAAGGAACATTTCTAAACATAATAAAAGCAATTTATAGCAAGCCAACAGCAAACATCAAATTAAATGGAGAGAAACTCAAAGCGATACCACTAAATTCAGGAACAAGACAAGGCTGTCCACTCTCCCCATATTTATCCAATATAGTACTAGAAGTTCTAGCTAGAGCAATAAGACAACAAAAGGAGATCAAAGGGATACAAATTGGCAAGGAAGAAGTCAAACTTTCACTATTTGCAGATGATATGATAGTATACATAAGTGACCCCAAAAACTCTACCAGGGAACTTCTACAGCTGATAAACTCCTTCAGTAAAGTGGCAGGATACAAGATCAACTCAAAAAAATCAGTAGCCCTCCTATACACAAATGATAAAAGGGCTGAGAAAGAAGTCAGAGAAACATCACCCTTTACAATAGCCACATATAATATAAAATACCTTGGGATAACACTAACTAAACAAGTGAAAGACCTTTTTGATAAGAACTTTAAATCTCTAAAGAAAGAAATTGAAGAAGATATCAGAAAATGGAAGGATCTCCCATGCTCATGGATAGGTAGGATTAACATAGTAAAAATGGCAATCTTACCAAAAGCAATCTACAGATTCAATGCAATCCCCATCAAAATCCCAACACAATTCTTCACAGACTTGGAAAGAAAAATACTCAACTTTATATGGAAAAACAAAAGACCCAGGATAGCTAAAAGAATCCTATACGATAAAGCAACCCTTGGAGGCATCACCATCCCGGACCTCAAACTCTACTATAGAGCTATAGTAATAAAAACAGCTTGGTACTGGTATAAAAACCGACATACGGACCAATGGAATCGAATTGAAGACCCTGACATTAATCCATGCACATATGAACACCTGGTTTTTGACAAAGGAGCCAAAACTATACAATGGAACAAAGAAAGTATCTTCAACAAATGGTGCTGGCATAACTGGATGTCAATATGTAAAAGATTACAAATAGATCCATATCTGTCACCATGCACAAAACTCAAGTCCAAGTGGATCAAAGACCTAAACATAAATCCAGTTACACTAAACTTAATAGAAAAGAAGATAGGAAGCACTCTTGAACGCATTGGCACTGGAGACCATTTCCTAAATAAAACACCGACAGCACAGACCCTGAGCACAACCATTAATAAATGGGACCTCTCAAAACTGAGAAGCTTTTGCAGGGCAAAAGACACAGTCAATAAGACAAAAAGACAGCCAACAGATTGGGAAAAGATCTTCACCAACCCCACATCTGACAGAGGATTGATCTCCACAATATATAAAGAACTCAAGAAACTAGACATCAAAGCACTGAACAGTCCAATTAAAAAATGGGCTAAAGAGCTAAACAGAGAATTCACAAAACAAGAACTACAAATGGCTGAAAGACATTTAAAGAAATGCTCAACATCCTTAATCATCAGAGAAATGCAAATCAAAACGACTCTGAGATACCACCTTACACCTGTTAGAATGGCTAAGATCAAAAACACCAATGACAACCAATGTTGGAGAGGATGTGGAGCAAAGGGAACACTCCTCCACTGTTGGTGGGAATGTAAACTTGTACAACCACTATGGAAATCAGTATGGCGGTTTCTCAGAAAATTAGGAATCGAACTACCTCAAGACCCAGCCATCCCACTCTTGGGCATATACCCAAAGAATGCTGATACATACCATAAAGATACATGCTCAGCTATGTTCATAGCAGCACTATTTGTAATAGCCAGAACCTGGAAACAACCTAGATGCCCATCAACGGAAGAATGGATGAAAAAAATGTGGTACATATACACAATGGAGTACTACTCAGCAGAGAAAAACAATGAAAGCATGAAATTTGCAGGCAAATGGATGGAACTAGAAAATATCATCCTGAGTGAGGTAACCCAAACCCAGAAAGACAGTTATGGTATGTACTCACTCATTGGTGGATTCTAGATATAAAATGAACAATCAGACCACAACCCATAGAACCATAGAGGCTATATATATATAGCATGGAGGTCCGTAGGACGACTGTGGCATATAATAAATTTCAGTTTTACTCAATTATTGAAAAAAAAATAGCCAAATGAATGGAAACACATGAACTATGAACCAAAGACTGAGGGGCTCCCAGCTGGATCAGGCCCTCTGAATAGGTGAGACAGTTGATTGGCTTGATCAGTTTGGGAGGCATTTAGGCAGTGGGACCAAGTCCTGTGCTCATTCCATGAGTTGGCTGTTTGAAACCAGGAACTTATGCAAGGACACTTGGCGCAGTCTGGGAGGAAGGGACTGGACCTCCCTGGACTGAGTCTACCAAGTCGATCACAGTCCTCGGGGGAGGACTTGTCCTGGAGGAGATGGGAATGGAGGGTGGGCTGGGGGTAAGGGGAGGGCGTGGGAGGGGGGAGAATAGGGGAACCCATGGCTGATATGTAGAACTGAATGGTATTGTAAAATAAAAAATATATATCACAAAAAAAAATATATAGGTTAATTTAAGATGCAAGAGCTAGTTAGTAGAAGGCCTAAGCTATCAGCTGAGCATTTATAATTAATAAGACGTGTCTGTGTGGTTATTTGGGAGCTGGCTAGGTGGAACAGAAAAATCCACCTACAGACTAGGATGTGGAAGTGTAAGCCAAAAACACCATTTCCTCCTCCTCAGCTTGCTTTTGGTCGTGGCATTTTATCACAGAAATAGTAACCCTAACCAAGACACCTTATAGAGTTCTCTTTTGTTTTCAAAATGGCTTTAGGCATGAATGAAAGGGAAGAAGCTTTCCTACTGTTCCCCAAATCACAATGGGCAAGTACTACACATTTGGATGAGTGGTTCAAAGTGCAGATATCCTTTGCATCCAGATCCAATTTCACCCCCACCAGTTTTTGTTTTTTGTTTTGCTTGTTTTGAGAAAGGGTCTCTTGAACTCACAGAGATCCACCTACCTCTGCCTCCCGAGTGCTGGGACTAAAGGCATGTGCCACCACACCTGGCATCCCCATTGTTTTTAATGTGATTCTTGAAAATGGGTCATCTTGTGAGAATCCCCATTTCAGGTGGCCTTTAACTCAGAGAAACTGGTGTTTATACAGAATAGTGTAGTCATTTTACAAATACTTGTCAAATATATCATAAACCTTGTATGTCCTTATAAGCCCTCCTTATATCATTATATAATTATGACAAATACTTTACGTCCCTAATAAACCTTGTGCAGCACAGTGCCAAGTGTTGCTTATTACGTGACACTAGAGCTTACTGTTATTCGTAATTGAGGTTTCAGACCTTTGTCCTGCCTACAGAGCATGGCATATGGCATAGTGAGAACCTGGACCTGCGCATACCAACTCCAGGCCCCATGCTTTTTCTCCTCATGCTACTACTACTGCAGTCTTCTGGCTTTTTATAAGGAGTGAGGGAGACCATGCCTTGAAAGAGATTACTTTTTAAAACAGACATGTTTGAGGCTGGAGGATGGATCAGTGGTTAGGAGTACTTGCTGCACCCATGTCGCATGACTCACAATGGTGCTCCCTTCTGGCTGCATAGGTGCTTTCACCCGCATGTGCATACGCTCATGCACACACGTGCACACACACAGACACACATGCAAACATACAGAGACAAATACGAATATATACTTTAAAAATATATATACACTGTCATCTTTCAATTGGAGTAGTACAGTCATACTGTAATTACTATTACTGATTTTAAATATGCCATCTTGATTTTCCTTATTCATGTTCTCTCATTTTTGTCTCTCTATTTGAACTTTTTTAAAAAAATGTACTTTTTAATGTTTAATTTAACCTCATCTTATATGTTTTTACTATTTTCTTTTATTGGTGGCCCTAAAAATTACATTATACATCTTCACATTACAGTTTACCACAAACTCCTTACCATTTTCCATAGTTTGACTTGCCCTTTGTACTGTTAACATGTTTTGCATTCTTGCCTTAGACTCCACAAAATGTTAGTATTATTATAGATTTAAGCTTTGTTTTAAATATTTACCACATTGTTGGGAATACCAAAGTACTTGCACTCACAGACAACACTAGGAAAACCAGGGAGGATAAACGCGTGGGTTGTCTTTTCAAAGGAAAAGCTGTATAACCTGTTTTCTGCTCAGAAGACTGGGAATGGAGGTGGTTAATAGCCTAGGTAACTCCTGTGCTGTCTGTAGGGCCAGGCAATCCAGATGTTCCATCCACAAATTACTTAAGTGATTTATTGTCTGAAAATTTATTTCATCTGCGAAAGTTTAAAAATATATTGTTTTGATTTATGTACATGCGTGAGCCTTCCAAATGGAGCTGTGACCTTTGGCATAAAGAAGGCTGACATGACCTGGCAGGAATGCAGCTGGAGCTGGGGGAGTTAATCCCTCCCACTCGGCTTTTATCTACTAACAGAATTCTTCCCATGAGGATTAGGGGAGGGATGCCTCCAGGGGACTGGTTGTGATGGCAAATACCTTGTCTCGGCACTCAGGAGTAGGCTGAGGCAGGAGAATCAAGGGCTTGGAGATGAGCCTTACTAGTAAAACACCGTCTCAGTTGAAAAAAAAAAAAACACATTTAAAATGTATTGGAAGTTGGGAGTCTGGGGCAATCACTTCTGCAGTACGTTAATGTCAGCTTTTAGGGTACAGAGAGCAGAATGAGAGTTGTTTGGGGGTGGTCCAATAGAAGACTCATATATCCTACATATTTGCTCATGCATGACTAAGAGGGATTTTAATAAGACGGATTTGATGGGGCTTGGAGAGTTGAAAGCGTGTGGACTGGGCACCAAAGGTTATTATATATATGTACACACACACACACACACACACACACACACACACACATATATATATATACACACATACACACACATATATAGTTAAAACATGTGCACACAGGTGCCAATGAGGGACCATGGAAAATAATGACTCAGCAAAAATATATCCGATGATGGTGAGAGATGGTGCTGTGTATGTAGATTCCAAAAGGAGTGTTTTGATGTGAAAGTAGAAGAATGGTAACGTGGCAAACACATGCAGTTGATGAAAGTGTGTGGGCCCTACACAACACGAGGAACAGAAGAATAAACGCATCGGCCTGAGAGGGCCACAGAAATCCCATCTCTGCAGGAACAAGGCACCAGTGAGAACGCGAGCCCACCAAGAACAGAGGAAAGGAAGCCAGTCCTGGCTTTTACCTGCTGCCGTTTCCAGGGCAAACGTGAAAGGTTTGGGAGCGACTAGGAGGGGCAGGAAGCACTGAACACGATGGGAACTAACGTATTTCACATACTTGTTAGTGGGGGCACTACCCTCTTCTGAGGATGTTAGGAGAAATGACCAGTACTTTTAGCTTCCGCAATGACCGAGGATAGAGTTAGAAATCACTCCGCCAGACTCAAGACCGTGCTGTACATTTGTCGCCACTTTAAAAAGGCCACTAACACCTCTCCCTCTCACTACGATGCAGGGGGTTTACCTTTGCCATGAAGACTGCAGGAACATGATACAGTGGTCTTATCTGGTCACAGAGCCAAAGGAATGCTGATTACACCCATACAATCGCAGTGCCCAGATTGGGAAGGGCTTACAGAGCCCGTATTGCGAAGTGCTGACCGCTTTGCGTGGGTCTGGGTAGACAGACAGATGGCTCCAGACCGGGAGAGCTTCCTGCTAGCGGAATTTCTCTCTTCAGTGAATGAAGATAATTTGGTTGCTATTCTCTTATGTGATGGTTACTGTGGTCGACCTGAGGATCTGGAATTCCCTAAGAGAGAAGCCCCTAGACAGGCCCGGGAAGAGTGGTTAGACCACATCAGCCCCTGGGCATCCGGTGAGGGATTGTCCTGACTGGATTGGTGTGGTGGGAAGGCTTGGGTGCTGGACTCTTTAGAATCCAGGAATCTGGTTTAGCATTAATTTTCTGCTGACTGCAAATATGGTGCTACCAGCTTCCTCAAGCTCTAGCTCCTGCAATCTGGGCTCACATACCCCCAGCCCCTAACCCTAACCCCACCCCTAACTCCCACCCCATTGGCATGAGGACTTTACCATCAAAATATGCACCAAAATAAGCCCTTTCTCCTTCAAGTTTCTATAGTCAGGATATGTTATTTCAACAGAGAGAGTAACTATCTCATATTATAAATAGGATTAAAGAATAGGATTAAATTACTGTGACTATCATTCAGCACGGGGGACGGGGGGGAGTAGACCATGATATATATACACTCTAAAATTTTCTTAGAAACGTTTCTAACAACTACTCCATTTCAGGACCATGGGTGAATCTGTGAATTTTCGGGTTTTTGTTTTTGTTTTTGTTTTTTTGAGACAGGGTTTCTCTGTGTAGCTTTGGTGCCTGTCCTGGATCTGACTCTGTTGACCAGGCTGTCCTCAAACTCACAGAGATCCGTCTAGTTCTGCCTCCTGGGTGCTGGGATTGAAACCATATGCCGCCACCACCCGGCCTTTCAGCAATCTGTGAATTTTCAAATGAGAAGGGTTTGAAACCACTGTCTTCTAAATACTTAAATACAGAAAGCAGTTGTCTTTCCTGTCAGTCATGCCGGGCAAATAAATCAATAGCTCAATCCCTGGAACCTGACTTTTAAAGGTAATTATGACCATGAGAAGCACAGGTGTGAGTCAAGTGAGCAACTTGGGCACTTTAATTCACAAGGAGTTTCCACGGGAAGGTGCTTTCCACGGGAAGGTGGTTTCCACCGGAAGGTGGTTTCCACGGGAAGGTGGTTTTTCCACCATGCAGCTTTCAGGCCTAGAGAAACATCTTCATCATCTTATGTGTGATATGTCTCTCAGGGCTCTGGATGTCTTCGTAAGATTTGACTGGAGACTGCTTTTCTTGAAAATGAATGGGCATTTTCCTGCCCTCCACGCTCATGAGCTTCAAAGCCAGGGGGCCCAAGTTTACATATTCCTGTGTGAAGACACAAGAGGAGACGTAACTGGCAGGTGAGCCTGATAAAAGAGAGGTTCTTCCCCGGGGTTGCTCTACTGGTTGTGTGAACACTGTATCATACGTGGAACATGAAAGCCACCGCAAAAATTTAAAAAATGTACTTTTGAAGTGTATAACCCCTGTGAGTCACGGTAGAACAATCTCCCAGTGAGCAGGAGGGAAGGCTGGGGCTCTCAAAGGGAGCTGGGGTGGGTTGGATGCTCGCTAGTGGAAATGTGTCACCTCCAGGCTGCTTTGTTGGTGAATATATATAATTATATATGCATAACACACACACACACACACACACACACACACACACACACACACACACACATATATATATATATATATATATATATATATATATATATATATATATATATATATATATACCTTCACTTGCCAGGGCACAGCCACAGCAGACTTTTCTGTATTATTAAAAAATGGGGATGGGGAATCCTGCAAGTGCTACCTGGACTAGATAATGTAACAGGGAGGACCTTGTCTAGGAATTTCAGTCTTTCCACAGGTGCTTTGGCTAGGGTCTAGGTAAAACTTAACCCATTGTGCTGAAGTATAGGTAAGATATCAGTTAACAAGAAGAACTGGAAAACTACTTTCTATAGAATCCTCCAGCCAGTCCCAAACAGCTCAGGCTCTACCTGGGAAGATTCCCAAGCCATAGTTCACATGCTGTGTTCCTTCAACACGCACATCAGCAAATCTTTCTAGAATGTTCCCTGTACCCATAGAGCGCTGGGGTGCAGTGATAAACATGACTGGTGAGGGACAGCATAAATAGTGTAGCTCCCCTTATGTGGTAATTGTTGATTTTTTTTCCTCTGCAATCCCAGAAGCAATTGCATCTTTGAGTCTTTATGTCTCCATTCTCGTGAAATTCCCAGGCATACCTGGAATGTTGCTGGATGGTTAGTATTTGTGGGAACTTAAGAGTGAAAAGAGGAGGCAATGTTTTCAAAATGCTTGTCATTGTATGCAGCTTTCAACCTACAACAAAACTGATGGATGTTTTAATGCCATGGACACCACAGCTACTCCATCAAAGCTCACAGAATACATTTCATCAAACCAGGGGCATACAGCCTGTAGTCTGTTGTCCACAATTGCCAAGCATCACCAGGACATGAGTGGTGGTGTTTGGGCATTTAAATGGCAAAAACACTAGAACATGCTTGTCTAGTATGGGAGGGGCCTTGGGTTCAGTCCTCAATACTGCAAAAAAAAAAAAAAAAAAAAAAAAAAAAAAAAAAAAAAGGATGGAGTTGTTCTTTACCTATATTGACTGAATTTTAAACTTACCAGAACAGGAAATTCAGTAAAATTAAAAAAAAGGAAATTCCCATCTCTCAGGAGGCAAAGGCAGACACATAGCTATGAGTATGAGGACAGCCTGGCAGGAATCTCTCAAATTTGAGACTAGCCTGGGCTTCATAGAGAGACTTTATCTTAAATAAACAAATAATCATTTGATGGTAGTTAGAATAAACTATTAGTTAATTAATATGGCGACTTATTCCATTTCTTCTGCTTTTTTCACACCCTTCATTCTCCTACCAGACTTTAAGTTTTAGAACTTTGAAGGTTTTGGCAGTCCCAGAAAAAGAAAAAGTAGAAATGTACAAATGAGATTTTGCTCAATTATCGGTTTGCTATTCCAGGCATCCACTAGTGGTATATATTTTACGAAGATGGCCGGATACGTATCCTATCCCAGAGATTTGTTGGAGTCTTTTGTTTTTGCTTTTACACAATCCTCCAGCAAGATGTAGGAGCTATATTCTTCCCCTTGGTGAGATCACCTAGCAGAGTGTGGTGGAAGGAAGTGCTAGTGTATGGCCTCCAAACACAAGACATGTTCTCTTTTGTCACTGGGATCGCTTCCTCTAAGTCGTCAGACGCCGTACTTTAACAGAGGGACATTCAGGGCACCCTTGGGGGAGAGAGGCTCATCTGAAGAGAAACTGAGGCCCTGATGCAGTCACCATCATCTTGCTTGACATAGATGTGTCTCTTATGAGGTGGGCCTTCTGCCCCAATCCAGGCTTCAGAGGAGGGTGGCTCTAGCTAGCACATGACTGTGACTGCCCATGTGAGAACCCAGTGGAGCCATTGCTCAATTCCCAGCTAATGGAGGCCTGAAAGGGAATAGAAAGTATTGTTTTAGCTGGGTGGTGGTAGTGCACACCTTTAATTAATCCCAGCACTCAGGAGAGGTAGGCAGATCTCTGAGTTCGAGGCCAGCCTAGTCTACAAAGTAAATTCCAGGACAGCCAGGGCGGTTACACAGAGAAACTCTGTCTTGAAACATGCCTCCCACCCTCCAAAGTATTGTTTTAAACTACTAGGTTGAGGGATGGTTAATTATGGATGGAGCATCAGCTAACTTACACTTTCTCATGGTAATGGAGGTCTGTAAATGAACTTTTTAAGCTAACTGGCTTAAAGTAGGAGTAAAAAGAGTGTCCCTGGAGAGGTCAATGGCGGACCACTTTTACAAGTCTCACAAAGCAAATTTTCAGTGTTTACGTTGTAGGTCTCTGTCTGCCGGCCCTAGAGTCACGGACATCCTAGTGAGCACTTTGTTCCTCTGACCCTCACCTTGAAGTCCTGTTCATCCTCATGCAACAAGTGTTGGTCGATAGAGCACTCCATCTCTGTGGACGAGCTGTCCTCTCTTTCTATCTCTGTGAAGTGGACTTCTGGACTGCTGGCCTCATGGCTGCTTCCGGGGGAGAGGTTCAATGCGTCTCCACCCTCTGCCTCAGCGGGCGATTTCAGATTCTCCTCTGGGACTAGAGCCAATAAATAGTTAGGTAACAACGTTCTGAGCAGATTACAAATACCATGCCATCATTGGTCACAGTTGTTGATTTGAAGGAACTCTGAACTTAGAAATGTGAAGCTTAGGGCGGAAGGCGTGGCTTAGCTCCATCAACACCACGATAGGACAGCCAAGCCTCCCTGAGGCCCAGGGCCCCATCTCCAGTGCTGCCACCACCAAACCCAAAATGGCAAATTAATAAATAAAATAATATAGAAGTAATATAAATATATAGAAGTAAGAGGTGGCCCCATTTTAGGAAACTATCCTATATCCTTCTGATAGCCAAGACATTACCCACAGCCACCTGGGAACTAATGGCTATACTAGCATTTTGGTTGGTCAAAGTGGTACCCAAACTATATTGGCGTAGGCACCACCCCATCCCTCTCTATGAGTATCCACTTAATTCATTATAAAATGCATTGAACTTGGTAGAAAATGGGATTAAAACTCAGGCACAGTAATGCATGTTTGTAATGCCAGCCCTTGGGAGGCTGAAGCAGGAGGACTGTGAGTTTAAGGCCAGACTGTGCTATTTGGAGATACCTTAGAAAGAAGACAGAGTGTGGGAGAAAGGGGAAGGGAGGACAGAGAGGACAGAGGGAGGGAGGGGGAGGGAAGAGGAGGGAGAGAGAGGGGGGAAGAGAGAGAGGTAGAGAGAGAGAGGGAGGGAGGGAGGGAGGGAGGGACGGAATAGAGAAAAGAGGTGAGAAAGAGAAGTGAAGAGTTGGTGGACAGGAGACTAGAGCAGGACGAGTGTTGTGGAAGGAGGGATGGAGAGGAGCAGAGGTGGATCTACTCTGGGCAGAGCTCCTGCATGTGGGGTGCCTGCCTGCAAAGGATGCTCAGGTTGCTGTGTTTTAAGGTGAGGAAAATCTCATCGCACGGAAACTGTACCTATGTCTATCTCTGGCAACTTCAAAGACACATCTTCAGGTGGCACTTGCTGCCCCACGGCTTGAGTCAGATACAGTTTCCTGAAAGAACAAATGGCGGATTGTCAGCCAATGAGTGCCACGCCGCATGCTCACCAGCACCTGTCTCTCTCCAGAGTGTGGAGACAAAGCAGAAAAGGGACCTCCCTGCTTCACACGCTGCAGGAGCATAAGACAAACTACTCCAGAATTCTAAAGTGATAGTTTCTAGTGAGATGTGTAATGAGTACTGTGAGAATTCTGGGAGTCAGAAAGAAGCACCCCTGAGTTAGCCTTGGAGACAAGGAAGAGTTCCCAAGGAGATGAAATCTGAACAGTCTTGCAGAACCGGAAGTTCACTGTGGGAGGAGTCTGAAAGGAGGGGAAGTCCCAAAAGGGAAGTGAGAATGATATCAATTAGGTAACTGGATTTTCAGTAAGGAAGTCAGTAAGAAATGCTGGGGTGTAGCTCAGTATTAGAGGTCTTGCCTAGCATATATAAGGCCCTGGGTTCCATGGGAGGAGGGGGATGGTGGGGAAGGGGGAGAGTAGGAGAGGAAATGCATACAAGTTATTTAAAGCACATGTATGCAGAGTTTCCATACATTTGGAGTTGCAGCACATACTACTGTTAATGTTTTTGAATTCTTTATTTTTTATAAATAAGTGTAAGAGTGTTTTGCCTCCATATATGTGCACCATGTGTATTCAGTAGCTTCAGACACCAGAACAGGGCATTGGATCCCCTGGCACTGGAGGTGCAGATGGTTGTGAGCCACTATGTGAGTGGACTTGAACCCACATCCTCTGGAAGAGCAGCCAGTACTCTTAACCTCTGGGCCATCTCTCCAGCCACAGTTCCCTTCTTTTTGCCTGCTGTCATCTAGTGGAAGCACTGGAGAACAAAATCTTTCTTTTTCTCTGTAGCCCAGGTTGGCCTAGAATTATGTAGCCTATGCTGGCCTTGAATTTATGGCAATCCTCTTGTGTTAGCCTCCTGGGTACTGGGATTACAGGTGACACCTGGCTAAATCATCTTAAAACAAAACAAAAACCCCAACCAACTTTTTACAGGTATAATGTTTACAAAACACTTTCTAGAAACGTTAATGACTTTGACCCAGCTATTCGGAGAGCACCAGATGCTAACTGCTATGGCACCAGGGAGCATCTCACCTGGGTATTTTGAGATCCAAAAGTCTACAGTTAAAGAGCTGGTCAATAAGCAACAAATTTTCCTCTTCTAGTTGTTGAACACAATTTTCCAGTCTTTCAACTTCCTTCCTGTGAGTCGAAATCTGTTTGCAGAAGAGCGGGGTGGGTATCAGTACTTACTGGCTTCATTTAGTCAAGTCTTCTGTAAGGACACTTGCCTGGGGGAAGAGCTACCATTTATTATTTATTGCTGGGTACTCCTGGTCCTTCTGTGGTTAAGAAGGACTAGTGGGGCTGTTTTCTAGGTCATAAACAGGCCTGGTAGGTAGTTATTACAGAGCAGAACTTGTCCTTTTCTACCCTTCGGAAGCATGGCTGAACATGAGCTAGAGGCAGAGATTGGAAAACGCAATTCATTTAGCAATGATATATTGGCCAGTGAACGGGGCTCTCTCTAAAGGTGATTATAAATAAGACAATGAAGACACACTGGAATAATTGATATATATGGTGGTATTTTTTTTTAATGCCTAAAAGCCCTTTATACCAGCCTCTATATTAGGATTATGTTCTCTTTGAGCCTGGTGTCAGTTCTGAGAAATGCCATACATATGAAATATTTGCCAATTCATTTATTCTGTTGTACTAAACCCTTACTGTGTGCCAGAAAACATATAACAAATGATCAAGATACAAAAATAATTCAGCAATAGGCTCTTGTAGCCTTGTGGGCAATGGTACGGTCCAAAGATAAGGTGATACAAACCTCAGTGGCCGCTGGGCAGCCAGCTGCTCTGGGATGAGGAAGATGCAGATGTTGGGATAATGAAAAACTGGCAGGAGAAACGACATCTGACCCACAACTTGAGAATGGAGTAGGGCTTCGTGCAGATACAAGCAATGTCTCCTGGGAAGTAGGAACCTTTGCACATTTAGGTGGGAGTGGGGAGGGGTTGGGGACTGACTGACCAACTAAGAAAGAGACAAATACTGCCCAAGAATCTCTTTTTTATCCTCAAGGTGATGGCAAGTAACTGCCATGAACTTAGTTCGTGTTTAATTTTAAGAAAAAAATTGAGTCAAATATGAACAGAATTTGCCAGTTTGGTTGATGGAGTTCCTATCAATCTTTTAAAGGCGTGTTTGGGACCGTCTGTCGAAAGAAGGCTGGCTGCCATGAGCATGCTCTGGCTTTAGAAGAGGCGTTCCTTTGTTTCCTACACTGTGATGTAAGGGTCTGGATGGACCTCGGTGAAACCAATGAAATCACCAATGACACCACCATTCATTCGGTAGATCCAGAAGCTGGTGAAAGATGGGCTGATCATCTGTAAGCCTCTGATTGTCCTCTTCTGGATTGGGTGGCCAAATAGCACCTTGACCTATGGGGTGGGCAGGCATATGGGCATAGGTAAGTGGAAGGGCATGCAGGGCCTGAATGTCATCAAAGAAGGGGAGGAGGCTGAGGATCCTGCTTGGACTGCTTAGGAGACATTGTGAGTCTAACAATGGCTGCCTCACATGTCACAGCCTGTATCTGAAGGTGGAGAGGAATATGTTCAAAACAAGAATACTTCCACGGAGCACATCTGCAGGCTTAAGACAGGCCAGGCCCACAAGAAGCTCCCGTGGACCAAACAGCAGGCCTAAGACTGAGGAAGGGCTTCCAGGCCAAGAAGAGCAACATTGAAAGACCAAGGAGCAAGAAACTAAGACAATGAAGCCCCTGTCTCCTGTCCACATAGTGCCTCGGTGTTGCCTTGCTGATTGATCACATGATCAGTCATTAGCGCAAAACAACCCTTTATCACATACAAAAAAAAAAAAATGAGAAAAGAAAGCTCATCAGAGGGAAGAACACATAGAAGTTACTAGATTGAGCCCTGAAGTGATTTCTCTGCCACCCCTAGAAGTGTGAGTTATATTATACAGGCGTCAACACCAGCAGATGTTCATGGAAGCAATCAAGGCACTAGAATTAGAACTAAGTATAAAATCAAGAGTGGTAGGCAGGTGGGAATAACAGAAGAATGGGAGGAAGTAGAAAGCTTCAAGGAAGTGAAAACAAAGAATGCAGAAGCTAAAACTCCTTCGGGCCAGGAGAGCTTTGCAGGGCTTTAGGACAGCTTATGACATCACTTTCCTCTTCAGAGTGCTCAGTGATGTTCACAGCTATTGCTGACTCCCCTGGGCTTTTGAAATACCAGGCAAAGAAATGATCATATACATACTCAGATTTCTGGGGTAAGGAACATGAAAGGGAAGAAAAGTTTCCCCAAATACCTAAGAAATGTAGAGATCAGGACAATTCAAACTATTTCAGCCAGGGATCTAGGGGCCTGATTCAAAAGTATGCACTTGATCTTTTCTTCTGCAATGTCCATGTGAGCTCTATGCCTCTTTGAGATTATGAGCCTCTGGCTCCCCTTGTCTTGTTTCTCTGTGTTAAGGTGATGTAAGTCATTTGGAAATTTCACTTGTCTTCATTTTCCTAGTAAGCACACTGAGTGAAAACACACAACAAAACTAATGCACCAAGATGTCCTGCACCCTTCCCACATATCTATGCTCTGGGTTTTTTACTGAAAGAGAATGTAGTGGAGAGTTCTCAGAGGTCCCATCCTTAGCAGTGCTTTTCAAGCCATTATATGCCTTCCCCAAAGAAATGAATCAGCTTAATTGTTCTGTTTCTGGGTAACTCTTGAATGCAGTGATGAACTTATAGTAAGGAATAGTTTTCATTAATTTTTGAGCAAATTTAATCATGCCAAAATTAATATTTGTTGTAATAGAGGAATTAAACCTATTGAATTTTCTTAAAATGCTTTGCCCTTTATTTCTAAGCTTTATGATTCAATTAAACTTGACATTTTCCCTTTGATTGCCAGTGAATTATAAGAAATAAAAAAATGAAATGAAATCAAATACAATTTGAAGCTTCATTAGAAAGAGTCAGGCCACCAATACAGCCTTTGTTATCAGCCAAATATAGACTTTTTAAAAAGTCATTTCCCTTAAACCTAAGATCTGTGACATCTCATAAAATTAAGAGTTGAATGGTTATTATAATATCAATTTAACAAAAGTATAATAAATATTCCCTAACACTATAATTATTAACTGACTTGAGTTTTAAATTATTGAAACCTTGCTTTATTTATCTTTTTTTTTTTTTTTTTTTTTTTTTGAGATAAAATCTCAGGTGGCCTAAACTAGCCTTGAATTTGCTATAAGCCAAGAATGACCTTTAACTTCTGGTCCTCCTACCTCCATCTCAAAGTCTTGTTTCTATGGTGATATTTTATTTGTGCTGAAATATGATTTTATTTGTATGTTAATAAACAGAGTTGCCTGGGGGTCAGAGCTTATAGCCAGCCATTTAGCAGAAGTCTGGCAGTGGTAGCACACGCCTTTAATCTGATCACATTGCTGGCAGAGTCTGTGTGTTCAAGGACATAGCCAGCTTGGTGACACACACCTTTAATCCAAGTACCAACCATAGAGACCTGGAGGTCTGTGTAGACAGGCAGTGACAAAGAAGTCATGTGGTTGGGTTTAGAACCAATGAGAAGGCAGAACAGAAAGTCAATAAAAAATACAGACACACAGGAAGTAGGTCTCTTTTCTCAGGGGAAGGGCAGCAGCGGCTGGTAAGCTAAAGGCTATTTGCTAGTGCTCTGACCTCTTGGGCTTTTAACTATTTGGCTCCGTGTTTCTTATTTAATAAGACCATTTAGAATTACACTACATGTTTCAAACAGGAAATCCATTGTAACTATTTGGGAGTAATAGCATGAACTCACGTTAACATGCCTTTACAAAGGTAATTTGCCAGTTGTTGTCAGGGTGACCCTGGTAGCACAGCTCCTAGCTACTCAAGAGGCTGAGACAGGGAATTGCAAATTTAAGCTATCTGTGGACTACAGAATGAGTTCAAGGGTAGCCTGGGCAACGCAGAGAAACCTTGTCTTATACATAAAAAGGGCTGGGGCACAGTTTGGTGGGAGTGCTTACCTAGCATGTACAAGGCTCTGGGTTCAATCTCCAACACTGGAAAAAAAAAAACACAACTCTAAAAGGAAAAGGAAAAGGGCTGAGGTGAAGCTAAGTGGTTGAATCCTTGCCCGGTGTGCACAGGGCTCTCGATCCAATCCCTTAGTGCCCCTCCTGCACACAACTAAGCCAGTTGACAATATCACAGAAACAGTATATGATTTGTCTGCTAGCTTTCTAGAACCATTAACTACTCGGTCAGATGGGGAGCAAGGGAAGCGAAAAGAGGAAAACCTTAGAAGTAACTTTGCTGTTAGTGTTTCTGGACACTGAGAAACAAGGAAGGAATTTGATGAGGAATTGAACATTCCACAGTAGGAATGTCGGCTTGAGTGTCTTTCGGATCGTCACGAACACATATTTACAGGGGACTGAAAATGGAGGCTCAGAACTAAAGACCCACATGAGGCAATGAGGAAGATGTGCCTCGGACAACCACAGTGCCTAACCCGACAGCAAGCCCCTCACACGGTTTAAACTAAGTTCTCTCAAACGGTGGTGAGTTTGGGAGAGCACAGGAGAGATGGGTTAGTGGTTTAGAGCACTTGCTCTTCCAGGGGACCCAAGTTCAGTTCCAAGCGCCCACATGAAGGCTTGGGACTACTCGCAAACTCCAGTCCCAGGGGATCTGCTGCCCTCTTCTGGCCTAGCTTTAAGCATCAGGCACACGCATAGTGCACATACATGTATGCAGGCAAAACACTCGCCTACATATAAAAATAAAAATAACCAATCTCCTTTCTAAATAGTGAATTTTGTTTCATCTATAGCATTTAAACATGGGATGGCTGGCTGTTTGTCTAAATGTAAAGGGAATTTTTTAGGAGTGGGAGAGTGATTGAACTAGAGACACCTAAAGTATTGGTCAGAATTCAGAAACACTCAGGCCTGTTAATGAAACGTTTAATGGCTCTATGACCACTAGGCAGCTGGTAATGTTAACAGTTACTTGTGTTGTTGCTGTGAGACCCAGCAAAAGCAACTTTAAATAGGAAGGGCTGATGTCTGGCTCATTGTTTGAAGACACGAATGGCTTGAAGGTGTCCTGGCCAGGACGGCATGGTAGCAGCTGCAGGAAGCAGCTGGTGACATTGTATCTGTCGTCAGGAAGGAGAGAACAATGAACACTGGTGTGCTCAGCTCACTCACTCTTTTTTTTTTAATTCAGTATAGACCCCAGCCAATGAAGGTGCTGCCCACATTTAAGGTGGATCTTCCTACCTCATTTATGAAGCCCAATCTAGAAAGTTCTCATAGATGCCCAGGCTTACGTCTGCTAGATCGTGTCAGGTGGACTGTATTAGCCATCATGACTCCAAACCTGCAACATGATACACAATATGTGCCCCGCCTATGTCTCCAGAGACCATCTGTCACGTCCCCTTGCCCCTCTGAACCCACAGCAGAATGACAGAGTCCAGTTTACATTTTAGAAGGAAGTCTCTGAGTTTGTGTGGAGGAGAAAGGGGAAGGGTCTGGCTTAAGGGAAGCAAAACCAGGTAAGGCGCCACTCACAGACGGGATGTGGTTAAGGAGGGCCGGGGGTAGGGCAGTGGCGGAGAAGCCAGGGAGAAGTGGTTGGCTCGGATTTACGGGACGCAGAGGCCTTCTGGATGTGGATACGGAAAAAGGCATTTCTTTGGAACTTCCAAAGTCCTGACGTGGGACTGACAGCCTGGGACCAGAAGCAGTTTCAGGGAAAGAGGCAGATGTTGTCAGTTCAGGAGTCGGAGATGCCTGTGGTGAGTTTACGCGGAGCTGCAGCTGGCTGATGAGCGCGTGGGTTTGGAGCCTGGAAATGACATCACTTCTAATCTGGATGCCTTTTAAGCCTGCAACACAATTATCCTCGGGCATTTCTTCCCTGGAGCTTAGGGGAAGCCAGCGTTTCCTGTGTCTCTCTTTCTTGGTATACTAGTTTGTGCTGTTAAGTGTACTGTTCAGTAAATTCCTCAGGATGATTGAGACGTAAATATCACAGCCCTTGAAATTCTGGGAACAGCGTTTGGTTTTGTTTCCTTTAACCCAGCTGAGTGGAGGATAGAATTTCCAGTTCAAAAGCACCCGCCACCTGAACTTCATTACTGACACCAGAGCTGGTTACCGCTCATCCATTCGGCCTCCTTTTGGTGGCCATTTCCAGCCGCCAGGGACTTTCTTCTCCAGCTTCGCTGATGCTTCCCTCTGCTTTATCTTTCTAGAATTCATGTTTCTTGGATACCATGCCTCTTCCATTAGTGATGTGTCTCTCCCTGTCCTGAGAGAGTGCACTCGGCATACTGTTTTATATCTGATTATTTTGGTCTTGAAGGATCCTGTTTCATAAATAAACCGATTCTCAATTTTTTTGATATTAATAAAAGTCGCTTTGCATTTTTTCTGAAATTCCCTCAGGCATCTTTTAGGGACGGCTTTAGCACCAGCGCTTGCTTCTGCTCTCCTTAGTTCGCCTGGTTTTTCTCCCATTTGTCCAATTGTCCTTAGTGATCCTTCGGTCATATTAAGAAGGGTCTAAGGCAGCGGTTCTCAACCTGTGGATTGTGACCCCTACAGGAGTTGCCTAAGACCATCTGAAAACACCGATTCCCGATGGTCGTAGGAATGGAGACACTACTTCTTTATCCATCTCAGGCGGGTCCGCCCACCTGAGTACCATCCAGAACCTGGACTGTATTAAAGTGTCACAGCGTGAGGAAGGTTGAGAACCACTGGTCTAAGGAATGGTGGTATTTTCTCCACCACTGCATAACTAGGATCGTTTTTATCCTAAGTTTCTCCTCACAGTGAGAGAGTAGATTAAAGTCGGTAAAAGTGGCATGTCAGGGCAGGAGGACTGTTTTGGATTGAGGAATCAGAAGTAGGATATTTTGACTGTGTCCCCATGAATGTCACAATTGGAAACATAATTTTTGCATATAAAGGCCTCACATCTATGCTAGAAACTGTATCAGATGACTTCAGTGTTCTCGTGGGAGAGCCTGCACAATCCTAGGCCAGAAGAGAAGTGCTTTGTTCGGTATGAAGGAGATGATCCAGGGATGCTGGCAAGTTCTCGTTTTCTGCTCCTCCTCCTCCTCCTCCTATCCCTGCCACCTACAGCACACACAGGCTCTGAGAAGAGGCTCCCTCAGGCTTCCCAAACAGAGTTTTGCACTTTCCACAGAGCACACTTACAACATCTGGACCAAATGTTACCTGCTACTTTCACCCAACAGCTTGCTTTCACACCTTTTTTTTTTTTTTTTTTTTTTTTTCTGGTCTGACAGAAAATTGTTGAAACCTCACCTGCTAGTTCACTACACCAGTTGTCCTTTCAGATGGGTTCTTCTTCTTCTTTTTTTTTTATTTTTCTTTTTTTCTTTTCTTTCTTTTTTTTTAAAGATTTATTTATTATGTATACAGTGTGCCTACATATATGCCTGCACGCCAGAAAAGGGCACCAGATCTCATTATAGATGGTTGTGAGCCACCATGTGGTTGCTGGGAATTGAACTCAGGACCTGTGGGAGAGCAACCAGTTCTTTTAACCTCTGAGCCATTACTCACTCCACATACCACCCACAGATCCCCCTCCTCCCTCCTCCCACTCCCCAGCCCTCTTTCTCAAGCCACTCCACATCCCCACATCCCCCAAATCGAGGTCTCCCATGGGGAGTCAGCAGAGCCCAGCACACTGAGCCTAGGCAGGTCCAAGCTTCTTCCCACTGCACCAAGGCTGCGCAAGGCGTCACACCATAGGCACAGGGTTCCAGAAGCCTGCCCATGCACCAGGGACAGATCCCGATCCCCTGCCTGGGTGCCCCCCAAACAGTTTGAGACAAACAACCATTTTCCATATCCAGAGGGCCTAGTTCAGTCCCATGGGGCTCCACAGCCACCAGTCCACAGTTCATGGGCTTCCACCAGTGTGGCCGGTCATCTCTGCACGTTTTCCCATCATGATCTTGACGTCCCTCGCCTGCAGAATCCCTCCTCTTTCTCATCAATTGGATTCCAGGAGCTCAGCCTGGTGCCTGGCTGTGGATCTCTGCATCTGTATCCATCAGTCACTGGACAAAGGCTCTATGATGATAGCTAGGTTATTCGCTAGACCATTCACCAGAGTAGACCAGTCCAGGCATCCTCTGGACCACTGCCAGCAGATGAAGGTGGGGTCATCCTTGAAGATTCCTGAGAGCCTCCCCAGCACCCTGCCTCTTCCTAGTCCCATGATGTCCTCATCTATCATGGTATCTTCCTCCCTGCTCTCCCACTCTGTCCCTGTTTCAGCTTGACCCTCCCATTTCCCTATGTTCTCATCCCCCACTCCTTGCCCTCTGCCACCCCACCCCCACCCAGTTCACTCTTGTAGATCTCATCCACTTCTCCTTCATGGGGTCATCCTTGTGTCCCTCTTAGAGTCTTTTCCTGTTAGCTAGCCTCTCTGGAGTTGTGGGTTGCAGTCTGGCCATCCCTTCCCTCACATCTAGTATCCACTTATGAGTGAGTACATACTATGTTTGTCCTTCTGAGTCTGGATTATCTCACTCAAGATGATATTTTCTAGTTCCATCCATTTGCCTGCAAATTTCATGATGTCATTGTTTTTTACTGCTGAGTAGTACACCATTGTGTATATGTGCCACATTTTCTTTATCCATTCAGATGGGTTCTTTATTGTATCTCTATAATTTTATTTCAGAGGGCCCTTAGAGAAACAAGATGCACCTTGAGCTACAATATAATTCACAATTTTGTATAATTGCATCTAAACTAAAAGTATATGTGAGTATATATATGATCCATCCCCTCAATGAGTAAGTATATCTATAATTGTAGACATTCCTTAACATTCATTCATTTAATAGCTGTTTTTGATAAGCAAAGATTATTCTTCAGGTACTGTAGACATTCAGTTAAAAAGATATAGCCTGCTGTGTGTATTAAGGACACAGATCACAAGCAGAGTTTCAATGTATTTTAGCAAGGATTCAGCAATGCAAGAAAACATTGGGAAAACTGGAGTTCTCAAGATGCCTGAGAACATTATGAAATGATTCACAAAGAAATTGGTTATCAAAGTCTGCACCTAAAGGAAGAGTTAGTTTTCCAGGCAGTGAAAGTATGGCTGTACTAGAGATCAGAACAGAGTGACCTGTATCTACAATGTGAGGAAAACAGGACAGTTCCAAATAACAAAGACTATGCAGATCAAAACAGTGACCGTATAGAGTGTGCTATAGAAGTCCTTACATGACCACACCCAGCAAACTGCCATACAGCCCTGGCAGTTCCCATGAATTCTTGAACAGATGTGAGGGGATCAGGGTGGGGAGAGACACAGGTGCCACAAGTTCCTCTTGATCACAGGCAAATGGCTGTACTGTGCGTTTGCTTTGGACCACAATACAATATCCTACAGATTAGAGCGATCACTTCAGTAGTCACCAGTATAGGGAGAAGACCAGAGCACTTCTCAGAGCTGAAGGGCAGAGGAAGCCAGGATTCAAAGGGAACTCCTCGGATCTGAGTGCAAGCTGGCCACCTGCTTGCAAAAGGTAATGTAAGCCATTCTGCCCTGTGTATCAGGTAAGGAGGAGGAAAAGAGGTCTAAAAGGCTGAACACACTTCCAAAGGATGATGTGTGACCTAGGGGCGACGCCTTGCCAACCACCCAGCAGGAGGCAGGCTCATGAGAAACACTAGGTTGGTTGTAGGACATAGTGCAATTTGGTGCATTTGGGTGTACAGTGTGGATTAAGCCTCCAAATTATTTCTGGTTATTACTGAGATTATTTCTGGCATTTGTTGAGTAACAATATGATAGAATTAGATTTTACTTGGACATTCCTTTATATCAGTAAAAACCTCATACTTGTCCTATGACTTCAACTTTATAATTATAGGTCATTGCCAGTTCAAGAAAAAAAACCAGGGAGAATTATTTTGACACATTCTACTTACTTCTTTTTTTAGCCAGTCATTCTCCCAGATCTCTCGGTAGTTGCCCTTGTCAATGAACCTCACGGCATTCTACAAGAAAAGTTTTGTATGAAGGAAGAGTTGTCATAAGGTGACACAGTGTCAGCACTGGTGGGACATGGTTCATCTCCTCCTTTGTTTTCATTTTGTTTTGAACCATATCCCCAGCCTGATATTTACAACTTACCCACGAGACTTTTCTAGCGATGGCACTCTATTTCTTTGTGAGATAGTTTCATATGAATATCATGTCTCAAATCCAACATTCATTTACTAAAGGACAATACCTCTTTTTAATACATTGATTTTTAATTTTTTAAAGATTTATTTATTTTATGATTTTATGTGTTTGAGTGTTTTTGCCTTCATGCATGCATGTGTACCATATGCCTGCCTGGTGCCCAGAGAGGTCAGAAGAGGGCACCAGATACCCTGGGAGTAAAAGTCACAGATGTCATGAGGCTGCTGGGAATTGAACCTGGGTCCTCTGAGAGAGCAGCAAGTACACCCAACCACTGAGCCAACTCTCTAACCCTAGATGAAACCTCTTAAAAGTAGAAAAACTAAGAGGACGGAGCAAAAGTGAACCAAGAGAAGTAGGGGCTGGAGAAATGCGTGTGTGGCAAACGCTTGCCGTAGGAGCATGAGGATCTGAGTTCAATTCCCAGCATTCACACAAACAAGCCAGCTGTTGGTGCGAGATGGCTTCATGGGTAAAAGCACACACTGCATCAGCTTTACAACCTGAGTTCCATGCCCAGAACCAACAGTGGGAAAGAACCAAACCCCCAAAGTGGCCTTCCAACCTCTCTGTGTGTGCCATGGCACATATGCATTCATGCACACATAACCTAAAAAGCAAAACTTGGGCATGGTGGTGTGCTTGCAGTCCCAGGGCTGGGAAGGCGGACAGGTGAAGGATGCTGGGGCTCACTAGCCACACGGCCCAACCTAATCAGTGAGCTCCAGGCCAGCGGAAGCTGGGTAGACAGCTCCTGAGGAACAATATCCAAGGCTGGACTTTGGCCTCCGTGTGTGTGTGTGTGTGTGTGTGTGTGTGTGTGTGTGTGTGTGTGTACATCTGTGCACACACATAAATAAGAAAGAGATGTCCTGGACTGTAAACATGGAGAGGAATAATTTGATAGTATGTTAAAGATAAGTTGATTTGTTAAGTCTTTGAAAGTAGGAGACTTTCAATGAAAAAAAATTTAGATAAAAAGAAAAAGATTCATGTTTATTAAATTCAGAGATGGCATGCATTTCCTAGGAATGTTTATATTCCAGCTATAACTAATAACTCACATTTCTACCATCATAAACTATCATTAATTTTTTTAGATTATTTTTTTGTGTACAGAGTTATGTCTACATGTATTTGTGTACCATGTGTGTGCCTGGTACCTAAGGAGGTCAGAAGAGGGCATAGGATCCCTTGGAATTGGGGTTATGGATGGTTGTGAGCTGGGATGTGGGTGCTGGGAATCAAACCCATCTCCCCTGTAAGAGCAACAAGTGCTTTGAGCAGTGGATCCCTCTCTCCAGCCCCTTCTGGGTTTTGTTCCCCCATAAAATACCATCTGAACAAAATCTGAAGGAGGTCCTAACTGAGATTAGCTGGCTTGTTGCTTAATTCACTAACAGTGGGCCAGTGGTTTTAACTTTTGTTCTGTATCAGAATCCAATGAAAGCTGGAAAATCCATAAGCCAGGACAATATCCCAGAGCAATTACATTAGCATCTCTGTGGGTGGGACCCGGGCACCATGGGGTGATCCATGAATTGCATGTGTAGTTAGGTTGCACAGCACAGAACACAGGAAGCTACAAAAGCCTGACACTGAGCCATGATCTGAAAAGAGCTCTGAACCGAATCCGGATCCTTCCATGCATTCTGTGCGGGTCACTGTTCTCTCTGACGCTGTCCCATTAGCAAACCTCTAGAGCTTTAAGGATTGCTGAGAGGTTTAAATGTCAGATGAAAGGTTGGGACAGTCCTCGAGATGAACACTTGACATTACAAGTCAGCTTTGTTTTATCTTGTCATGTGATAGCCACATAGGCATTTTAAGTTATTTATGCTGTGGTCGGATCACTGCAAGGTGGATTTCACCATCTCATCAGACTCAGTCACAAAGCCACCCAACTGCGTGGACAGACAAACCATTGACCGGTCCCCCAATATTTCTGTCTTTGCAGATCTGTAGATGCCAGGCAGATCTTAAGAGCAATGGAACCCATGGGGATTCCATGAGCATCGCAGCTGAACTGCTGACGGGACTTTGGGGAACATCAGGAGCTTAGGGTTCCGAAGGATGGGTGGGCTTTAAACAGGAATTCCCTTTACCGACCTGGGAAGGAGTCAGAATACAGGAGAAGCACTGTGCGCATGTGTGTTGGGGGAAGAGTTAGACTTTCCATGTCAAACAAAGTCATGAGAAAACAGAGATGACTGGGAATTTCATCTTGAAATATGATTTGTAGCCCAACTTTTTTCTTTCTTGAGACACGGTCTCTTTCTGTAGCCCTAGTTGTCCATGTAGACCCAAGCTGACCTCAAATTCACAGAGATTCACCTGTTTCTGCCTCCCAAGTACTGGGGTTAAAGACGTGCCACCACACCTGGCTTAGTTGTCAAAATCTTTAAAACACAGCAATGTAGAGTGTACTCTCCCAGGTTTAGATATGTAAAGAATCGCTTTTAGACAAACTATATTTCATTCAAAACACTTATTCTTAATATTTCACTATAGCTATATGATACCTTTAACATAACTGAATAGTAATTCACTTGCTCCTTGGGAGACAAGATACTACTTAAATAAGCTGGTTTAATTTTTACACTCTATATTTAAGGTAAATAAATATAATAGTCTCTGCTCTATGCATTAGAAAACAGAAGTCTGGGAAAATGGAGTAATGAATCCTGTTCTACAGCTCATGAGTGCTGGGACAGCACAGTAAACTGCCCAACTTTGGAAACCAAGGCTTTTGTTTTGTTTGGTGGAGGTGATGGTGTTTTTATGTTTGTAGTGTTGTGAGTCAAACCCAGGGTTGTGCACATGCTAGGCAAGCGCTCCATCACTAAGCTACATCCTAACCCCCATTCTTTCTTTCTGAGACAGGGTTTGGCTATTTAGAGCATGGACCTCCTGCCTCAGCCTTCAGAGTGTTGGGTTTACAGGCATGTACCACCATGGGCCTCAAACAAACAGGCATGTACCACCATGGGCCTCAAACAAACAGACATGTACCACCATGGGCCTCAGATAAACAGACATGTACCACCATGGGCCTCAAACAAACAGACATGCACCACCATGGGCCTCAACAAACAAGCATTCCCTTTGACGGCTCTCCATGATAAACTGCATGAATAAGGGGAAGTTCTGCTTTGTCTTAAGAGACTTGGCACCTACCTGAGTGGCCCATTCCTTCCTTAGGTCTAGTTGTATCAGGGTTTCTCTGATTATCCTCTTTCTAGTGTCTTCCAGAGTGATTTTATACTGTTCTTTAAAAAGAAATGGCAAGCCTTAGTGGGGCTGATCGATGGGAAAACTGATGTTTATAAATTTTACTGTTCATGGCCCTCCTCCCTCTTGACACACCTCTCACCCACCCCAAATTCTCAAGAATGTATTTACTTCCTCTAATCAGAAGAGATGCTCCAATAATTTGTTAACACCTTAGTCTGAATTACCTAAGGTCTCCAAGGATGTTTATATCAAAGGATTCTCTCTGCAGAGGGAGAATTTGAAACAATGCTTGTATATCATCCATCCTTTGGATCACCAGGATCGGGTGATTTAAATTTCACAGCGGGCATATACAGACTTAATTATCTATTTGAAACTCATGGTGTACATCTGACTCTAACTAAGTAGATTACCAATATTCTTGGCAATATTGTGTGAGGAAGACACAGTGAGGAGAGGGGGAGGAGGGTTGGAGGAGGCAGACCTGAGACTGTGCTGTGTTGGAGAATATTATTATTTTAAGGTGTGTTACTTTTGTTTATGTTGCATTTGTTTAACTCTGTGAAGCTGTGATACTTTGCCTGTCTAAAATACCTGATGGTCTAATAAAGAGCTAAGCAGCCAATAGGGAGGCAGGAGAAAGGCGAGGTGGGGCTGGCAGGCAGAGAGAATAAACAGGAGGAGAAATCTGGGAGGAGAAAGAGAGATCTAGTAGCCAGAGGAGGAGGACTCTGGGGGCTAGCTGCCCAGCTACACAGCCAGCCACAGAGTAAGTGTAAGATTTATAGAAGTAAGAGAACAGGAAAAGCCCAAAGGCAAAAGTTGACAGTATAATTTAAAGTTAAGGAAAGCTGGCAAGGAACAAGCCAAGCTAATGTTTATAAGTAAGAATAAGCTTCTGTGTGTGATTTATTTGGGAGCTGAGTGGCAGGCTCTCCTAAAAGAAAAAACCAACCAACAACAGTGCTGAGCATCTGACAAGCAGGGAGACAGAGATTAGGTGCTGAATTCCCTATCCTCCATTTTCTTTCCTTTTTTTAAAAAAAGATTTGTTTGTGAATAGGTATACCTGTCAGCATGTGTGTGGAGGTCAGAGGACAGCTCTGAGGAGTCAGGTGACTAGGTATACATGTCAGCATGTGTGTGGAGGTCAGAGCATAGCTCTGGAGAGTCAGGTGACTAGGCATACATGTCAGCATGTGTGTGGAGGTCAGAGCATAGCTCTGGAGAGTCAGGTGACTAGGTATACATGTCAGCATGTGTGTGGAGGTCAGAGCATAGCTCTGGAGAGTCAGGTGACTAGGTATACATGTCAGCATGTGTGTGGAGGTCAGAGCATAGCTCTGGGAGTCAGTATCCTTCCACCTTGCTTTTGAAGCAGGGTCTCTTGTTTCTGCCACTGTGCATAGAAGGCAATCCTCCTGTCTCAGCCTCTCCTCTCTCAGTAAGAATGCTAGGATTAAAAGTGCATGCCCCAGCATCCAGGTTTTTAAGTGGGTTCCAGGGATCGAACTCAGGTCCCAGGTTTGTGTGGCTTCTACCCACTGGGCCATTTTTTCTCCAGTCCTATTTAGAGCAAAGATGAAAAGTTTAAGCCTCAGAAGGTTTCGAGGGATCTTATAACTGAAGCTCCTTCGAAACGAAAATGAAGCACAAGGGTCTAAGTCTGCCTCAGAGAGTGGAGAGAAACGAAACTGCATAACAAAGGCTGGTCTGCCCCTCCAACAGTTATCAAGCTCCGTAATCAAGACTCTGCTGAAGACACTGGGAAAACTGCTGGGTAAGCCCGACAAAGATGTCTGCCTTTAGCCATGCACTTCAAGGAAGTGCCAGCCAGACTTCAAGGAAGAAAGCGGTTATTTCAGGGGGTGATGTATGTGATAAAGTCAGATCCTCTATTCCAGATAAGAGGAAATATTTGAGCAGAGTCTAGCCAAGGTGATAACAGTCAGCACCGAGGCACCTGTACTTCTCCAAAGGACTTTAATGTGACAGTAGTCAAATTTAGTTGTTCATTGTAGCATCCCATCAGCTGTGTTTATGTGGACCATATGCAAGATGTTGAAAGTCAACGTGTATTTTCCCATATGGATAACATTGGAAATCATGTCTGCTAGATTTTTGGACAGATCCACCAAGCCTTATTTAATTTATGTAGACAAATTTCTAACTGGTCTTATTAAATGAAAAACACGGAGCCAGAAATTTGGGTTAAAGCCTGAGAGAAATCAGAGGAATAGGACAAACCAACTTCAGCCTTAACTCACCGATACCTCAGCTTCCAAAGACGAGCTACTTCCTGTCTACCCACGCCTGTATGCCTTGCTGTTCTGCCATATGATTTGCTCACTCTGTCCAGCTACATCACTTCCTCTTCCTGCCCAGCTCTGCCACTTCCTGTCTGTCTGTACAGACCTCCAGACATCCATGGTTAACTAGTGTTGGAATTTAAGGTGTGTACCAACACACCTGGCTCTGTTCCCAGTGTGGCATTGAACTCATAGAGATCCAGACAGATCCCTGCCTCCTAAGGGGTAGGATTAAGGGCATGTGCTACCATTGCCTGACTTCTGTGTTTATTTATAATGGCTGGCCTTTTCCCTCTGATCCTCAGATAAATTTTATTAGTGGACACAAATAAAATGTCACCACAAACTTATTCTCTGATTAAACAAAAGTACTAAGGCTGCTGTAGACCCTAACTGCCATTTAGGGGCATTCAAGGGGCAAACTTTGCTTTGTTGTTGTTGTTGTATGTGAAGTATTTATTTTCTGGGAAAAGGTTTTCTAGCAAATTTTATTTTTGAAACTTAGACAATCTTTTTAGCCTCAGATACTTTTATTTTTAATGTTTTAAATTGAAATAGAATTTTATCTCTTCTCCTTTTCCTTTCTTTCTTCAATCTCCTTTCAGTTATCCTCCTCAAATCCTCCCATACCCCCTCAATGTGATAGCCTCTTTTTCTTTGATTTTATTTGTTGAACACACACACACACACACACACACACACACACACACACACACACACACAGCCTCCTGAATACATTTTTGTTGTTGGTAGGTATATGGTATCTCAAGGCTGACCATTGTACATTGAGCAACCAGTAAAGGGGCCTCATTCGTGGGAGATGCTCATTTTCCTTCTCCCAACAGTCAATGGTTGTCTGAAGTTCTTTGTCTAGGGGTGGAACTCTGTGAAACTGGGGCCATTTTCTTAACAGACCAAGGCAGCCACAGCAGAACTCTGGGATCTTGGGCTGATGGGAAGGAGATGGCAGGTCTGGTCTTTCAACAGCCAAACTGAGGTGGTTTTAGTCTTAGCTCTTAGCTACTGCTCTCTGACCTCTGGGGCTTTTAACTCTGCATTTGGTTCTGTGTTTCTTATCTAATAAAACCATTCAGAATTACATCTACACTGCTCATTATTTTATTGAATTTGAATGAACTCTGCGGCAACTGACCTGACATTTTCTCGGCATTTTCTTTGACTGTTTCGATGTCATTTTGTAAGGAAAGAATGAGTTGAGCATGCTGTGCACTCCCTGAATTCTTGTACTCTTCCCAATACTCCTTTTCACTGAGTTTCTCAAGAAACAGCTTCTCAGCATCATTTATTTGTAAGTGCATTTCTGTTGGAAAGAAAAACAAGGCACATGTCATTTCTGCCATCCTTGGAACCGTTCTATAGTACAGTCTGTTTTCACAAAGTTAAGGCCTGATGTTAAAATGCAATTAACTCATAAATACTCTATGTGCAATTTTGGGAAATCAAAATGATTAAAATGATTAGATAGCCCTCATGACAAATCTAAGTAAAATGAAACTTTCAACTCTGTAGTAGATATATGGTTTAGGACTTTGTAAATGAAGGATTATATATGCCTAGGAACCTACAAACTTCAATCTATGATCATTTCATACGGGTCCCTGTTGGTTCAAGTCTTCATGTCTTATGATAGCTTTGTGAAAATGAGTTTAATATTTTATTTTATGGTGTATGGCTGTTTTGCCTGAATGTATGTCTGTGCATCACATGCACACCTGGTACCCAAGGATGCCAGATGGCACCAGATCCTCTGGGACTGTAGTTATGGATGGTTGTAGGCCACCATGTGGGTGTGGTGAATTGAATCTGGGTCCTCTGTTAAAATACAGGCAGTGCTCTTAATTGCTGAGCCAATTCTCCAGCCCCCCTATAATTTCTTATGTAAAGTGGCTTTTTCAGTCATTAATGCCTTTGGGCAAAAATAATTTCAAGTCCTTTGCAGGAGATAACCTTGAACTTCTAATCACCCTCCCCCCCCACTACACACACACACACACACACACACACACACACACACACACACACATACATACACACACACGCAGGGCTAGGATTATGGGAACGCCATCATGGTCAATTTTGACAGTCACTTTTATCAGTTGATTGTTTGATTCAGTCATTGCAGTTTCAATTTTTGGCTTTTCTTTTGAGAAATGCTAGCATACGACAGTCAGAAACATGTCTTCTCCCATCTCCCACACTGCCAGACTGCAGAGTGAAAGATGAAGTCCCGATGAAATAGGTGCAGATCCTGAGCCATAACCTTCTTGGCCTTGCTAAGCATGATGTTTTATTCGGTTCATAGGCCCAAGTATAATATCGTGGAAAGTCTGCATGTAGGAAGCAGTTCTCAGAGCCACATAAAGAACCTCACAGTGGCTTGGCTCACTCCTTGCATTGCCTGGTTTGAGAGTCTCTTGAAGGCTACACTATACTAATCGTGTCTGCAAAGCCCGCCTTCTTAGACCTGGCAGTTAGTTTGTTGGCTCAGGAGATGTTTATTTACAGGATGCCCTGAGTCCAGAGATATACATAAGATCATAAATCCCCTAAATGGTTCCTGTTAACATCATTAAATGGTTATGAAAACCAGACAGGCAACTATCCTACCATTTGGCAGACTGCTACTACTGCATGAATCTATGCTACATTTGGCTCTTGAGGGGAGGACGGTAGATGTCATCGAAGTTTGATGAATATGCCAGCTGGCTTACTTTGATTTCCTTTCCCCCCTTTTTTTCTAGTAACAAACACACAGATATGCACACAAGCTTATACAGAGATTTTTTTTTTTTTTTTTAAAGGGAAATCCGAGACCTGATAGACAAGAGATCCTGGATACAGCCAGGCAGCATTTGCCCTTTCTGTGGTTTGCTACTGTGAAGAACACCCAGCTCAAGCTGGACTTTTAGCCACTTGAACATGTTCTAGCTAAAAGCTGGGAGGCAAAGTTTGCTCCAGCAGTGCCTCTCAGATCTTCCTGTGCACCAGAGACCCCTGGAGCTTGTAAAAAAAAAAATGCAGATTCTGCCATCCAAGTGCTAACCAGGCCCAGTTCTGCTTAGCTCCCAAGACAAGACTAGAGTGGGTGCATTCAGGGTGGGATGGCCATAGTTCTCCACAGCTGATGGCTTCTGGTGGGGTGGGGGTGGGGGTGAGGAGGGACTCTGTTTTCCTTAAGGGGCTGGCCACTGGGAGTTTGACTATGCTTCAGTATATGGGCAACACAAATTGAACTAGGCTTCTTTTTTATTGTTGCTGTTGCTTTGTTTTTGTCTTCTTTTTGGGGAGGGGAAGTCACAAGGGTGTGTGTAGGAGGACAGACCTGGGAGGACTGAGAAGTGAGTGTGATCAGAATGCATGATGTGAAGTTACCAAATAATCAATGCAAATATTATGTTGGAAAAAATGCAGATGCTGATTCAGCAGGCCTGGGTGGGGCCTAGGAGTCTTTGATTCTAAGAAGTTCCTTCATGAGCTATGGAGAGCTGTTCTACCTCAAAACAAATTTCTTGCAAGGGACTGCCTGGCATGCATGTAGCTATCACAGAAGTTCTTTCCTGAGGCACTTGCTGTCTCCCTTTCTCTCTCTTCCTTCATCTCTGTGGCATTCCTTATTCTGGAAGCTTTACATGTCTTGCCTTCCCTCTCTTCTAGGAAGTCATGCATCTTGGCCACCGCTTAGTATACATCCTGGTTTTTTTTTTGTTTTTTTTTTTTGTTTGTTTTTATGTCAACTTGATATAAGCTAGAATCATTTTGGAAGCGGGAACCTCAATTGAGAAAATGCCCCCACTAGACTGACCTGTGGGAAAGCCTGTGGTATATTTTCTTGATTAATGATTGATGAGGAAGGGCCCAGCCCATTGTGGATTGTGTCATCACTGGGTTAGTGGTCCTGAGTGGTATGAGAAGGCAGGCTGAGCAAGCCATGCGGGGCAAGTCAGTGAGAAGCACTCTTTCACGGCCTCTACTTCAGTTCCTGCCCTGCGTTCCTGCCCTGCCTTCCTCCAGTAATGGACTGTGACCTGAGAGCTGTAAGCTGTAATAAATGCTTTCCTCTCCAAGTTGCTTTTTGCTGTCATGTTTTATCACAGCCATAGAAACCCTCAGACAGCATGGCACCCCATGCTTTGCCCCTCCATACTAACGGGTGCACCGCAACTGGAGCCGTGGCCAGAAAGGAACTTAGCCAGAGCACCTTGGGCAGCCACTGTGACGTCATTGCCAACTCAAGGGAATATTGTCAAAGTGGTTTTGGAAATGCCAGCAAGAAGTGTAGAATGAAATAATGGGGAAAAGAAATGCACATATCAAAATTACATGTGTGAGTTACCAGAAGGGTCACATGTTTCCAGGGGTAAGAGTATGTCTTGTGTCTTCTACTGCCATCCCTAGAATCATTTCCCTAACTCCCCTTTCCCAATTCTAAGCTCTCTTTCTCCAATCCAACATGGGGGCTTAATTCCATTAGACTGGGGAAGGGATGTCCATGATTACATTCACTTTATCATGCCCAAATCAAAAGCAAAGGTGAGGTCAACGAAACCTTTCAACAACAGAACTTCAGACAAAAGAACACCCCCTGGGAGAGCTCAGAGCTCAGGACACCGGTGGGGCTGGAGGGCAGCCTGGCTCTTTTGCCCTAGTCCTCCTCCTCACTGGGCCTCTGCGCATGTCATTCTTTCCTTCTCCTGTCTGTATCCCTGGAAGGACTATGGCTGTGGTAGAGATGACATAATCAGAAATACAGTCACAACATTTTGAACACACTGAAAGACAAAGGCACAAATGAATACAGCATTCACGATAATTTCCCAAGCTTCTAACTCACCTTTCAAGTTTTTCTCCTGGTTTCTTTCAAACTCCCATTTTTCCTTCATTGCTTCCTCAACGTCTTCCCTTGTCACGATCGGGGCTCCTTCTGACTTCTCCTCGGTCAGCTCTTTCAGGAGGTTCTTTATGTGCCATTTCTGTTCTTCTTTGAGGCGTCTATTCTGTTGTAGACATCAACGGTGGTTAAAGACGTCTGCTCAGCTATTTACACCGTTTACCCAGAACACAGACATGCACTGAGGCTTGCGAAGGGGGAAGACACATTCACTTAACTAAGGTAAGCAGTGCTGCCTCTAAGAGCTTACAGGACATGTAAAATTCAAAATAAAATAGACCAGTGCAATAACCATCAGTAGAGTGCTGCGTCTTTAAGAACATGCTACCAATTTTCCAGTCCCTCACCCTCCCACGGGCTCCACAGACATTTAAACCAAATCTTGGAGCTAATTTTTTTGAACCTCCCATCAACCCTGCTCTTCTCAAGTCTCCCTAATTTAGCCATCTACTGTGTGTGAGGCTGTGTGCTGGGCACGTGAGTGATATCATTAACAAAACAGAAAAAAGTCCTGCTGTTCTGGAAACTCTATTGTTCTTTGCTCTCATCACAAACGACCCTACTTCGTTCTCTTCTTCTAGGGCAATGGTTATTCACCATTCCAGACTTTATGCTGGAAATAAAAGCCATTTTTTTTTTTTGAGACAGGGTGTCTCTGTGCAGCTTTGCACTTTCCTGGAACTCGCTTTGGAGACCAGGCTGGCCTTGAACTCACAGAGATCTGCCTGCCTCTGCCTCCCGAGTGCTGGGATTAAAGGTGTGCGCCACCACCACCTGGCTGACCATGTTATTCTTTGTGGGTGTCTGATCCACGCTTCTGAGATGTATATCTAACTGACTTAAAGTTTATTCTTGCCATTGTTGTCTTACTGTGCATTTCAAGGAATCAAAAAAAAAAACAAAAACAAAAACAAAAAAACGAGATAATGAACCACACACTAACCTGCCCTACTGTAATTACCAATGTGAGTCTTTTATGTTGCAGTCAGTGGTACCAGGAAATGACTTGAATTCATGAGAAAACACAGGAGTGGCAATATAAACAACCGCACAGGTAAATCTGAAAGTTACATAATTATACTTTTTGAAATTACTTTATTTTAAAAACTATGTAGTGTTACAATAAAGATAGACCTACATTTCATTACCAACCAATCAATCACAATTTATAAAGTGTGTTTTGTATGATAGTACATCTGAAGAGGGAGGGAGAGCATAGAGCAACCTCTTTGTATGTTATTGAGATTGAGTTGGTATTAATTTTAACTAGATTACTATGAATTAGGATGCTAAATAGAATCCTCAAGAAAGTCACTAAGAAAACAACAAAATAATAGTTAAAAGGGTACACTAGAAAACGTGTAACACAAAAGTCGGCAATGGGAGAAGAAAAGTAAAAAAGAACCTGAGACAGGAAACAAAGAGCAAAAGGTGGGTGTGGTGGCACACGCCTGTAACCCCAATACTTGGAGGGTGAAGGGAGGAAAGCGGTGTCTCAGTCCTGACCACCCCGACATAGGAGGACAGGTACTGACCAGTGGAGAGTGTGCACTAACTAGCCCCTTTGAAGGCAGCCCATCTTCCTTCATGCATGGGATCACACAGTGTGGGACCTCAGATAGATTGGCAAGGCGTCTTTTCACGCTCACTATCCACCTGCGCCTGTTTTAATCCTTGCTACAAGTACTGACCACTGTAACGACATCAGAGTCATGGGCATACTGCCAGGAGCTTGTCAAGTTCCACAGATCAGTGTGGTTTGAACAGGAGCTCTCATTTTATGAGAGGGAAACTGAGGCTGATGCCAGATTTTGCCAGAAAGATGCCACCAGAAGGTCATACAGTCAGGATGCAAACTCAGGACTCTGACTCCAGAGTCCATTAAAATGTAAAGATATGGCCTTTAAAAACAAGACTTCAGCCAGGTGTGGCGCACATGTATGATGCTAACATTCAGAAGGCTGGGGCAGGAGAACCATGAGTTCAAGGCCAGGCTGGGCGGTATAGTGAGATTTTGTATGGGGTGTGTGTATGTGTGTGGGTGGCGGTTAAACAAAAAAGTCAAATAAAACAGTTAACTGTGGAAATTTCCAGACCATGCAAAGTCAGTCAGTGAAGGAGGTGTGTCTTGTTTCTCCTTGTGGCTGTGATGTCCGGGGGCACAACTTGGGTTCATTATCATTTTCCTCTTACAGATATTATTATTTCTGTTGTTATGGACACAGCCGGCATCCTTTTGTTATTCATATTAATCTTATTTTTAAACAGTTTAATTGCCATGTATGTATGTATGTATGTGTACGGATGCATGCCACGGAGCATATGTAGAGATCAGAGGACCATTTGTAAGTCTGTCTGTCCACCATGTGGCTTCTGTGGAACAAACCTGGATTGACAAACTTGGTAGCAGGTGCTTTTACCTACTGACTGAGCTGGTGACCCTCAAACTGACTTTTACAGAATAATCTTTAAGTATCCCATTAGTGATTTTAACAGTTGGGATTATTATTGTTCTAAATGCATTTACATGTGCACACTCTGGGAAAAGCTGAAACTAAGACTCAGAGATGGAAAAGAGAGAAGTGGTGTTTTACAGCTTGGATAAACAAGGATTCCAAAGGTAAATGTGATTTCTAGGGTGTCTGTCCTCATGATCTAAGGAACATGACTGAACTGACTCCCACTGGCATCCTCGATACCATGGGAACAGTAGTACCTGCTTGCCTCACGTGCAAGACATTCCATCATGACTTACCATGGTTCAGGCATACATGCTCAGTGCCTGCTTACCGTCCAAAATGACACTCACCCTGTCTTGGTACCTTTGGTTCCTGTCCCTCAGCTTCTTGATCTGAAACATGATTCGTTCCACTGCATTCTCCTTTATCTCACGACTGAGAAAAAACGAAGATGTGTGGGTTAGTTCCCTCAGGAAAGGTAATGAAGCTACATTTTAATTTTAAACTAAATTACCAAATACCTTAAAAAACTGATTTAGGGATAAGACTCTCCTCTATGAGATTTTGTCAGGCTTTTGTTTGTTTGTTTGTTTTTGAGATGGGGATCTCACTATGTAGCCCTGACTGACCTTGGACTCGCTGTGTAGACCATGTTGGCCTTGAACTCGGAGAGATCTTGCCTCTGGCTCCTGAGTACTGGGATCTAAATAGAGCTAGTGTTTTTCACCTGTTTAATTCATTAAAATATACATTGGGTGAATATTAAGCTTTTAAAAGAAGCATTCCTGTTTTTATTTCATAGATGTAATTTATGTTTTAATTCTCTATAATCCAGCTTAAAAAAGGCCTAGGAAAGAACACACAGAAAACATGCTTTCTAGATGTTCTCATCCAGAGATGCCTCTAGAATTCTAAAAGCATTCAGACAAAAAATAAAAGACCAAACAAGATTGTCCGAGGCAAACACATCTTAGACTACTAGGGTAACCTGGGTATGCCCACCAATTTATGCTTGTTACTGTGTGTTCTTCTCTAAGGATTAAAACTTCTCTGTCACAAATCATTTGTTTAGTACCCAATAAGTATTTGTTGACTACCTGTCCATGTGAAAAACAGAGCAGGAAGGCTCAGGTACAGGAAATCAGAGTCAATGGCTATTTGAAACGCTTGTGCATTCTGTATTTCTGGAAGAGAGGACATCTTGGGACTCTAAGCTTGAGACTGAAGTAGGCTATAGAAATCACTTCACCCAAATTCTCCATTTTAGTTAAAAAATGAAGTACACAGCTTTACATCTTGCTTCTTACCATTTCTTGCCTCTTTGGTCGCAGGCAAAGCAAATCTCAGGACTAAAATCTCAAGCTGTCAGATAAAGAAAGCCACACCCAGCTCTATGTATTATTATGGGGAATAAAATAAGAAATCACACATGAAGGATGCATTCAGTGAGTGCTCATAAATTCTTGTTGAATCTGCCATGCTATCGGCACTTTCTCCAAAATCTCATTTATTTTTATGACCTTGTATACCTTAGGAGAGAGGAAACTAAGGCTCCTTCCCTCCACAAGATGAGAAAATGAGAAACAAAGGTAGCAAATCACACAGCGGCCCTCCACAAAAAGACACCAATTTGAGTACCGAGAATGCCGATTTAGCCCTGCCTCGCCATTGTCTGCATAGTGCACACAACCGCTTTGGCCTTAGCTTACTCTTCTATAAAAAAGATTAGCAGTGGTAAGATGCCCACTGACAAGCCAAGACTGACAGCCTCAGTTTGATCCTGAGACCACAATCACATGCTTGCACATGCACACACACACACACACACACACACACACACAGGCTAAATGAATGTCTAAAGAAAGATCAAAGGAGATGAGCGCCATAGCTCATCGGTTTCAAACTGCCACCATTTCTGCTCCCCTCTGTTCCCCTTCATGCCACCACAGACTCAATGGCTGCCACTTGGCTCCGCGCTGCTTTGGGAATTACAGAGATGGTTTAGAGCAAGGCCTTCATGACTCTTGTCTTCAGGGAGTGCAACTTACTAGTTATGGAGCAAATAAGCACACAAGCACTGTTTACACATTGGGATGAGGACTATGTGGGACTGGGAGACAGAGAGTAAATGGAAGGGCTGCCTTCTACCCAGGAGGGGGGAAAAGCCTCTGGCTAAGCAAGGCTTTTACTTCTGATAAAAGAAGTCATTTCTCCCCATCTCTTGTCTCCTGGTGTACATGTGTTCGTGTGCATGTGTGTGTGTGTGTGTGTGTGTGTGTGTGTGTGGGGAGGTTAGCAACAGAAACCAGGACCTCATTCATATTACACAAATGTTCTACCACTGAGCTATACTCCCAGATTTCTAGCTCTCATTTTTATGGATAAAAAATGAAAATATTATGCTACTTGCACAATTTTTGTAATATGGGAGTAGACAGATCTTAAGTATGCTGTCTCCACTGGTTGAGACTGAGTCTTTGATGAACTTGAATAGAGTGACTCCACGGCCACAGCTAAGAACCTTCCTTGGTGATGACTGAACAGTCAGTGGGCAGACTAGAAACCACATCCACCCCAAGGCAGGTCCTGCATAAGATATACATAGACCAAAAACATTCTTTGTTCATCTGAAATTCTAATTTAATTACTCAGCTTGTATTTTCATTTGTTAGAGCTGAAAAAGCCTACAGTTTTTACTCTGAGCATTTAGGAGCAAATGGTGGAGGGCTTGGTGTCCCACTCATCCTGCAGTGAGCAATGTTGATGACTGATTACTAGCCACAGTTCTTAGAGAATTCCAAGTTGTTTTCTGCTTCCCTGGCCCCCTTGTATAGGTCATGGCAATTGCAGGTCTAACTTTGACTTTCCTTGCCTTTCTGAAGAGGTGGGTTTACCGGGAAGCATTAAAAGTTAACTGCACACTCTTGGCTGCTAGGTGGAATTGTCTTCGTTTTTCTAATTCTTTCCATTCTTATATGTCCCCCACCAATGCCTTAGCATATTATATATCACGCTGAGGGCCGAAGTACCTGGGATGATAAACCCATACATATTACAGTGATTTGTTTTTTCAATGCAGGGTTTCTTTGTGTAGCTGTGGCTGTCCTGGAACTTGCTCTGTAGACGAGGCTGGCTTGAACTCAGAGATCCATCTGCCTCTCCTCCAGAGTGCTGGGACTAAAGGCATACGCCACCATGTCTGGCTTTTAAGTGATCTTAAAAAGGTTCAGTTTGACTACAAAGCATAGTGGTATTATGTGCCATTTCCCTCCTATGTAGTTAAATGTTATAGGTGTACAAATTTTTTTCCTTGAAAACAAATCTTAGAAAAGATTTATTTAATTTGTCTTTATGCATATGGGTATTTTGCCTGCATGCATGTCTGTGCACCACTTGTGGACCTGATGCCTGTGGAGGTCAGGAGGGCTCTGCTCCCCTGGAACTGGGGTTACAGATGGTTGTGAGCCACCATATGCATGCTAGGAATAAAACCCAGTTCTCTGGGAAAACAGCAAATGTCCTTAACCTCCATAGTCATCTCTCCAGTCCTAAGAAACATACATTTTTAAAGTACAAGTAGTTTTATTCTATATTTCATCCAGGGTGTATTTAAAAATTAGTGTGTCAAAATGAAGAGTTTGAAACATCATTTTATTAAAATAACAAGTCAGAATTTCAAAATGTTCTATACTTTTCTATATATTTTTAAAATTCATAATCATATAACCATACCCAAACCTATTCAGCTACTTTCATTGTAGAAAGCCAAGGAAAAAGTGTAAGGGAGGAAATAAAAACTATCACTAGAAACCATCACTTCTTGGCATCTTCAGTATCTGCTCTTCAAAAAGTCACATTCCAGGGAAGCTAGGGCCCTATCGTCATTTTGTGACAGAGTTCCTGTGTGCATGGGACTGCCTGATCCAGGGCTGTGGTAGGTAGCCTCTGCTTTTCCTGTGTATGCTCACCAATGGGTGAGAAATCACCTGGTTCGTGGCAGGCATTTCAACACTCAGTTGAGCACTTCACATTTCTATTCCTATATTGATAGGCAAAGCAGTATCTTAGTTTTAACTTCATGAGTGTGATTTTTGCACCCGAATAAGACTCAACAGTGGTTATTACTCAAGGAAGAAGCGCTGAGTTTACACTAAGTACCAGCCGTGCTGGGTGTTGCAGAGACAGAAGATTAAGTGTTCAGAATTTGTTGAAGAAGAACCGAGCGGAAACCACTTTCCAGTGTTTGCCTTCATCTCAGCTCTAAGTGTTTAAACTACCTGCTCCACATAAAAACAAACCCACAAACCACCCATTCAAATAATCTTTGGTTTCAAAATCTTTATTTGTATTTTCTGTTTTTTAAATCTACAACTATATACACACCCATTTCTCAGTCAGTATCTATACCCGATGTAGGAAAACTAGGTATAAAGGAGAAAATCAGACTCGTTACTCAGAGCTGACAGCTACATGGACTTAGCATAGACACTAAGAATCCTTTCTACACACACAACCACAAAATCTCATAGGCTCGCTTTCTTTGGATGACATTTTTGAAGTCCAGCTGCTCAGAAACCATGAATCACTATCTACTGTGTGCTTACCGCCTTATGATGACATGGGGCAGGATGAGAACTACAAGATGCTGCCCGGGCAGTTCTTCCATAGATGCTGACAAAAGTTCTGTTACAGGGAACACCCAGAATAAGTAAACGGTCATCAGCGGAACATAAGCCAGCAGGCGTTTGGCTGTTATAGTCCATGGGATTATTTATTTCATTTTTAACAAATTACAAAGAACACAGGCATGGGAATAGTCATGTATTGTCTATCACAAGCTCGTGAAACACTTCTAGCATTGGCCTCTGTGTAAACCTCTGTGAAAGAGGGGAAAGACTGGCCTCTGTTGACCCAGCAAGAGAGAGCCATAACTGGATGTCATCCCAAGACCACAGAGCATGTGAGAACGAGGCTGTGCTCACAGAGCCCAACTTTTGTACACTGCTTAAAGGAGAAGAAAGAGCTCAGTTACAATGAGAAATGCGTGCGGTGATGCCTTGTCATTACCTAGGGTACCTCAAGGAATGGGTGTAACAGCTCTTCCCAGGGTAGAATTAGAATTCTGACCCTTTACTCTCTGGCCTCTAAACAGAATGAGAACACAGATGTGAGTTTCTGTGGGAGAAGAGGAATTTTCCCTGATTATTGATAAGATAATTTTCTTTGTACAGATTTAGTCACCAGCATCACAGCCCCCCCGTCCCCCACTTTCAACCTTAGATCCCTCCAGTAAATGGTTCCCTTTCCTAATCTCAGTGTTCTGCTTGCACTGGCCCTTACTCCACTGGAGTCTGCCATTTCCTGAAAATGAATGCCTTTTCACATCCTGGTGTCTTTTCCATAAGCCACATTCTTCCATTCTCTCCACAGCTGTCTTCTTCCAGAGAGAAACTCACATGGTTTTTCCAAACCCTCTGACTAGGTCAAGTCCTTTTCTCCCTCTCTACATGTCTCTGCCATGCTTCATCACAGCAGGGATCATGTGGTCCTGCTCACTGCTGTACTCTGGGCCCAGCACTTGTCGTACATGAGAAATAGACAAATAGTTGTTGAATTAAAATATGAATGATTTCATTTTTATTTGGAAATTTACTAACACGTTTCCATGAATTCCCTAAAAATTACACATTAGAATACCTATCCAGTGCCAAACTTGACAGTCACAAGCTCTCAAGAAGCTATTTGTTGAAATAAAACATCTCCACCTCCTGGGAGTGAGACATTATGAAGTGCTCTCATTATTAAAAATAATTCTTAAGCCAGGAGTTGTGGCACATGCCTATGTAGTTGGAGTTTTCTCCAGTCTCGCTCAGACCCAAGTGAACACGCAGAGACTTTTATTACTTATAAACTGTATGGCCTTGGCAGGCTTCTTGCTAGCTAGATCTTACATCTTAAATTAACCCATTTCTATTAATCTATAAGTTGCCATGTGGCTAATGGCTTACTGGTACTTTACATCTTACTTCTCATGGCAGTGGCTGGCAGCATCTCCTGACTCAGCCTTTCTGTTCCCAGAATTCTCCTCTCTCTTTGTCTTGCCTATACTTCCTGTCTGGCTACTGGCCAATCAGCACTTTATTAACCAATCAGAGCAACACATTCACAGCATACAGATATGCACAGCATGCCTATAATTCCAGAACTTAAGAGACTGAGATGGGAAGATTATCATTGAAGCAGGAAGATTGTCCCAAGTTCAAGGTCAGAGATTCCACCTCAAAAGAAAAAAACAGGGTAGTGAGTGACTGAGGAAAGATAGCCAAGGTTGTCATCTTGCGCGCGCGCACACACACACACACACACACACACACACACACACACATCTTTAAATTGCTTGGATTTGATGTGTAGTTATTTAGAAATAAGACAAGCTGGAATATCTAAGAAATAGAAAGGCAAATAAAGAGAAATGCCTTCTCCATCTCTCAGTTTACACTAACTATTCCACAGTGTATTTTGAGGTAAGCCAGCAAGCTGCTGTTCATGTAGCAAAGAACACACTACCATGAAGGGAGTCAAAAGCACACCAAGAAGAGCTGTTTCCCAGATCCTGCCTGGCATCTGCCCCCAGATCTGCAGTGTGATGTCTCAAATCCATTTCAATGTTCTCGGCAGTGCTCGACTCCATCACTCCCATGCACAGTTACTTAAGTCTTAACAATGACTCTGTCGGCATGGGGCAGTTTTCAGATTCAGAATATAGACTTACTGGTAGTCCAGAAGTGCTTCGCTGGTAGGCAGCTTCGTATCTTTGGGTGGTCCATCTTGCGCATCTTTTTTATTTCCTTTTGCCGAGCTGTCCATGGTTCTGGTTGGCCACTGAGAAATCTACCTGAAGAGCAAACAGTCATAAGAAAAGTGAGTCAGCTCCATCTTGGTTGCTCTACTTGTGCCAACCCTTGAAAACCACCACTGGGGCTTAAGATGGCAACTCTGTCCTAGGTGCTTCTTGTCCCCAGATCTAGCTCCATCCTTGAGGCTGGAGCACCCTCAAGCAGCGTTGCCCATCGTTCTTCCTAATGACCAAAGGCCTGAGTCTCTTGAGCTCTTTATTTCTACACAGTGTTTGGCTATGTGCACTGTGTTTAGCAGCAGCTCAATAAATGTCTATTTTTTAAAAAATCCCACAAAGGGGTTCAAAGAGTGTAAGAGCCTGGGGTCAGGGGAACTGGGACAAAATAGTGTCTTCTGGACAAGGCAGGCCCAAGGCAGGAACCACGGTAGACGTGGATGCTTGCAAAGGTCAAGCTGGCCAGCATTCTAGCATGGGTGGTGTAGATACTCATGACCTCTCACCCCAGCTGAGGAGCTATGGACAGTTAATGCCTGCTAGGGGAGGCTCTCAGGGATGTGCCAGTGATGGCTCTACATGCATGCATATATGGACCACACAAATTGGACTCAGTAGATTATAAGAAAAAAAAGAGAGGACATTGAAATTGGGGGATAGGTGTGGGGGGGCAGGGGTGGACTAGGGAGAAGTTGTGAGTAAAATATGATCAAAACACATTGTATGGACTATATGCAAAGGATACAAAAATATATTTAAGCTGGGCGGTGGTGGCGCACGCCTTTAATCCCAGCACTCGGGAGGCAGAGCCAGGCGGATCTCTGTGAGTTCAAGGCCAGCTTGGACTACCAAGTGAGTTCCAGGAAAGGTGCAAAGCTACACAGAGAAACCCTGTCTTGGGGGAAATATATATAAAAGAAGGTTTTGTTCTTTTTTAAGAATCAAGATGCAAGGACTTGAAAGAATTGTGTTTGGCCAGGGTTGTCGTCCTACAAATCACAAATAAAAACACACTTTGAAATTTTTTAAATGCCTAAGAGAGTTACAAATGCAAATAACTATAATGATGCTGCTTCATTAACTTTTCATAAGCTATAAATTACCTTTATGTGAAATAATTAAATTATTAATAACATATTTTTCTTTATTTGTTCTCTCATATATTACACCCTAACCACAATTTCCCCTTTCTCCTCTCCTCCCAGTCCCTTCTCTCCTCCAGATCCTCTCCTCCTTCATTTCCCTTCAGAAAACAGCAGGCTTCCCAGGGATATCAACCAAACATGACATAACAAGTTACAGTAAGACTAGGCACCTCCCCTCATATTAAGGCTGGACAAGGCAACCCAGGAGGAAGAAAAGGGTCCCAAAAGCAGGCAAAAGAGTCAGATACAGTCCCCACTCACACTTTATGTGAAATAATTAAATTATTGATAATGTTTTTAAAAAGGAAAACAAGACCCACTATTGGCCAATGTTGGAATGAAGCAGGATACTTCACAGGCTTGACTTAGGTACCAAAGCACACTTTTTAGAATATAGATTTCCCTACAAGATTTTTTTTTTTTTATCTAATTTCCACTGCTCTCCTAAGATCAAGGGCCCATCCTTGTTATCAATGCATTTGTAGTTTGCTATGGTGGGAGACACCATGAGAATTGTCAAGTGACTCTTTACAGTGAGTCTGTGATAACTCTTGGGGATTACTCTTTCTCTCCCATCAACAGACACAACAATTCTCGTTGAATAAATGCTCGGCAGGTGGAACCATCAGGCAGACATATGTTTTAACCCTAGACCCTGTCACCTCCTTTTTGTGTGATCTTCAGAAAGTTGCTATTTCTGCACTTCCGATTCCTCATCTCTCCAGCAGTTGAGAATGATGGCGACCTTATTTTAAGGGCTGTGGGGAGCTAGATAATCAAATATGTAAAGTACTTGCATAGTGTCTCACATATAGGAAACTTAATAAGCCATATGTGTCTCTTCAGTTACAGATATACATTGTCTTTCTTTAAATTGCAGGCAACTAACTGGGCAGCAGAAGAGGGTCTGTGTGCTCTAGATTCCAGTCCACAGGGCTCACCAATGCCTTGGATCACAAATTGGCAGTCTATGTAAATCTTTATGGGTCATCTAGATCTCCGCTCTCTAAAATGGAAACATGCTTTTCTCTATAGACTTGCTGCTCATGACCCAGACTTCCAGCAATACTTCCTTTGTATCTGAGAATTTTCTAGATAAGTATACATCCAAGCAAAAAAGATTTATTAACATAGTGTCCTTTTTTGTTTCTTTTCCTTTTGAGACAAGGTCTCACTCTATAGACTTAGCTAGTCTGGAACCTGTGGGAATTCTCCTGCATCAGCCTCTTGGGTGATGAGATTACAAGTGTGAGCAACACTCATCTTCTTAAATACGGCAATCATTTACAACAATTCAGTAAGCTCCACACCAAAAATTATACCAACATGGTTCACAAAAAAAATTATGAGCTAAGAAAAACCTGTTCTCTTTGTTTCCAATGCCATACTGAATTTTTATATTATTTTCTACTTTAGAATAAGAATTTTTATCTTTACACAAAAAGCATGCTAATGTTTCATTTTAAAATAGTAATTTACTATTTGATTCTTTTCTTACTCTACTATATTTTATTTAAAAGTTGAGATAAACGCCAAGACTAATCTCTTTCTTTGTGAGTCATATGGAAAAGATCAAGCGCTGTGGTCCTCTCCAGCATTCCCCATCTGGTGCTGGAGAAAACACGACCTCATCTTGTTCAATTACCTCAGTTACATGGTTGTTATGTTTTTAACTCTCTGAATGCATAATTCGTTATTTAACTTCAGCTTACCACAAAGGATTTTAATAAAATATGAAGGAAAATGTCAAGCCACTAAAGCAGGAATGATTCATGCATAAACATACTGCATGTTGTCATTGCTTTGAGGGCTTTCAAGAAAATTAGCAGGACAATTGGATTGCTAATGACAGTACTCCAAAAGGCACTTTTGCATTTGATGATGTCCTGCCAACAGTGGAGATATTCGTAAACAGTCACTGACCTCTTGAGGATTTCTACCTCAGTAAAGGGAGGAGGACTAGTCACAAAGTGAATGTTATCCCCAGGAAGGCTTCGTCCAGTATAATTCCTGACAAGTGAATAGCTAATGTTTTCGGTAACTGTGGACATGTATTTAGTGCCTGTTTTGTGGATAGGATGCTACCTGGTCCTAAAGTGTACAACAGAGAAGAAGCAAGTTAGAAACTCAGAGTTACAGGGAGACAGACACACTGCAGCAGACCTTATGCAAAACAAGGAGCCACCTGAGAGAGACTACGGGAGTTATTCAAGGGCTGCTCTCCATGACGGTCATCCAGGATGGGACGCCTCTCATGCATTCAAGTATGTGTGCTCTTGCTTATCTGGTGGAGTTTGAATAGCCTGGCTCATAAAGACTCGGGTCTCTGGGCTCTCCTGAGCCTGGGGTTTCCTCTGTTACCGTTGTTTTTCTTGTCAGAAAGTGTTTGAAACAACATTCCCCCAAGTGCTTCTCAGTGAAAATGAAGTTTACGTAGTAAAAGCAGACATATGATAATCTTCTAACGGACTGCTATCCCACAATGCTTTGGCTTTGTAAAATCATGCATAGACACAGAACATATTCCTGTCTGCAAAGTCTCAGGGGTGGGGCCGAACACCTCGAGACACACTTCCTTTCATCATCATTCTGCCCTAACACCTTTCTAGACCTATGAAACGGCTCCTGATCTTACCTGGCTAGTTTTCCATCAACATGGATTTGAAATGAAAGATTTCATTTCAAAATCCTAGTATTATTAGCAATGACAAAAGTTCTGAGTGAGAGTCCACTGGGAGAAAAAACATGTAATTAAAAGATATGAGTTAAATATGACAATTGTCATAATATTCAATTTGCAAGGAAAGTGACAGGTAAGCAGAAATAACAGGTTTTCTTTTTCATTGTTGTGACTTACTTACATGGTTTCTTCTCCCTTCCATTTCCACAGCTAAATGTTACTGGTCCCCTGCTTTGGCTCTTTCCCTTCCAACAATGAATTTGCCAACGAGAATGATCTTATAGAAATGTACATTTCATCACGGCACACCCCTTTCAAATCTCCTTAATTAAAGGAGGAGGGGCTGTTTTAGAGAAAGTTCTGGCCCAGTCAGCAGTTTGCTCCAAACTTATATAAACTCAAAAACAGCAGAAGTAACAGTAGCAACAAGGCAGCGCTTCCTTCCAGGAGCCTTGCTAAACAAAGGGCAATTAAAAAGGCACAGAGCTCATTATAACCTTGGTTGCAAGGCAATACACACATTTAAAAATATCCATAATACTCATATAACTGTAGTTCACTTAATGCTGAAAAGCATTGCTTCAGCAAGCCCATGTCTCTGGAAATTCAAAAATATATGCTAACCTATAAGCTGGTTACACCCTGGATGTTCAACAAACACTGATGTGAATGAGTGGCCTGCAAACATGCATTGTTTACTTCCTTTACCAATGACCTTCCTTCATTGCTAACAATGTGTAGGCTCTAAATTTGTAAAGATTGTTTAAGTATCTTTTAAAAAAATTAGCATTTTGCATGGGTTTGCATGTATGGCGTGCACATGTGTTTGCACGTGTGTAGACATGTGTGTGGGAGTTTGTGCATGTGTACTCATGTGGAGGCTGGAGTTTGACAGTGCGGTGTCTTGTCCAGTTGCTCTCTGCCTTATATTTTGAGGCAGGGTCTCCCACTTGAGCCTACAGCTTGCTAACTCAGCCAGTCAGCTAGCCAGTGTGTTCTGGGGTCTGTCTCCCAGACACTGGGAACACAGGCAAGTCACCATGCCTGCCTACCCAACATTTATCTGGGTGCTGGGCACCTCAACCCTGCTCCTTATGATCACACAGCGAACATTTTACCCACCTCCCCACCTCCCCACCTAGCAAAAGTTTTTGGAGTTCACATGTTCACTTATGCCAGAAATACTTAGTGACATCAAAAGGTTTATTCTGACTCATCAGAATTTATTGTACAGAATTATAAATGCACTCTAGCATTAAAAAAAAAACCAACAAATTACTTAGAAGTGGTAATATCATCTAAAAATTGCTTTAAAAAAAACTTCATACTGGGCTGGAGTTAAGAGCACTGGCTTCTCTTCCAGAGTTCGGTTCCCAGCAACCACATGGTGGCTCACAACCATCTGTAATTTGATCTGTTGCCCTCTTCTGGAATGTAGTCAGAACACAGTATACATAATAAATAAACAAATCTTTAAAAAAAAAAAAAAAAGGAAGTCCTATGATCGTCTACCATATGGATGAACTTTGAGGATTAAAAAAACAAAAAACAAAAAACAAAAACCTCTCCATACCTCTTTTCATATAGATTATATGTACATAGTTACAAATATAGTGAAAATGCAAGTTTATCCAGTTTAGGAAAGTATCATTAAAACCATGTGTTCAGATCCAAGTAAAACATCTAGATGAATAACACGATCACGTATCTTTTGGTGGCTGATGTGGTATGTATTCTTTCCTTTCTTACCTCACAGACAATCAAGTTCAGAGCCTCACCTGTGCCAAGCAATCTCCCAGCTCCCCTCCCAGCATGCATTTTCCCAAATTCTTCTAGATCCCAAACCTCAGCATGATCTGATTCAGGATTCCTGGTAACAAAGGAGAGAACCCCACTATCCTATCTTCTCTAGTCAGCAGAACTACATTTTCCCCCAGGGCCTCCTGTCCCTTGATTTTAATGTCACCACAGAAAAAGGATATCAAATGAATAAAGAATATTTCATAAACATAAAAACATAACCAGGAAGAGAAAGGTATGAGGATGATGGAAACGCACGCACTGCTTTTGTGGTAGTGATCATAAGGGCATAAGCTGGGTCAGAGCTTGGAGTCTCACACAAGGAGACCTGTGAGCAAGCATCATGCACTCTGGTGGATGTCCAGACTTACCGAAATCTTTTTGGCTTTCACAGAAATAAATCTTTCCCTTTCCTCCTCCTCTCCCCTCCTCCTATCCCTTCCCCTCCTCCTTCTCTTTCTCCTCCTCTCTTCCTCCTCCTCCTCCTCTTTTTTTTTTCTTGGACAGGGCATCCTTCCCTATCTCCTCACCATTTCTGCTCCTATCATAAGGGGGTTATGGGGTAAAGAAGAGATTGAGGAGACAAGGTGCTTGTCTTGGAGTTAACTGTCAACTTGATACAACCTAGAGTTACCCAAGAGGGAGTCTCGTGGAGTGATTTAGTGTTATTTAGTTCATTGATGTAGGAGGGCCCAGCCCACTATGGGTGGTATCATTCTCTTTGCAGGTAATTCTGGGCTATACAAAACCAAAACCAAACAAACAAACAAAAACTAGCTAAGCATAACCCTGTGAGCTAGTAAGCACTTTTCTCCATGGTTTTTGCCGTGACCTCCCCCTATGAGGGACAGTAACCTGTAAGCTGAAATAAACCTTTTGCTCCCCTAATGAAGCTAGAACAGTGACATAAAAATCCAGGACATTCATTAAGCGAAGAAAGCATGTGTTCTCTTTTGAAGGCTGTTGTAGCCTCAGGGAAAGGAACTAAAATATATGAATTGCCTGTGAGAGTTAATATGCAAGCACACTGAACTCGGGGTGGGGTGAGGGTGGGGGCGGGGAGGACAGTCCTGCTGTGCTGGATCAGGGCTGTCATTGAGAAAGGTCCAAGGGTGTGTAAGGTCTTTACTCAGTGTTCTCCAGCTGGGGAACACACTAGGAGAAAGAAGGTGGCGTGATGTGGGATCCCTGTTTCTCCACTAAGTGTTTCAACTTCAGGCCAGTTTCTGGCCCTGTCTGACTCCCAATGTCTTCCTCCCCCGCCCCCCCCCCCCCCATCTCTTTTCAGAATTATTAAGACTCAAATGCTTTGAGGAAATTGTGGAGTGATAACTTATCACACAAAAGGGAAGCATGGCCGCAGTCTTCTTTATTCTGCGAGGTTAAGATTCTAAGACATCAAGGGGGTTGCCCGATTCTCAGGATGGTACCAATCCCTAATAGTACCAATTGGGATGCTGTTTAACCCCATCCACCCCGCCCCTGCCCTGTACCTACATACCCAAACCAAGACAGTATACATTAGTCAAAGAAGGGATGAACAGTAATACTGGAATAGAACAATGTCACACCCTCAGATCCCTGAAACCGCCCCTACTCGGATAAAGGGGGAACCTCTGTGTCAGAGGGCTGAGCATCTACTGAGTTAGCGACTGCATAAAGACACCCTGGAGGTTACAAACCTTCAAGTTTAGGACGGCCCAAACCAGGCTGGTATCCCTGTTTTCAATGTGAAAGAGGGGCTAGCTAGCCTAGGAGAACCGCTCTCAACAGTTCCTAACCGCCCAGGAACAACGTCCCGAGGGAAACACCAGAGGGCGCGACCCCAAGCCCATCTCGCGTCATTGCAAACCAACAGGAGTGGGGGTCGGGTGTAGCGGGGGAGGGTGGCTAGAGAGTCTTTGGGGACAGACTGGAAGAAGCCAGACGTCCCGCAAGGATGTCAGCTTTCTCCCGACCTCCTCTCCAACGCTTTCGGGTGCGAATCCCGGGCTCCCCGGCTGGTGGTTCTCACTCAAGTTCAAACAGCCCAAAGCACTCTCCAGTCCTCTTCTCCCCCCTCCCCACACCCCGCCCCGCAGCTGGTGCGTTCTCGGTTTCCAAAGCAACTGGCGTCCTCCCCTTACTCTCCCACCCCAGTTTAGGCACCAGCGGCGGTTCGCGCGCGCCCCCTGGCGGCCATATGAGGAAGAGCACAGGCGAGTGGCTGCAGAGGAATGATTCCTCCGTGATTTCCCCACAAGTCCGGGGGTGTGGGACGGGGCAGCGCTGCAGTGATGCAGGTGCTAGCTGGGGGCTCCTCCCTGGGCTTTTCTGTCTGCTTCTGTCAGGTTAGGTTTAACTCCGGCTAGAATGGCGGACACCTGGAGCAAGTGCTCACAGGGTAGCTTGAGGTACTGAAGTCTCTGGTTCTGTCTTCCTTCTCTGTTTTCACAAAGCAATGTAGATCTAGTCACAAAGCAGTTTTCAAGGTAGGAACCAAACCAAACCAATCCCCCGCAGCACTGCATTGTAAGTTCCTTTTGTGCGAGGCAGTCTCTCTCTCAGCCTGACGCCAGTCTCTATAGCTGCCTCTTTATTTTTCTCTCATTACATTCCAGGAATTATCTTTTTTGGCCTGGGGAAGTCGGAAGCCAGGCTCCTCGACTCTCTTCCAAGTGATCTAATTGACTTAAAAAATAGATTAAAACATAGCTTATAATTAAAAAAAATTAATGCTGGGTAATTAGGGACCTATTGAAGGATGGGAACTGAGCGAGTTCGTGAAAAGTAGCTGTTGGTTAAGTGGATTGTTCTCATCAGTAAAAAAAATTATTCAGGGCAGGCACGGGAACACATACCTGTGATCCCATCACCCTGAAAGGCTGAGTCTGGAGGATGAAGAGTTTAAGGTCAGCCTGGGCTACACAGGAAGATCCTGTTGTAAAAACAAAACCATCCAAAAGAAACCAAAAGCCATCCAAAAATGAATAGCTTGAAATAATTAAAACTTCCCTTTTGTTCCAACAGTGTTACACATTTTCCTGAGATTTACGTATCTGATAAAGACATTTTATTTATTTATTCATTTATTTTCCTGAGATAGGCTCTCACTATACAGCTCTGCCTGCCTGGAACTTACTATGGAGGGCAGGCTGGCCCGGCGTTGGCAGAGATCTGCCTGCCTCTCATCCTCTGGAGTGCTAGGGTTAAAGGCCTCACCACCATGCCAGGCTGGTAAGTATTTTAGTTAGTCACTCTTCCCTAAGCTGACAACAACAGGTATAGTTACGGTCAACTTATTAAGTAGAGCGCGGATGTAGCTGACAAAGAGCTACTACCCCCCACCCCAAGGGCTTCCAACATGGAGTCTTTGAATTTCTGGAATCAGTCTGTATTCCTCCAGTGCTGTTGACCTCCTTCCCTCAGCGTTTCCTGTAAACCTTAGGCCAGCTTCTTGCAGGAGAGCCTGGGCCCGTGATCAGAAACATACTTCACCCTCTCATTTACCCTCCGCTCAGTTCTTCTAACAGCGCCGTTTGCCAGTTGGTGGTCAAACAGAGAAGCCAGATAAAATCCATTTGCCCAGTTTCCTCATTTGACCTTGATTTTTTTTTTTTTCCGCTAGACTTGCCATGTTGAAAGATGTACAAGTTGAGGTGGGACACAGATGTGTGGGAGAAAAAGCCAGACACGCTGTTTTTTTGGCAAGACCACAGAGAACCTGTTTTGTATGAACAATTATTCAACATCTTAAAACATCTAAAAAAAAAATTCACACATTCGTTTGACAACATAAATTTTTAAGAACCGCGAGTGGATTTGCTGCTGCATTCTTCTCAGGATTTATTTTTATTTTATGTGGAAGGAATGTTTTGGCCTGCCCGCATGTCCGTGCACCACGTTCACGCGCCGGGTGCCCACATTGTCCAGAAGAGGGCATTGGATTTCCCGGAACTGGAGCTACAAACTGGAGGTTGATTCAGGTCCTCGGCAAGGGCAGCCAGCGCTCTTAACCACAAGCCATCTCTCCAGCCCCTGGCTGTCTTTTTGAACATACTTTCTGGGACTTGATCTTCCACTCTGGCAGCAGGCAGACATGATGCTGGGCGGGGGGGGGGGGGGGGGGGGTAAGGGGGGGTAAGGGGGGGGGGGGTTGGTGCAAGGCTTACTTATTTTTCGGAATGTTGCCTGTCTTTTCCTCAGCAGGCTCAGGGATCGTATTACTATCTCTGTAGTTCCGAAGCTCTTCCTCTGTTTCTTCGTTTGGAATAGAGTCCACTTGTCTTCTTATCAAGAATCTTTTTTGTTGTTTGTTTTTTAAGACAGGGTTTCTCTGTGTATCCCTGACTGTCCTGGAACTCACTCTGTAGACCAGGCTGGCATCGAACTCACAGAGATCCGCTTGCCTCTGCCTCCTCCTGAGTGCTGGGATTGAAGATTTGCGCCACTTCATCATGTGGAGTTAGCTTCTAATCCACCACTTTGCCAACAAGTACCCCACTGTGACCATTTTGGAAAGCAGCAATATGGTCGTCCTTTATAATGACACATATAGTGTATGGAACGGTGACATCACTTACTTCTACATATTTTCTTAGGAAAAATAAAAATAAGCATTCTTTGCTTCATTTCTAATAACCTAAATCTGGAAACAACTCAGATACTTATCCGCAGGTAACTATATAAACATCCACATAATAGAATACCACACAGCAGCGAAAACGGAGCAAACTAAACTATCAATACTTGCAATCACATGAACAATCCTAAGAAGTGTTTATCTAAGTGAAGAATCCAAGTAGGGTGTAAACTATCACATGAAATTCTAGAAATGACTGAAAGCCCACCAGTGGCTGCCTAGCACTGATGGGTGGGATATTAGTTACCTTTCTGTTGCTGTGAAGGAACCCCATGACCAAGGCAGCTTAAAGAAGAGTTTATCTGGGCTTACAGGTCCAGAGGGTTAGAGGCCGTGATGGTGGGGTGGCAGCAGGAACAGGAAGCTAAGGGCTCACATCTTGAACCACAGAGAAAGCCAACTTGAAATGGTAAGTCTCACCTCCAGTGACGTACTTCCTTTAACAAGGTCACCCCCTGGAAACCTCCCAAACAGCCTGATTAACCGCCAGGTATTCAAATGCCCAAGACTATGAGGGACATTTTTTCATTCAAACTCTCACAGTGGGTGAGGGGATTGAGCATGGAAGCGGGGAGGGTGAGGACTCTTGAGGATGAAAGCAATTCTTTATATTTTGATTGTGGTGGTTGTCACAAGGGTGTATGCTTTTGTTAAAGCCAACTGATGTGTGTGTGTCTTATTGTACGGAAACTATACTTCAGTAAGGTTAATTTTTTTACAAACTAGAGTCGAATTCTTTGACCTATCCCCTCAAGAAATGGACCTTCTTCTATTCCTTCTCCCTGATTCTGGTTGCTTCCACTGAGAGTGTGCGGCAGAATGAATCTCGAACAATTCTGAGACCTGGCCATGGAAGATCATGCAAATTGCTCTGATTCTTTTGGGATACTTGCTCTGGAGGGAGTAAACTTTCACACAGTTCCATCTCTTATGGGATAGCCTTGCCAGAGAGTCTAAGTATAGGCACTATGCATAATCATTTGCTGATCATTCTGTGGGTTAGAAGCCACTTTCTAGCCCACAGAATGCCAGACACATGAGTAAAGTCACATTGGACCCTCCCCTCCAGCCTACTCATCAGCTAGGTGTTGCTGAAGTGATCTCAATTTATGCCATAAGGAAGAAGAGCTCACCGGTTAGGAACTATGGGATCAAGGAGGTGTAATAAGTCATTGTCTTAAACCATTTAGTTTTAATAGTGTATTAGTTACTTATTACTGTAGAGAACCACTCTGAACATAGTGATTCATTTACTGCCTCACAGTTTCTGTGAATGAGGAGTATGGGAGCACTTCGAGCTTAGTGTAGCTCATGGGGTCAGATATTGGGCAGATCTACATTTGCCTGGGGGGCGAGGAGAGCTTTGGGTCTAGGTGGAGAACACAAGAATAAAGTTTCCGTACACTTAGAGAAGTCTAGAAGGGAGAGAGGCAAGCAGACTGCTGTGGAGAACCTGTCTCAAGAGCTGGGAGTAAGCCTCAAGGAAATTATTAACTCATTTTGGGGTGCTGGTTGGAGGGTCTGAGGCAGAGTGTGTGGATGATACAAAGACCCAGAGGCTAGAATGCTGAGCCTCTAGTGAAACTAAAGGCATTCACTTTGGTGAGATAAGAGGATTCCAGGACCTGGTGAGGAGTGAGATGGGATGGTGGAGAGGCAAGCAGAGACACATAACCCCAGGTCCTGTCAGTCATGCAGAGCTCGATGTGATGACAGAACCCTGGCTGGTGTAGAGGAGGGTGGGAAGGTCAGGATGAGGCTGGATTCCTGGATGAACTGCATTAACCACAGTTCCGATCTTCATTTGCCAAAGGGACTCTCATTTGGACCCAGTTTCTGGTCCACGGAATATGCCTCACTCAGGCTCTGTTCCTTGAAAGGTTGCAGTGCCTGGCAAAACCATGACTTCATCTCTCGGGCTCCACCTGTGAGCTTGTCTCATGTCTTAAGGCTTCTGTGGCTCAGGTGAGATGCCCACCCCCACGCTGGGAAGTAGTCTGTGAAACTGCTCTCATCACATACAGCATCAGCACACATATTAAAAGAATTAGGATGTACTAATAGCGCTACCTCACATCTGGAGAATGAGGCAGGAGCAATTATAACTCTTATCTTCTAAGCACTGAATTTGTTTGCAGAAGGGAACATAAGGCATTTTTAGGAAGGTCTGCCACGATTAGCAAACCCAGTGTGGTGCACTGCATTTTGAAATAAGAGGAAAAGGGGGGTTGTGGATTGCTCCTTCCAGTTTGTGTGGGTTTGAGTACATATTTTACCTTTTACCCAACATTCTAGCTGAGAAGACCACAGCCAAAGAGCCGTATTATATGTGATTCCATTGAAATGGGATGCCCAGCTGAGTGATGGTGGTGGTGGTGGTGGTGGTGGTGGTGGTTTCGGTGGTGCACACCTTTAATCCCAGCACTGGGGAGGCAGAGGCAGGCGGATCTCTATGAGTTCCAGGCCAGCCTGGTCTACAGAGAGAGTTCCAGGAAAGGCGCAAAGCTACAGAGAGAAACCCTGTCTTGAAAAACCATTAAAAAAAAGAAAGAAAGAAAGAAAGAAAGAAAGAAAGAAAGAAAGAAAGAAAGAAAGAAAGAAAGAAAGGATGCCCAGAAAAGACAACTCTATGCAGACTTCAGCTGTGGGACCTCCAGTAGGGCAGCTACATGGAGAGAAGCCACCCAGGCAAATCCAAGAGCTGCTGAACGGTAGGGAAGAACAAATAATTTGTATCCTGGGGTTGGAAGGTCCTTCTATGGCCCAGCTCCTCTATCAGTGGGGGATGGCCTTTATCGTCAAGCAGCTATGTTGAGGAGATCCCCCATAACAGCATGGTCCACAGTGCAAAGAACAGTTCATCTTCATGTATAAAATGAGCTCACCAAGGGGTTGCTTACAGAGTGGTGGGTGACTATTGGCAGGCTGAGTTTCTCTGAAGCTGCTGCTCTCCCTGCCCCAACTCACCAAGTTCCTGTTTTACACAGCTCCAGGTCTTAGAAGTTGTGATGTAAACCTGAGTCTGGGTCACTACCTAGCACCAAAATAGTATCAGTAGCTACAGACAGAGATGGTGTAAGCTGCAGACAAAACCAGACTCTGGGAAAACTATGCACACTCCATCCTGGCCCTGTGCTAGGAGTCCGCTGGCCTTGCCAAACTTGAGAGGCGTGGGCTATTTTATTGCATGTGTTAAACAACAGCTAACTGGTGGCTGGCTGCAAGCTGGAGATACTCTGACTGGGATATGGAGAACAGGCCTTATTAGCGAGCCTTTGCCTTTATTGCCTCCTCCATAGGACAGGTCCCAACCTCTGACTTGACTGACCAGAGATATGACTTCATTTCACACTTAATTTTCTTGAATTCAGTTCTTTCTCCATGCTGCTCCAGAGACTCCATCATTTCTTAAGATCTTACATGGCTTCTCACTGAGCCTGTAGCAAAGGGTTCCTGATGTGACTGGTCAACTCTCAGGCATCAGGCCCACTCAGGGCCATGGAAACTCACCCTGGTTGGGGCTGCAGTTACTGACTGGCTGCCCCTAGAGATGTATCTTCAAGTTGGGGTTTGTGTGCAGGTAGGTTTTCTGGGATGCACTCTCAAAAAGCCAGGAGGATAGGGAAGTGAGAAAGATAGAGACTTGAGAATTTATGGATGAACAAGTTATCTAGAGATGGAATAAGAGGGTTGGTTTCCCTGGGACTCTGGGACACAGCTTAGTACTCAGCTCCTACTCATCATTGGCTGGAGGCTGCGCCTCAGGGCTCTAACAGTTCGACACTTAGAGCTTGCAGGGGTCAACATGCTCTTGTACTCCGTGGGCCAGGGAGGTCTGAATCCAGGACTGTCACAAGTAGTTGCTAGAAGCAGCCCTTGGCTTGCGTGTTGAATGCTGAGAAAATATGTGTGAGGCACGAGGAAGCCCACCACAGTTCTCAGAATGTACCTCCCCTCCCCTCCCCTCTGCAGATTTCCTTGCCTAAAAAAAAAAGACATTTATGTATAAAGTTAGTTCATTTTTAGTTAGCATGTTAAAATAATGGGTTTCTTTATGATGTTTTGTACACACACACACACACACACACACACACACACACTGTATATACATACACACTGTACCTTCCTCATATCTACAGCCCTCACTGTCCCTCCTTGTCCCTCCTCTTCCCAGCTCTCACTGGTCCCCTTTCTCCCTTCATTTATCTATCCATCTATCTATCTATCCATCCATCCATCCATCCATCCATCCAGCTAGCTAAACAAGGTCTCAAGTAACACAGGCTGTCCTCGAACTTATTATGGAGCTAGGGGTGACGTTGGACTCTAGTCCTTCTGCCTCTACCTCCCAGGTGCTGAGATTATAGGAGAACGAGTGTGCCACCATGTCCAGCACCGCCTATGGGTCCCACCATGTCTGGTCCCACTATCAACCCAAACCCAGCCCAGAAGTAGACTGGCAAAGACCTCCACCCAGCTGCTGAGCAGACCACTGCATCCTGAGGAGCAGTGGGCAACCCAGCTGGCCTATTGCATCCGGAAATGAACCCCGAGTCATCCTAGCAGCAGCCATTGGGTTGTGGGAGAGATCAGAGAGTCGTCTGCCTGGTGGCTGAGAGAGGCGCTGAGCAGTTTGAGAGTGGCCCGGGCAGAGAGGATAGTGAGATTACAGGGCCATCACAGGTAAAGGATATAATAATATCACAATAAAGGAGAACTGATAAAAGGCTATAAGGTGCTAGAGAAGGGAACGTGAAAAATTCCACACGTGCCTGTCACGTCTTCCAGACACAGGGATCCTGAGAACTGAGCCAGTTCAGAGAGTAACGTCAGAGGGCGCCACTCCCCACAGCTCCCCACAGCCTGCTGCTGCTGCCGCCGCCGCCGCACACTGCCGTCAAATTCTCAAGTAAACAAAAGCTTTTGGAGAAAAGCATTTGGAGTCTCCTGCCTGCAGGTGATTTCTATCAACCGAACACAAGAGAGCAAACCCCCCCCCAGCTAGCCCGTTGCCTGTGCTACTGAGGGCAGTCAAGGAAGACCACACAAGGTTAAGTTCTTTGGGTCTAATGTAGAACAGAAGAGACAGCCAAGGACAGCTGCCTGAATGAGCCCCAGCAGCCTGCTTAATACTCCCCCCCGCCCAGTCTAAGAACAATCACCATGTTGTGCTTGAGTTAGAGACAACGAAATCTGTAACAGCGAGCAGGCTCGGCTCAGTGCCATTAGAGATGGCTTTCAGCTGTCTCTCTGTACAGCCATGAACAGGTGGAGCGCATGTCATGGAGATGAGACCTTGTTCTGTGAGCACCAGGGGTTTCCCAGCATGCCCAAAGCAAGAGCAAAAAAGATGAAGGAAGCCAGACTGGGTTGGGAGAGGTGGGTACTAGAGGCTGGGAGGCAAGATGGGAGGAGAGTCCAGAGACAATGTGGCTAACACACTTCTGACTTGGGTGGTAGTTTTGATATGGGGTCACTGGACTGGTCAGGGGGCAGGACCCACTTTGGTGAATGAATTTTAAAAAATTAACTTTTTTTTTTTTTGAGATGGGGATCTCTCTCTGCAGCCCTGGCAGTCCTAGAAGCCCTATGTAGGCCAGGATGGCCTCATCCTCACAAAGATTCAGCTGCCTCTGCCTCCAGAGTGCAGTTATTAAAGGTGTGTACCACCACACCCCACAAACTTATTATGTTATTAACTGCGTGTTAATGAGATGCTACATGAATGACTCCTATGTCCATCACATGGCCTTCTCTGAAGTTAGTTATGCTTCCTTTAAAACTACATTAAAATGCCTCCTTTCAAATATTTTATCTTTTAAAATCGTATCTTTAATTTGTGTGTGTGTGTGTGTGTGTGTGTGTGTGTGTGTGTGTGTGTGTGTTGGCTGTGCCTGTGGAGGTCAGAGGACAACTTTTGGTCATTGGTTCTCCCGGGGATTGAATTCAGGCCACTAGGCTTGGAGGTAAGTGCATTACCTGCTGAACCATCTTACCAGTCCACAGATATTCCAGATCTTTATTGTGGTGTTAGATTTCATGGTGTTTACACGTGTCAAAACTCATATGATTCTTATATGTGAGAAGGAAACTGTTGTGGGATATTTGTACACTCTTTGAAGATGTATTGCTGTGATGGGTGCCATAAAGAGTTGAATGGCCAATAGCTGTTCAGGAGAGGATAGGCAGGATTTTCAACACACAGAGAGAGGAAGTCAGAGGGATGAATCTAGGCACTCGGGAGATACCAAAAGGACACAGACTAAGTCGGACATATAGGACAGAAGAAAGGTAACTGGCCCACATGGAAGAACATAGCTGAATAGAAACAGGTTAGTTAAGTTATAAGAGCTAGTTAGAAAAAAGCCTAAGCTAAGGCCAAGCTTTCATAATTAATAAGACATTTCCTGGTTATCTGGGGGCTGGTGATCCAAAGATAGCCCGACAAGAAAGCTTGCTACAGAAAACTTTATCATATATCTTCCGGAGGAAATAGTTGTGTACACGATAGCATCTGGGTGCTCATGTCTCCCCCAAACAGTATCTTTCTTCCTAGCAGGTCTTCCAGGTCTGCCTTTCTTCACAAATTCTGTCCACTGTCTGCACTTGAGAGGAAATGCACCATCACTTTTCATCATCTATTTTTTTTCCTGCTCCAGATGGTTGTTAGAGGTTGACTGGCTTGTGTAAATGTGGGGCACGATCTCTGAAGGCTTAAATCAATGCTTCTCAACGAGGGTGACTTTTGTCCCCTTGTGCCTGTTCGGCAATATCTGCAGACATTGAAAACTGGCAGTGGTAGGTACTGCACAGAAACCAGAGATTCTGTTAAGTAATCCACAATGCACAGGGCAGTTTCCCACAGCTGCTGCTCTAGACTTAAAGTGTGCTGAGAGGAAGAACAGACCAGTTACACAAATGCCTCAATTGTGATGAGCTAGCAGAGAATGAAGAAAAAAATGCTCCACACCATTTACCCTTCCCCCACCTGGTCCTGCAAATCACCAGGGCTTTGCTCTGAGGGAGGGTTGGCCATTGGAATGTGTGTTCCACCAACGTGGGAACTTGGCTTGGAACCATTTTGGTAGCCAGAGGCCCTGGCATCACCAGAGCTTAATGTAATTGCCAGCAAGGTCAGGAATAGTTCCATCATATGATTTATCTGCTCCACCATCTTTTTTTACATAAAGGGTTGCACTAAGGAAAATGGGAGAAGTGTATTAGTGTGTTAGTATTACCATGACAAAACGACACAGACAGGACCATTTAAACAATAGAAAGGTGAAGTTTCACAGTGCTGGAGGCTGGGGTTTGGGTGCACTCAGGCTCATGCTTGCTGAGGGCTCTCTCCCTGGAGAGAAGATGACGGGCTTCACCCTGTGTCCTCACAGGGACTTCCTTCTATGCAAACAGAGAGAGAGAGAGGGCCTACTACACATCCCGTGTGGGCAGGAGTGGGCACACAGGAGTATTGCAAATAATTATGGGACATAATAATGACTAACTTTGGTGCCTGTTTCTATAAATGGAAAGATAGAAAAATTGTTGATTGAGCACTTGAGAAGACCATTTCTCATTTACCATCAGTCATTTTTGTTGATAATTACAACAAAGAAAAAATGTGAAAAACCAGAGCATAATTTTTTTTTTACGATAGTGAATCTGTGGAATGGGTGGAGGGAAGTCAGTTCTGGGAGTTAAAGTGCCAGGAACTGTTGTGGAATATTAGTTTAAGATGTGTTACATTTGTTTATGCTGTGGAATATTTGTTTAATGATGCAAATATGTGTTGCATTCTTTTATATTGTGTCTGTTTAACTCTGTAAAGCTGTATTACTTTGCTGCCTAAAATACCTGATTGGTCTAATAAAGAGCTGAACAGCCAATAGCTAGGCAGGAGAGAGAAACAGGCAGAGCTGGTGGGCAGAGAAAATAAATAGGAGGAGAAATCTACTACAGAAGAGAAGAAGAGAGAGGAAAGGAGAGAAGGATGCCAGGGTCCAGGCACCCCAGCCACCCAGCCACCCAGCCACCCAGTCACCCAGCCAGCCACAGAATAAGAAGGAAAGATATATAGAATAAAGAAACATAAAAAGCACAGAGTCAAAACACAGTTAAAGAGAAACGGGATAATTTAAGTTAGAAAAACTTGTTAGAAACAAGCCAAGCTAAGGCTGGGCATTCATAAGTAAGAATAAGTCTCCGTGAATTTATTTGGGAGCTAGATAGGGGGCCTCCAAAGAGTTTTAAAAAAAACTACAAGAAACATCCACCATCTAAGAATATGTTATACATGCACTTCCAAAGGGATCTAAAGTCACTCCATCACTTTGAAGACAAAAACAAAACAAATTAAAACAAAAAACTGTAAACCTGGGTTTGCCTTAAACCTAATATGTAATGTGTACTGTATTTATTAGCTATGTGTTTTTGGTCTGAAGATTTTTTAAATTTTATGTGTTTCACCTGTGTGTATGTGTGTGCATTTGAGCGGTGCCCTTGGATGCTAGAAGAGGGAGTCGGAGACCCTGGGGATGGAGTTAGACAGCTGTGAGCTGCTATGTGGCTCCAGGGAATCAAACCTGGTCCTCTGCAAGAGCATTGGGTGCTCTGAATCACTAAGCCCTCTCCAGCCCCTGTCAATGTTTTCCTTTTCCCTTTTAAGAAACTGCTAATATGTGTTTTTATTGCTCACACAGCCCTGCATTTTTTTAGAGCATATGTATGAAGGTCATGATGCACATGCACCCAGGGAAAATTGATGCATTAGAGACTTATTTGATTAATTTGTCATTTAAAAATACAATATTTTTATTAATTCTTTGAGAACCTTTGTGCATTCAATATATTTTGATCATATTCACCCCATCTCCTCCCTCTAACTCCTCCTAGAGCTACCCTAGAAGCTTACTTGTAGGGGGCCTGGGGTGAAATTGGGGGTAAATAGGACAAAGCTGGCCTATTAAGTTGAAATTAGATGTCAAATAAGGGCAATGCAACCAGGAAGGGTGAGGAACTGGCTTGGAATATAGAGTCTGGATGCGGTCCCTTACCTGGACACGCTGAGGAAATTAGTTTCTGTGTATTCTCAGGAGCAAGGTTGTCCTGCCTCTGCATAGTCCCTTGCAGACTTGGGGGCACGGGTGTTGGTCTCCCTGTGTAGGTCCCTCATGGGGATGGCTGCAATGTCCAGCTTACCTTTGCAGTTCCTTTCAGTGGCATGGGTTCTGTGCCTGCCCTTGCACAGGTGGCTGGGTATCAGGTCTGTCTCTGTGATGTCTACTCCAGAGGGTGGCTCAGATCAGATTTCTACTCACAGAACACTGTGCAGTTCTGAGTCAAAGTTTCTCATCTATGTAAAGGTATTCTGTGGGCCAGCTCTCAGAGTGGTCCAGGGGCCTCAGTAGCTGGTCAGAGAGCCACCTAAGTGCTGACTCAGCAGGGGTCTTCTGAAAATGGTTTCTTGCCTCCTTCAAGAAGAGGGGCTATCTCCACCCACTCCCTGCAGGATAGCTACCCATGAGGTTTTCTCTCTCCCCATCTCTCTTTCTCTCTCCTTTAAATTATTTGTTGCAGTACAAATTTTCTGAGGTGCTTATCTTCACCATGGATCTGTCCCTCCACAGATGTACTTGAACAAGGAGGTGAGCATTCCTCAGCCGGGTCTGAATCCTCAGAATGGAGTCTCCACTCATCCTTCTGTCCTGTTTCCCCAAATTTCCTTTCTTTCTTTGTAACTGAAACCAGTGTTTTTCCTGCTAATACCATCCCGCGGGTGGTTGCTGCCCAGCTGTCCTGTTTATTCCCTGGAGATTCTATCAGCCTGTGCCCGGCTGTCACCTGCCACCTCCTCCCCTCCCCTTTTTAAATGACGTTCTTGAAAAGATTAAGCCACCAAAAACTGTCTAGTGTGATACATGGATTATTCTTTAAACATTTATTTTCCTTAGTTGGCTTCATCGTGAGGACTGGTTTCTTAGTCCTTTTCCTCCCCCCTTGGAGTTTTGTACGGTAGTGTGACAAATGTGTGACAAATGTTGATGCTGTCATTGCTGAAAACTCCACTCCTCCAATCCAAATATTTGCAGAGCTTATCTACATCTCAAAACTGACAGCTGTCTTCTATAGCAGTGCCCCGGAATACATACATACTGGAAGGTTTCGTTTTGTTTCTTTCTTTTTTTTTTAAGGTGACATCCCTCATAGATCTTATAGTGGTGAGCTTAGGCCTTTGTCTCGAGTGAGTGCCCACGTGTTCATGCATGATTCAACAGTCTGTAGCTCTGTGCTGCGAAGGCACCAACAGTCTGTACTGTTTAGTGACTTATGGATGCTCGTCACTTGTGAATGAGACTCGGGGACACAGAACTGAAAACTGAGCAACCGGTCCCGCATCCCTGAGTTTGGAGAAGAGCTCTGAGGAAGACCATCTGCATCTTATTTCCCCTAAACGCTGATCCAAGACTTGGTATAAAGGTAGCTTATGTGGGATGTGATCCCAGGAACAGGTGTGCTGGTGAGTGTGGACAGCTTCAGAAAATGAGAATTCCGTCTCATTGCTGACATTCCGAGGGGTCGTTTGGACAAACTTCAGGATTGCCCCATTGTGGGATAAGGAAGTTGGAGGAGCCTCAGATTCCTGTCTTCATAGTTTTGAACAATGCTTCTGAGAAATTTGGCTTCCCCTAAAGTTTGTGGCCTGAAGAAAGTCACTCACAGACACACAAAGAGATTCCCGTCATTGAGACACTTACATGAGAACTGCTCACTGCAGACAGAGACCAACTCAAAGTTGGACAAGGTGATATGTCTAGGGCATCAACGTCATCTACCAATAGAGTGTGAAGGATCTTTGACAAGACAGTTGGGTATTGATGATGTAGTGATACAGTAAAGTAACGGGTTACAAATTCTGAAGGAAAGATGTCCTTTTATTATTAACTCCAAATGAAATAAATTAGTGAAATGCACAACTCTCTGGTCAATTCAGTTTGATTGCTTGATATTCCATAGACAACCAATATTCAGAGTATAGTCTTTAACTCTCTTAATCACAATCACCAGAAACTAGTTAGGAAAGCAAATTCTTGGTCTCCCACTAGTCATCACTCTGAGGGTAGGACTTAGAAATCCATGACAAGCCCTCCTGATAATCCTGATATGAATTCAAGTTTGAGCACTGTGGATATACATAAAATATTATACTGAGAAATATAACTTTCATGCTAATTTAGGGGCAGAAACAGACTGGGTATGGAGAGAACGTTCAAGTCTCTGTCCTAGTTGGGTATGAACATTTCAAATTATTTATCTCTAATCTGTAAAATGAGAGGCTTGAACTAATAATATAGTGATGTTTAAAATTAAAGATAAATAAATAAATAAAAGCAACAGAACACTTTAAAGAAAAACAAACACATGCTGGACACTCAGTATGTTAAAAGACACACACTCTGTGTGTTAGTGAATGCACACCCAGCACAGGGAAACACAAAGTCCTTATCTGGAGATGGTAGCTAACCCCCCCATCCTTTTACCTTGCCCACTGTAGCTTACCGTACACACTGTGGCTCTTCATAATTTTAAGCTGTTTAGTTTGAGAAATACTATTGCAGAGGATCGGGATCCCTCTGTGATATGATTTAAGACATCAGACAGACTTCATCATGACTTACCTGATGATGATGACCCTGAGGCTGACCTGAGGGTGGAAAATATCATCGTGTGTCCATGGCCTCTGCATCACCATTCATGAACTTACATTAAATCTAATTCTTTTTTTTTTTTTTAACATTGAAGGTTTTAAAAAAAAGATTTTTTTTTAACTTTATGAGTGTTTGCCTGTATACCATGTGCATGCCTGGTGCCCATGGAGGTCAGAAGAGGGCATACTGGAGTTGCAGACAGTTGTGAGCTGCCATGTGGGTGCTGGGAATCAAACCCAGCCTCTCCGGAAGAGCAGCCAGTGCTCTTAAACACCAAGCCACCTCTTCAGCCCCAACTCTAATTCTTGTCATACTCATCTGCAGAGGTCATTGAGAGGGCCACATGAAAGTCCATAGACAAACATACTTTATAAATTACCAAGTCCTATTTAACTGAAAGGGATTATTGTGGGAGAAATTGTCCTCCCAGGTAGAATCCCTTTGTCAGTGGTGCCATTGATAGGTAGAGAGAAAGAATGTAGATAGTTAAATGCTTCCTGGTTTCTCCCTCTCTTAGAGGCATGAGGATGTATATTTCCTTCTTCATTAAAAGCCTGTTTACCAAGATGACTCATGTTAAATAAAATGATGATTAAGCAGAGGTGAGTTAGCTGGCTGAGTCATTCTGAACAGCTTGTAAAAGAAGTGCCTGGGTAGTTCTCTCGAAGGAGATAATTAGTTTCTCTTAACAATTTACTGCCAACAAAGTAATAATGAGATCCAATTTTGGAATATGTTCATTTAACATTTTTAACCAATTACATATTCAGAAATTTGTAGTGTAACATTAACACATGTTTATGTGGGTTTTTTTTTTCATCTCTGATGAGGCTTCTGAGAGAGATTTATCTACCACAAACTTGCTAGAGAAGTACCCAACAGACTGTTTCATGGCTGCGGTTTCCTATCATGGATGTGGTGAATAACTCCTTGTGGAATGTTTGAAAGATTATCTATTGTGAATGTCGAATATGGCTACTGGACTTAGACAGTGGTCAGATTCAACCCCTACTTATTTCCAAAGGCTGGTAGGAGGTCAGATGATGCCTGAAACCTGTCATCCTAAGGATAGATATTTGTAGATAAGTCTCAATGTCCACATTGAAGGTGGCTATCTGCAGTCTCCAACATTTCTGCCACTTGGTATTTCCTGAGAGCATTCTTCCCATTATCTGAATTCTTCAACCTGACATGAGGAGGTTCCATCAGAACTCTCTTAGGAGCAATCAACAGAGACCTGACTCATATTTGAAGAAGGGGCATCAACATTTCTGAGCCCCAGGGGTTGGCAAGGCAGCTGTGGGGCAAACTCCTATAAGCATTATTCACCCATATGAGAAAGAGCTGGGTACCCACCACTTACTCCTTACCTATCACTGTGGCACGTAGTGAGCAAAGCAGGCCTCTGGGAAGCTGTGGAAGAGTCAGGCAGTCGGGAACGGGTGTGCAAAGATCAAGAGGTATGCAGGGCAGAGCTCCAAGCAGACAGACCCACACATACAACGGCTTGTTCTGAAGACTGAAGAAGCCTGCGTTAGCTGAAGAGTACAAGTCCCGCTGAGGGGTGAGACAAGCTGGTGCCAGGACTTGGAAGACATTGTCTGCATGGGCCTCCTTTTCCTCACTCGTATAAAGATGGGACCAATGTAAGCCATACTTTTCAAACAGCGTCATGGAATCCCGGGCAGAGTGGAAGTGGTGGATTCCAGAGGGCTTTGGGGAGTAGAGGGTGGGAGAGAAAACTTCTGGACTTCAACTTCCACCCTGTTAGGAACAGCTTTGCTTGTATCTAGTTTAAATACCGAGGGTATAAGTAAAATAGTGTTAGAAGATAGTGCTTTCGGCTTAGAAAATGATTGAAAACTACCAAGGTTTGGGGTAGGTGTGTCCCACCTGTCAACACTGTGAATGATATTGCCATAAGAACGTCCACACTCAAGAACCAACTCAAGAAATGAACTGCAAAAAGTAATCATGCATACACACACACACCACACACACACACCACACACACACACACCCTCCCTCATAATGTTTTATGCTGAGGCTCACTTACAGCTATACTTGGCTGCATGTGGCCATCGGGGCTGTAGGCTGGACACCCTTCTGGGGTAACCAGAAGTTTGGGGAGATTCCTGAGGAACCACCTAGGATGGATACAGATGTCAGCTGTGTTGCCCTGACCCTAAGACTCCACCAAGTGCCTGCTTCCTTCCCAGTAAGTGGAGAGCTCACGGCCCATCATCTCATTCACTCCTATCAATTCTCCAGGAGACAAGAGAAGGGCTGAGCCGGGCGGTGGTGGTGCACGCCTTTAATCCCAGCCCTCGGGAGGCAGAGGCAGGCGGATCTCTGTGAGTTCGAGGCCAGTCTGGGCTACAGAGTGAGTTCCAGGACAGTCAGAACTGTTACACAGAGAAACCCTGTCTTGAAAACAAAAACCAAAAAACCAAACCAAACAAACAAACAAAAAACAAGAGAACGGCCGAAAATCTGCTGCTTTATCCTAAGCGGAAAGATTTAGAAATAGCGAAAATGCACCATTGACAGTCCTCACCAGCTACCAAATGGCGTTGGAGTTGTTAGTCAGCGTGAACCTTTGCAGCCCACAGCTACTAATTGTGTCAGGAAAGTTCTGTAACTGTTCTCTGTACTCAGGGAGGCACTTTCCAGTGTCACCCTCTCTCAAAAAGATGACCAGAAAGCAGACTTTAGGCAGCCCTTTCTGGACCATGTGTCACTTTCAATGATATCTGCAACTTTAACTGGGTCTCTCTTCTCCTCTCCTCACCCCTGCTTCCTTCCTCTTCCCTCCCCCACTCCAGTTTGACCTACACACAGAGCCTCTACCCGAGTGTCATTTTGATCCCATTCATACGATGTCCACCTGTGTTAGTGAGGTCCCAGGATGTCCTGTTCAGAGGCCACTGGAGCGATGACACTATTAGTTTTTTTTAAGCTACATTATGAACGCCATGACTGTCAGCTCTCAGCCACTGAGACTCCGTTTGCACACACCCTCACTTAGACAATATAAATGTGTTCTTGGTTAGCGGCACAGCAGCATGTGGTTTCCTTTCATTCGAAGTCAGGGGCCTCCTCAGGGTTTCCCATGGTTCCTTCGCAAGTTCCAGAGTTGTTTGTTTACTCTGAATGTGGCTGATGGAGCTTCCACCCGGCTGACCACAGCATCCTGCAGCCACCGTGTAGATGGCTTGGGGGTTATGTAGAACTTGCCCATATCTTGAATACTTCTGAGTGTTATGTGAGTCCGTGCCCTAAGACACAGACCGGAGTAAAACCTCAAAGTCTGGCATCACTATTTTCTTTTGGGCACTTCACTCAAGTCGCAGTTATAAAACTCTACCACTTTAACAAAAGAGACAACTCCACAATTTTGGCCACTTCCAGACATTTTTTGTTGTTGTTGCAAATTAGTTTTACCCCAGTGACAAACGTTTAGTGGTACTGATATTGCCCACAAGAAAAGTAGGGAAACATAAAACAAGACCAACAATAATAAAATAAGGAGTAAAAGAGGGGAAAAAGTAAATATAATTTGTAGTTTTAAAGACCAAAGTGCACTTTTATCTTGTCTCAAGACTACATACTATGTCTTATCTTGGGAAACTGCAGATGTTATTAATGAAGAAGATTGAAACTGACATCAGCTACTTGATTTAGACTCTAATTCTATTGTTGAATAACATTGTGTAACATGTTTGAAGATCTCTAGTCCCTCTTCAACGGGTGTGGCTTCAGCATATATGAGACCTCAAAGCCTGCCTTCACAGTGACACGATTTCTCCAACAAGGCCACGCCTACCCCAACAAGGCCACACCTCCCAGTAGTGCCACTCCCTTTGGGGGGCCTTCTCTTCCAAACCACCACAGTAGTACAGCACCATATATTGTGTATAATGAATATACACAATAAAAAATTTTAAAGTGAAACATTCCTCCTCCAAATAAAAAATAGTTCTCCTCTTTGAGTTGGAGTTTAAAAATGTAAAGGACAAAACAGTCAAACACCTGAAGCAGTGTTTTTTCTGCAAACAAGGAAGGGTGATTTCCAGGAAGTATTTAGTGTTTCACACATATAAATCCTCTAAAGCCCATGACAAAAGCATTGTTACAATAAGTATGATGTCAGCGAACTTAAATACTGATCTTCAGGGAAAGGCCACCTTAAAACCACAAATTCTCAAACTCTGGGATTTTGAGCTATAAGAGGTCACAAGTATTTGTAGCCTTACTTCTTAATTTTGGAGATAAGGACATGGAGGCCTGAGAGGTTAAATGACTTCTTAACACCACCACCCACCACCACCCACCACCACCCACCACCACCCACCACCACCCACCACCACCCACCACCATTTTTAGCAGAGAAACCAAATTTCCCAACTCCAAGCTAGTCTCTTTTAACAAATAAGAAACAAGCCTCCATAAATCATCATTTTCATTATCTTATTTTCACAATAGGCAAACAATGTTTTCATCCTTTCCAATTTTATAGATGAGAAAAATCTGAGATTTGGAGAAGAGACATTTTCATTTCACACAGTATCAGAACTAGATCTTTAGCATTTTAATCCTTCGTCCAGGACTTTCTCGGTATTTATGTTGCCTGAGATCATTGGTATAGAAAACAAGGCAACAAACAGATATGTTTTTGAAAGGATATCAAGAGCAGATACAAATCTTGTTTGTACTTGAAGTCTTCATAGTGATACAACATATACATAAGGTCACTCAGTCAATGTTTGTAAGGTGAAATGGCTACATGAGAACAGATGAGTAACTCTATAAACAAAGGACAGGACAGAATGGAATTGTGCTCCATCCTCAGCTGGTGATCCATTCTGGAAGTGTATGGTTACTCAAGATTGCTCTGTACTGGGGGTTGGGGAAGTTGACAAAGTGCAAAGAATATCAGGGTAAGCCTGTAACACCAGCTCTAAGGAATTCTTCTGGCCTCCACAGGCACTGTGTGTGTGTGTGTGTGTGTGTGTGTGTGTGTGTGTGTGTGTGTGAGAGAGAGAGAGAGAGAGAATATTAATAAAATGACAAACAGTAAATCTAGAGACTTAAAAACATGTAATTAATGTTAGAAGGAAGCTGACATGCATAGATGAAGATCACTGGAGTCATAAATAATGATTATTGTACATACATACCTCCAGAGATAATAATTATGAAGGTGTGAAAAGTATATATGTGAATATAAACTGATACACATCTGCATATGCTCATTGCTCACAAAGATGATAAATAGTGATGCCACAATCTTCATGGATATCAGAAGCATGTCCTGAGTTGTAGGTCCCTGGGAGTTAGTGTCTTCTTTGCATTTGGCTGAGGCCAAGAGGCCTGGTCCTTTCACATCCCTCCTATCATTATCTGTCAAATGCAGAGAGCAGTATCTTACCTTAGCACTTCTCAGGGTTGATGTGAAGACCAAACATCATAAAAAAAAGTGAAAGGCCTTTGAAAAATACAAGGGCCCATAGCAATGGATGCCAGGCATTATTAGAAGCTGCAGAGAGATTACTACCACAGTGTGATTCAAGGACAAAGGTTTGTATTTCAAAAGCTTAAAAAGGCATGCAGCATTTACAAATTATTTAGAAAACAAATTCTTGCTTTGGTGACCCAGAACCATGACTAAATTGTCTTCTAAATGCTGTACATTCGATATCCCCTGCTATAAGTAATCATACCACATTCCACACCAGATGTAATTATGCAGCATTTCCACAGCATCTAAAGTTTTTAGAGGGTAAGAAGTTATAACTCCACATAGCACAATGGCAAAATCCCATCTCCTATAAGCAGGCTCTTTTACTTTTCCATAGTGGCAAAAGTGCTGCCTTCTGAAATGCATCTTCTATGAGAACCCTGCCTGCCAATGCAATTTAATAAGCACTTATTGAGTGCTTATGGTATACAGTGAGGTTTGCTAGAGATGGGATAACAGAAAGGGTAGTAGTAGTGGTTAAAAAAAGTAAGAGAGAGATGTTTCCTAAAGTGGTTGAGCTTAAAAAAATATCTTTGGCCGGGCGTTGGTGGCGCACGCCTTTAATCCCAGCACTCGGGAGGCAGAGCCAGGCGGATCTCTGTGAGTTCGAGGCCAGCCTGGGCTACCAAGTGAGCTCCAGGAAAGGCGCAAAGCTACACAGAGAAACCCTGTCTCGAAAAACCAAAAAAAAAAAAAAAAAAAAAAAAAAAAAATATCTTTGTGTATATGTGTACAATGTGCATGTGCATATTTGTGTGTGTGTGTGTGTGTGTGTGTGTGTGTGTGTGTGTTTGTGTGTGTGTATGTGCCACAGCATGTGAGTGAAGCTGGAGTGAACGTCAGATATCAGCCCTGATCTTCTACCTTGTTTGAAGCAGGACTTCGGTTGTTTCTCTGCTGCACGTGGTAGATTGGTTGGCCAAGAGGTTCAGGGGATTGTCTGTGTCTCTGTCTCTCCTCTCCACAGAGCACTAGGATTACAGACAGGAGCTCTACTGTGTCTGCCTTCACAGGGTCCTGGGGATTTGAACCCAGGGACTCACACCTGTGTAGCAGATGTTTTACCCACTGAGCCATCTCTCTTCCCAGCCCAGAAGCGAGAAATCGTCAAAACTGAAGGGAAGTGGCAGGTCCTACGACAGCTAATTACACAAACAAAGGAAACCAACGCCAGGAAAACGACTGGGGAATATGCCTTGGAGCTGGAGAAGTTGCAAGAATGAAACTCATTCCATGTAGGAGAGCAAAATCTGGTGACATTTCTCCCCGGCCTTGGTGATTCCTTGTGTTGGAATTAGAGGGAAGCCTAAGTCTGAAGGAACTTAGTCCATCCCACCAGTAAGTGTTTACCTACTCTAGCTGATGAAAACCCAGCAGTTCAGCAATGTGCCCAGGGATCTGCAGTCACAGCTGAGTGATGTTAGGGGCTAAATTCCAGCCTCTCTCTGTAAGCAGCACCCTGCTAGGAAGGCGGCTGTGAGAGCCACGCAAGATCCTGAAATCAATGCTTCATTTTGCTTCAGTTCCATCGAGATGCCATATTTTATCCTTGTTCAGGTAACACACACTCAGATAGAGAAATCCCCCAGACTCATGCTCTGCCTACAGTTTCTAAGTCCACTTGTACTATGCTCCTCTCCATTTCGTCGAGCAACACCAACCTTTACCTTTAGTTTTAGTTTTTTTCTAGAGTCATATGTAGCACGAATCTTAAAAGGTCTTATTAATAAAATCAAACCTGAAGCCAGGTATTGGGGTGAATGCTGGAAGATCAGAAAAGCAGAACAAGCCCCAGCTAACCTCACCTTGCCAACTCCTCAGCTGATCCTGTTTCCTCAGACTGAAAGCCTCTGAGTTCTCATCCAAATGGATCTCAGCTGAGCTGCTGCTAAAAGCCTAAAAGCTTAACCAGTCTAGTTTCTGGTTTTCACGCCTTATATACCTTTCTGTTTTCTGCTATTACTTACTGGGATTAAAGCCTCTTATTACCATGCCTGGCTGTTTCCAGTGTGGCCTTGAACTCACAGAGATCCAAATGGATCTTTGCCTCTGGAATGCTAGGATTAAAGGCATGTGTGCTACCATTTTCTTGCCTCTATATTTAGTGGCTGTTCTGTTCTCTGACCCCAGATAAGTTTATTAGGGTGCACAATAATTTGGGGAACACAATATCACCACAGTCATACTTTCTTCTTCCTATGTAATTACTGTTGAATTAGACTCCAGGAACTTCGAGAACTCCCTCTCAATCACTATCATGCTATTAATTAGTGTTGACCAAGAGTGTACTGTACTGTCTCTTTTGCACAGTACAAGTAATGTTATCATTTTCATTTTATAGAAGAGAAGACCTGACAGAGGTTTAATGACTGGTCCAACGTCATCTAATTAGTTCCATCGAGGAACCTGGACCAAAGTCTGTACATTTAGCCTTGCTCTGTAGTACGCCTATTCTCTTGCCTTTCTCTTCGCATCTGTATTTAGTTCTATAGAATTTGTGTTAATTATATTATTTCACGTGGATGGATATTTTACTTGCATGTATCTATTTGCACTGATCTTTTGCCTGGTGCCCATGGAGACCAGAAAAGGGCATCCTATCCCCTGGAACTGGAGTTACAGATGGTTGTGAGTTGCCATGTTGGTGCTGGGAATCAAACCCAAGTCTTTCCTTAGAGCAGTCAGTGTTATTAATCACTGAGTCATCTTTCCAGCCCCTCTGTAAACTGTTTTGGGGCCAGTGTCCTACAGGTTAAACAGGCCATTGTTGTATAATTATGATATAATTGTGTTAATAAAGCTTATTCTACACTTGTCATATACAAGGCACTGAAATAAGCTCATGTATTTTTCCATTTTAACTCTCATAGAGAAGATAATTATTGTTTTTGTTTGTTTGTTTGTTTGTTTGTTTGTTTAGGTATTAGATATTGAAGCCAGGACATTGTTCATGCTGGGCAAGTGATTTACCACCAACCTGTATTCTTAGCCTTATTTCTTTTTTAATGCTGAGAGAGAGCCTTCCTAAGTTGCCTAGGATGCACCTGACTGAACTCATTCTTCAGGCAGCCGTTGAACTTGTGACCCTTCTGTCTCAGGCTTCCAGGAAGCTGGGATTGCAGGCCTGCGCCACCAGGCCTGGTTTATTATCATTTTAACAAATGAGCAAACTAAGGCTCAGAGGGCTTGAGTAATTGGTGTAAAGTTTTATTAGAAACCGAGGGGATGAGTATTTGCACCTCAGCTATTTGACACTGAATAAGGAGTCTTTTTCTGTCCTGCCAGCCAGCTCCCAAATAAGGTCATAGAGACTTCTTATTAATTATGAAAGCTTGGCCTATAGCTTAGGCTTGTTCCTAAGTAGCTCATATAACTTAAATTAACCCATTTATATTAATCTATGTTCTAACACGTGGCATTACCTTTCTTTCATCCTTGCACCTCCTGTTTCCTCTCTGTGCCTCCTGGTGTCTCTCCTCCAGGACTTGATTCTCACCTCTGACTTCCTTTCTCTCCTCGGAAATCCCACCCCTTGCCTAGCTATTGGCCAGTTAGCTTTTTATTACACCAGTCACAGCAATACATCTTCACACAGTGTACAAATATCCCACAACAACACCTGATCTCTGGCTTTAATTTCTGAACTATACAAGATGTAGAATAAGTTGGGAAACGTAAGAAGATTTTACCTCAAAATTTCTCCCCCACCTGCCTGCCCCAGATCCTGAAGTGGGGATCCTGATCCCCCTAGTGGTTAGGCATCCCTGTTTATTTCTAGGGTAGATGTGACACTGGGAATAGCAGGGATTGACTTTCTTCAGTGCCCTGTGCAAGATGTTGCAAGGTTTCTACAGGTGAGCAGCACCATGTGCCTGCCCCCCAGGGCTGGAGATGGGAAGGAAGACTCTAACCAAGGCAGATGTAATCAGCCATGAAAATGAGACTCTGAAAACATCCAGCCACACCCGCCACTCAAATCATCCACAGCAGCTATCACCAACAGGGCACAGCCTGCTTTCCTCGAGAGCGAGCAGGCATGGCTGCCCTTCCAGTCTCCTCAGTTTTTTCTCTGCCCTGCTGCCACTGTGGTAATATGACAAGCACTGCCATGTTCACCAGTGTTTTTCATCCCTTCTAGCTGACCTAACTGTGGGCCCTCTTTTAAGAACCACCTTGGCCACATGTGTATTTAAGCTTTTGTTATGACAATCTTCGTGTGTGTGGGTGGTACTTGTGCACACCCAGTAGTACATCGCTTATCCAAAATTGAAATTATTTGCAAAGTAGCCTCTTTAAAAGTGAAGTGATTAGTTTAGTCAGTCCTCTTGTGTAACCTAAATGCTCTCTCACAGGACCCATGAAATGCCTCGGTATTGAGAAAAAGCCAGAATACGTTCCTTAAAACCTATAGTTGAAGGACTCCCAGGCCTGTTTGTGGCCTACAGCAGAACTGAGGCAGGACAGAAATACAGGGCAAGTTATGGGGACATGGAAGGGAGAGGAGACCCTACCCTTGTTGTGGTGCACAAGTCTTTCCAGCTGAGACTCAGGATTGCTTTGGGCCATTCTCCTTTCCCAACTGTGAACCTGCAGTTTTCTAGGACTCTTTCCAGAAGCCCCTTGTGAAACCCCAGTGGCTCCTGGTTTCATCAGGTTTCATTGCAAGCCCATACAAGGTGCCTCCAGAGCCACACTATAATCTCATTTTTTTTTTTCCAGAGCTGAGGACTGAACCCAGGGCCTTGTGCTTGTTAAGCAAGCACTCTACCACTGAGCTAAATCCCCAACCCCTACAATCTCATTTATAGAAGGAGAATACAGAGAGAGCCGGAGAGGGTCCCTTGGAGATGGGTTAGGCAGTGAAATTCCAAAGGCTTCCACCATCCTGTATAGTCACCATTAAGACTTAACCACGACTCCTCTATGAGAAGCCCACACCTGTGGTCTCTGTCAGGCGTGCTTTATTATTGTGTGCATTTGTTTCCATTTTTAATAAACTCCCACTGTGCTTCATCCTGGCTCGCCTTGAAATTCTTTCCTGCACAGAAGCCAAGGATCTGGTTTTATCTGAGTCTGGGTCTCTAAGAGGTTAAGGGAACTTCTCAGACTGCATGGAACTGTGCCTTTCTGACAGAACGAAGCTGTTGGAGGCAAATGGTTTTGTGAGTCCTGGAGAAGAGTTTTAAAAGAACCAGAAGCAGACCGGATCCAACCTTAGTTGGCTGGACAACGCTAATCCCGAACATGAAGAGGAAGGAGAAGGCCTCATGTGCAGGAGTTTGCTTGGGCTGGCCATGTTCTCCGATGCTTAAAACCTGGACAGGATACACTTCTGCCTTTAAAGATGTGCCTGCTTTGGCCAGAGCCTTGAGGATCACTGACGCTAGAGAGAAGTGGGAAGAGGGAGGGAGGGAGGGAGAGGGAGGGAGGGAGGGAGGGAGGGAGGGGAGAGAGAGAGAGAGAGAGAGAGAGAGAGAGAGAGAGAGAGAGAGAGAGAGAGAGAGAGAGAGAGAGAGAATCTGTTTCCTCCTTTCAAGGAGGGATGAGGAATCACACTCAGGGGTTTTGGATTGTCCGAAAACTGCTTTTATCAGTGAGCCATCTCACTGGCCCTGTATTAGCAGATATTTTTAATATGCTTTTTTTTCTTTTTAAAGAGTCCCATTCTCTAGTAGAGGCTAGCCTCGACCTCAAGGCAATCCTCTTGACCTTGGTCTCCCAACTTCTACTTTTAAATCATCACATCATTTAATTCTAACTATCCCCATAAAGAAACTGATCGTGAGGTACCTCTTCTCCCCGAACAGTGGTGACCGTCCCTACTTTTCAGATGGAGGGTCCCCGCACTTCTTATGCATTGGGATTTTTTTTTGTCTGTGTGTTTGTTTTTTAAAGTACGGCTTTCTGTATTTGAATAAAAACCCATGGCTTCCCGGATAAGAAGAAAAGGAGGCTTGGAAGGAAGCTCGAGGAAGCTCAGGGACTCGCGCTCAGGAGGCGGCGCGGCGGGCGGGGTGGGCGGGGCGGGCGGGGCGGGCGGGGCGGGCCCTGTGCTCCGGGGAGGGTCCGGCGCTGCCCTCCCACTCCCGCAGCCGGGACAGCAGCGGGCGACACCTGGGCGGTGCAAGCGGCTGCCAGCCCCGGTGGCAGAGAGAAGCTCGCAGCGCCGGGGAGGTACCGCGGGCAGCCCGGGCGCAGACTCCAAGCAGCGGCCGGGGAGGTTGGGGCGGAGACCCGACGCGCGCTCTGGGTCTGGCTTTTCTGCCCACTGGCCGTGCCACCTGGACTGCTTTTTGGGTCCTGCCCTGGGTCTCAGTGTAGCCGGAGGGAATTGGTGTAGAGAGATTTTTGTTGCCCTTGCTATTCTGACCGCTAAAACGTGAACGGTGTCGGCAACCGACAAGCTTCATTCCTCAGTTTCTCCTTTAGCAAGACTCACTCCTGCTGCCCTCGCCGCGTCCGTGAAGCTGGGGAGTCCAGGTAAGCGGGACTATGCTGGACGGTAGCGATGGGGCGGGGCGGGGGGCGGCTTTGAAGGACTGATCCCAGACCTGGGGCTGGAGGCAGCAGAACCTGGCTGCAGAGCAGTGGCCCCCAGGGCGCTCAAATAAGGACCGGCAGAGGGTAGAGCTTTGCTCAGGTGCTTCGAAGGGAAGGGCAGCTAAGGGACCCGCCAACTCTAGTTTCAAAATGAGCAGAATTGTTTTGGGACAGTTTTCCCTACATCCAGCCAGACCTCTTCTCTTAGCTAGCTAAGTTACAGGGGTGGGATTTGCCCGCTTCAAACTGCAAAAGCTAGTGTTTCAGGGTGTAAGACTCCAGCCGCCGGTAGGAAGTGGGGTAGGAAGTGGGTCTCTGCCCTCATCGTGCCTCCTCCCTTTTCCCTTTCCCCTTTCCTCCCTTTATAAGTCGCCTTTGGCTATGAGGGGCTCCATTTCCTGCGTCATTGAAAAGTTCTTATTTTTACCAAGGACTAGTATGTGACCAGCAGCCTCCGGAACTCCAGGCTGTGGGCTCCCGATTCAGAGGGGATTCTAGACACATACTTGGAATCACAGCTCTCTGACCCTACAGCCTAGGAGCAGTGTGCAGAGGAAGCCTGATGGAATTCAGGCTGACGCTGGCGGGTAGGATGAGTTCAAACTGCTGCCCAGCCTTCTCTTTCCCCTTTGACAACCCTTCGGGGCTAGTATACTGGTCCCTGCTGTCTGCAGGATGGAGCAACCGGACAGAGCAGGCGAGCTGAAAGTAGCTGAGGTCTTGAATCAGTTTCTGTAGCTCTCCAGCCTACCTGTCGCCCCGAACAACTTCCTGCACCTCCGCAGCTCTGCCCTTCATCACTCCTGGAGTGGCAACCATTTGAAAGCAGATTCTAGGACCCACTAACTGTGTCCAGGAAGAAGAGAAGGTCGGGGAAAGAGGGAGGGGCGATGCCGAGTGCTCTTTACAGGACGTTTATTATGGGCCAGACACACTGTTCTCTGTATAAGGTGTTCCTAAATTCTCACAAAGCCTCTCCAGGTTGATACACTACACCTCATTTTACAATTGAGACACTGAGGCTCAAAAAGACTGTTTCTCTTATTCTACCATAGCTCATCATTGGCCCAGCTGGGATTCAAATCTAGTTTCTAATTCAAAAACCCTTCTGCTTTGTACTCTTCTGTAAAGATAAGCTGGAGCAGGTAAAAACCAAGCAAGCAAGCACCAACTAACCCACCCACCCACCCACATTATCGAGCTCTCGCTAAGTGCCGGGCACTGTTAAAACATCTCAGAGGTCCTATTGGCATCTATGGTCAGGACCGTCCATCGTTTTGGGGGAACCAGCCACTGACATTGCCTCTCTCACAGCAGCCCTGTTCCAGAAGGCAGGTCACACCCACTTAGCTGCTACTGCTTGGGTGGGGCAGGAATTCTGTTTGCTTTATCCTGGAAGTGGTTCGGGGGTCTAAAGAAGGATTGATTGTCTGAATCTGATCCGTTAGACCTGACCGTTGGCTTGTGAATGATCCCTCTGTCCCCTAAGAGGCTCATTCCAGGCTTTGCTCAATAAACACTTGTGGAATGAATGAATGAATGAATTAGCACCTTGTAGAGAGCGATCTGCTACCCCAAGGACAGCAAAGCAGTGTGTGGGCAGCCTAGGCCTTATCCTCCAAACCCATGATGCCAGCCAGAGGGTGTTGGGCAAGGGAGGTAGGGTAACCTGTGCCTTTGTGGACTTCCAAAATTCCTTTGCTAAAAAGTTTATACCCGTTTTTATAGAATTAAAAAACTTACCTGAGAAGTGATTTGGTATTAATGAGGTTGTCAATGCTCTCGAAAAGCAAGGGGCCTATAAGGTGGTTCTGTTTGCTTTAGAGCTTCCAAAATCTCTCCTAGAAGGATCCCTAATGGGGAAGAAGAAGAAGTGCTCTTGGGAGAAGGGCACAGATCAGCTCCAGCAAGTTTGGCTATCGCCTTGATGACATAGGATGTTTTCATGATCTATGAATCCCAGCTTAACTGCATATTAAAAGTTTTTTTCTGGGCCAGTGAGATGACTTAGCAGGTAAAGGTGCTTGCCATCAAGTGTGACTACCTGAGCTTGAGATGTGGAACCCGCATGCATGCCATGGTGCGCGCGCGCACACGCGCGCGCGCACACACACACACACACACACACACACACACACACACACGCACCATACAAATGCAACAAACCAAATGAATTTAAAAGATTGTCCCCCCAAGAATATTTGAATGAAATTAATACTCAGGTAGCATATTGCTTAGGAGAACCCAGAGAATCAGGCAGTCTCTGGTCTGGTGGCTTAAAGAACAATTTGTGTTTTCCTTTTCTGGTTCACAGCAATTGAGCTTTTTAAACTCCCTGTGAGAGGCAATTCCCTTATCCTACTTTCCAGAATGAAGAAAATGTGTTAAAAATAAAAAAATGTTCTTTATTGTATGCTTTTTATTACCTAAACTATACATATTAATTGCAGAGAAAGATAAACACAGAATACTACTATAAATAATAAAACATACATCTATGCTTAGAAATAGCAAATGCAAAACTTGGGATATAGTTTTCTAAATCTTTTCTCTATATCTATGAATAAGTTAAAACATACACACACACACACACACACACACACACACACACACACACACACACACACACATCCCTTAGTTTCGGTTGAATTCCTATCAGAGTTGAGAACCATCTGACTGCTTTTAAAGAAGACAGAGAATGAATAATAAATACTTAAAGAATCATAAAGCTTAATTGCAGTGCGAGCCCCAGTGTGTATCACTTGTACCCTGTAATTCTCCTTTATCATTCAGTCTCTAGCAGAGAGATGTGTCAGGTGGTGGGGCTGCCCTGAAGTTACAGGGTCATCTGCGCTCCGCCTTGCTGAGTGTCTCACAGGAAGGCTTGCTCTTCTCTGTGTTGCTGTGCAAGATTAGAGCAGAAAATTCCAAAGCTCATTTGTAAAGCAAGAAGGAAGCCCCTCCCACCACCAAAGGTCCCTGCTGACCACTGCATTTTATTACCCCAAATGACCTCAGGCAAAGCTGGTAGCTTTTGTGAGTTCTCCCTTTTGTGAATGGAGATAATGAACCCCCTTATGTTCATCAGGCACTCTTACTGATCTTTTTTTTTTTTTAATTAATTTAATGTGTATGTTTTGCATGAAGTATGCCCACGCACCACATGAGTGCCTGGTGCCCCTGAAGTTCACAAGAGGGTGTCACATCCCCTGGAACTGGAGTTACAGATGGTTATGAACTGTCATATGACTTCTGGGAATCTGACCTGGGTGCTCTGGAAGAGCAGCCAGTGCTCTTAACCACTGAGCCATCTTTATAATCCCCTTATCCTTCTTCTTAAAGGTTCCAGTATGTCCCAGGGGTGTCACCAAACATTTAACACCTTCAGGGGACCACTCCTCTGCTTTCCCCTGTCTGTCGCATGAGAACCAAGTGTTAGGAGTTATTATTTATTACTTGAGTTGCACACAAGTGTGCGTGCTATTAACACGTTTAAATACAGAAAGTTTAGATAGAAGCTTTGTCAGACTTAATGAAGTGGTGGGATTCAACTTTTGACTCAAAAGGACTTAATATAATATGTTTTCTGGAACTCGAACCCAAGTTTCATTTTGTTTCTTCTTTCTCTCTCTCTCCCTTTTTGATTTAAAATTAAGACTCCAGGAGTATTTGGTGGCTAATAGTTCTCTATCTTAATCACAGTCCTGAGTAGAAGAGGCAAGCAGACACTTCTGTTTTACAGTGTGATGGCAGCGTTGACCTTGTGCAGGCAATTCTGAAGCAGAGTTGTGCAGGCAGAGTTGTGTTTGTGCAGGCAATTCTGAGAGCTGTCCAAGCTAGGCAGAGGCATGCTAGGTGGAAACAGTAAGAGCAGCTTGAAAGGCAGGGGCCCATTGGTGAAAACTGGGAGCTGTGAGCCATGGCTCCAACAAGGCTTCTCAGGCATGACCATACTCTTTGAACCCTGGGAAGATGGACAAATGGGTCCTACTGTGGGAAGTAGGTGACTTGGCTATCACCTCTGCACCCACAAAAGACAAATTGTACAAATTGGCCTTCCCCCTTCCTTCTGAACCCGGGTTTTTTTTTATTTACACAGTTAGGGAGCTGGATTGGATGAGATTCCTTTCAATCTTAAAAAATCTGACTCTGGATGATTTTCTACTCAGGTCTCAAATGACTCAAGTAGTCAGACAATGTTCCCACAACTCTCTGTTGCTTTGAGCTTTTGGTGACCCTGTTGGGATAGTCCTCACCTGACTGCCCTTCACACACTGTCTAGAGGGCAGTTGTCATTAGTCATTCAATTGTAAGCTGTTAGTCTAGAACCTCCTACAATGTTGGGAGGAGAAAACAGTTTGGGGGATAATTTTTGGACTGGCAGGATATGGAAATATAATAAAAACAGGGTTTTAAAAAATCATAATAAAGTCATGCGGTTCATCATGTACTTGCCACTTAAGTTACTAAGGACAGTGCTTTTCTGCAGTGCGCCCTTGGGCACTTGGCCATGTGCTAGAACTTTTCCAGAAGATGGGAGAAGCACATGACCCCACTTGACTAGCACAGCACCAGAGGGAGTGAAATAGAGGATCCAGCAGACAGGAGAGGGAACCCAGCAGTGGTCAGAACAAGAATGCAATGAAAAGATCCACGTAGGAAAAGACTGAGACCCTGAGGGCTCGGACTGTGCTGTTCAATGCTGCACCCTGAGGCTGGTGCCCCATAGAAGTTTAGTGAGGTATTTTAAACTGCAAATGAACAAATGAAAGAAAGAATGAATCAGTCTGTTGAAATGAAGTCTGCTGAGACATGGTACTATGCCGCTCTGATGGTTACAATGGCTTCTTTATGAATGTAAACCTCCAAAACCACATTCATAAGTATTATAGGGCTGGGTCCTGGAGGTGAAGTGCTTGCTTAGCATGCACAAGACCCTGGGGTTGATCCCCAGCATGTACAGAATACAAGAGTGTGGGCCCACATGCATACACAGAAAGACCTTGTAACCAATTCCACACACATCTGAGCTAGAGGAGAAAGAAAGGCATCACGTGGCCTCTGGGTGAACAGTCTCTTCTTTTTTCCCCTGTGCAAGCATTGTTTTACTGTGAGGTTTTCACAGCACTGAACTGACACCATCGGCTTCTGATCAGACAGATGTGTTTTATGCTGCCATTACTCACGGCCACAGGCGCCTAAGCTTTCCTGCCACTGGCTGAGTCACTTGGTTAAAACACAGGCCTGTGAGGCTGAGGGCATGAGCTGGAGCCCAGACCAGAAGAAGCCGTTCAGTCAGATCTGTGCTCTGACCGCTCTGCGTCTCTCTGCCAGGCATCTTCATGGGGAAGAAGGTAGATGTGGCAAGCTGGATTCTTTAAGGCAGATTCATTACCACTGTTGGTTTGAGACTAGTCATTTGAATTTTGGAAGTAAAGGGTTTGGATTTTCAGTTTGATGTTTTCCAAATGTAGGCTAAGGTTGTTTAGTTTCGTCATTGTGGAAATGTTCAGGGAATGCATCTTGAGAACTCTGTTGTCCCCAAATTCTAACTTGTTACTGTATCCTATAGTCTTTATGTGTCCCTAAGATGTCTTTGGTCCTATCTTCCTCCTCATATCGCAGAGAGACTTGGACAAGCTTGTATATTTAAAGAAAATCAGCCAGAGCAGACGCTATTGTCGAGTGGCTGGTCAAGAGTCATCATTTGAAGACTTGCTGCTTCTTCATACCCATCTGAGGCCATTCTGATTTAACTAGTTTCCATGTGTCATGTTTAAGGCAACTCACGAGCAGTTAAAACCACAGACACTCAATCCATGAATGCAAGAAGTCTTTTTCATCACTGTTGGCAAGGCACCACCATTGGTTATATAGGATTCATCTTCCTCAGTCCCTTTGAAAGCATTTCACCTGAGCTGGGTGTGTACATTATCTCTAATCACTTCAAAATGCCCCTTTCAACCCCATGATGCAAGCAAGTAATGACAGTGGTATCTGACATTGAGTTAGCACTTATTATGTATCAGGTATTATTCTAAACACTGTACCTAGGTACGTTTGTTAATTATCGAAAGTTTATTACTGATACTGGTTTTGGTTCCACTCATTGAAAATTGAGGCACAGTTAAGTTATAGAAGGTCACATAGCCAGCAAGAGATGTGCACTATGGCATCCTGACCTCAGAGCCCATGGCTCAGACCATCAGAAGACAAGTCAAAGTACCTGGTACCTGCCTGTATCCCACTGGCATCCTGACCTCAGAGTCCATGGTTCAGATCATCAGAAGACAATTCAAAGTACCTGGTACCTGCCTGTATCCCACTGGCATCCTGTCCTCTTGCTCGTGAACGCAGGATACAAGCTGTAACTCAGGTTAAAAATTGACCTCTAGGTGCAGAAGGAGGACGCATAGTTTATACAGTGTTGAGACTACACAAAAGAATATTTGAAAATGGGTGTGTTGTAAAAATTTGGGAAATTTTCCTATAGAAGATAATAATAATGGGGATTAAGTAGTTCAGGGACTATCTAGGGTGACAATAAATTACAAAGTGATGAGTCAGTGGCCTGTCAATACTGGGCCTAGTAAGATGGCTCAGCAGGTAAAGTCTGATGACCTGGGTTCAAGCCTACGGACCCATACTATGGAAGGAGGGAACTGACCCCTGATAATTGTCCCCTGACCTCCATATTTGTTCTGCAGCATATGCCCCATCTCAAATCAAACAGGTACACTTTAAGAAAGGATCAGTACTGCTCTAGAGGAAGGTAACTAATGTGTTATCCTCAGAGCATTAAGCACTAGTGCTGCACACATTAAATGAATCATATATTTTATGGTCTTTAGAAGAGAAAACATTGTTTCTCCCCCCATTCATTTTGGTGATGCTACAAATAATAACAAGAACATAGTGATAAGCAGAACATCCATTTAATATTTATTTATTTTTATTTTATTTATGAGTGTTTTGTTTGTATGTATGTCTGTACCACATGTGTGCCTGGTACCCGTGGTGGTCAGAGGAGGGCCTCAGATCCCCTGGAACTGGAGTTACAGATAGTTCTAAGCCACCATGTGGGTGCTGGGACTAAAACTTGGTTTCTCTGCAAGAGCACAAGTACTCTTAACTGCTTACACTCTAGTCCCAAGCAGAGCTATTATCTAGTACAGTATTTTCTCACCAGTCTTTTGCTTATCTAGCTGGAAGGAGAGCTCTCAGAAATAATACACACTGCCTTCACAAAAATGTAACCATTGTGGTCTTGCTAGACTCCTGGGACACTTTGCTAACTGATGGTTAATAATGGACATTTCTTGAAGCACACCCATAGATAGTCAGAAGCTGGGACTCTCATCTAGTCACATGACAGGAGAAGGGTTATAGTAAAGAAGGTATTTCTGGTTAGTGTTCATGGTCAAATATGGGTCTGGAAGCCCATGTTTCCCACAAAACCAACTGGCAGAAGAATAAACCTGGCTTTGGAGTCAGGTCACCTTTTGGATTCATTCACCAGTTGCTGAAATTGAGCAGTAACCTAGTCTCTCCAAGTCTGTTTCCTTTTCTGAAAAACTGCTTCATAACCTCGTAGGGTGAGATAAGATACATTAAAGTAAAGCTGTTCCTCCTGTGTACAGAGTACCGAGGGTTTTACTTCCCTGTCGCCATCCCCAAAAGCCAAAGGAAGCCAAGGGGAATGGAAGAAGACCAGACAGAACAGAAATAAGGACCAGGAGAGGGGTGGAAAGGCAGCAGTGTTGGCGAGTGTCGGTTCCCTTCTGTGTGCTCATGTGTGCGTATGTTCATATGTGTACACACACGGACGCACGTGCAGATGTGAGGCCGGAGGCCAACCTCGTGGACCTTCCTCCGCCATTCCCCACTTGATTTTTTGAGACAGGCTCTCTCACTGACCCTGGAGCTCATGGACGGGGGAGACTGGCTGACAAGGAAGCACCTGGACGCTCCTGCCTCCCCATCCTCAGCTGGGATTAGAGGTGTGTGTTGTCACTCCCAGCTTTTTAATGTGGGTGCCCGAATCTGAACTCAGGTCTCCATGTTTGGGTGGCACTCTACTGATTGCCATCTCCTTGTCCTTACTCCGTCCATCTCGGTCCTCTTCATTTCTCTTGGCCTCTTCTTTCGGTTCTTTTGGACAACAACAGTTAAGGAATAATCACGGTACAAGGTGGTGAGTGTTTTGGTAAAATAAATACAGCTTACTGTGAGATCGCTGAGAAAGCAGCTACCTAGAAAAGTTGGAATGTGACAGATGACGTAGATCAGGCTGAGTGGCATTTCGCTAAGTTGGGAAGGGGACAAAGTGGAGACAACAGATACAGAGACACGCATCTTTCAAAAGTACAGACAGGAGGGACCCAAGATGGGAACATGGAGAGACCACTGAGTTGTCACACGAGGCAGTTCAGTTATGGCTGGAGGTTCTGCCAGTGTGGTAAATCGACAGCCAGAAGTCAAATCAGGCTTAAAAACCTACCCTTTATCTTCAAGAATTCAAGACATTAATGGAAGTTTCTCAATATTGTGAATGAAATGGCTAAGTGTCTTTTTAGGACAGTCACATCCTGAAGGATAGAAAATGCACTTGAGGTTGATTGGTATAATTGGTATAATTGTAGGTACAGATGAGGCACCGGGTTTTAAAGATTTCTTTCTTTCTTTTTTTTTGGTTAACATTATATGTAGATGTGGTACCGCTATTTAATTCAAAGTTGCTTCAAGAAGATACATGGTATATTGAAAAATGATGATCCCTATATTTCATTTTATATGAATCACATAGAAGCCATTTTATTTGAAAAAAAAAAAGGCAAATATGTTATGCTTTGGGGCTAAGCTTATTTTCTATTTTATTTATTTATTCATTGTTTGATTGGTTGAATGTGTATATGCATATGTATGAAATGTATTTATTTATTTATTTGAAATAGACATTGAACTCAGGGACACTGACATGCTAGACCAGAACTCTACCATTGAACTGCAGCTCCAGCCCTTATTTGCTATTTCAAATAAAAAGCAAGGTGTCCTTTTGGCAAAATGATTGAGGCTAAAACCCAGAAAGAGCATCTAAGGACCCTTGCCATATCTCCAGAATTGAGTTCAAGAGTCTAGGATTAGACACCCACTGTGTGCTGAATTTGGTCAATGCACTGTACCGTTTTCTTGTGCTTAGTAGGCACTATTGTGGCTAGCAACTTCTGAGTTTCCTGGCAGGAACTTCTCCACAAGCAGTTAGGACCAGACACAAGGACATACAAGTGTGTGTTTGTGTGTTCCTAGGACTCTGTTTATGTTTTCCAGAGTGCTATCTGCTTTATTCAGACCACAGGGAAAACCTGACCTATACCTGGAGTTCCTTAGGGAAAGCAACTGGGGAGTTATCCTTGGTTACTTGAGTTCAGTGTAAAGACAATCACTTGCCTCCCTCCAGGAACCAAAGTATGGCCAGGAGCCAAGGGTGTGGAGGAAGTGTAACTCCACCTGTCAGATCCTGCCAGACAGATGCCCTGCCGTGGAACGGAGCTGTTTGCTTGGGGCGTGAGGAAATAAGGAGTGGGTGGATCTGTTTGCTTTTTCCTTTTTCTTTCAGACTTTCCCCAAGATCCCTCTCTGAGCAGCCAGAAACTAAAAGCAATCTTTGGGCTGATATTCAGTGCACAGAGTACAAGGCATACACTTTAAGCTTCTACAGGTATTCCACATTGAACTGTTGGAATACTAAACCTTTGAACCCAATCTCTTTCTTGGGCCCATGTTCTAATGGTGTTAATCAAGCACAGGATTGGTCCTGTGATAGATTCTGCATTGATCTCTTTCCTTTGAGACCAAGGCATTATGATAGATTAAATTCCAGTACGAATGCTCAGGTCCTTGAGGGTGTGCGATAACCATGCATACAATTCTAGTTTTACATGCATTGGTAGAATTGGCTGTCCTTCATTGAAAAAAAAAAGTGGCAGTTTATTGAAACTGTTATTAAGCTATAAATATTTGTTGATAAAAGGAACAATATGCCCTGGCCTAGTGGGATAAATATCAGGTTAAAGGATGTATTAGCTCATTCAACAAATACTGTTTTCTACATACCAGAAATTGTTTGAGGCTCAGAGTCCTGTGGGGAAGACAGGTGTCCATCATTATTGTGCAGTATGGTGTTAATAGTCAGAAGTGAGCAGAGTTAGGCAGCCAGATGGAAGAGGAAACCAGTGGTATAGAAAGGCTTCTTGGAAGAGAAGACACCTGAGGAAGAGACTTGGATGAATAGTACACAGCGAATTCAAAACAGTAGAGAAATAACACAGTGGGTAATGGAGTCTAGCCAAAGCAAGGCTGACAGGACTTGGAAACTGGCCGAAGCCAGGGAGACTGGAGTGGGCTGACTGACCATGGATAGCCTTACACCTTTGAGATGGGATGTTTATTTCAGTGGAGTTGTGTAGTCTTTTGTCAAGCTCTCCCTGGCCCCATCACTCTCGAATTCTGCTGTCCTTAAACCCCCAGGGCTAGGGGTTCTTCCCCAGCTCTTCCTGGTCCACTGCTGTGTGTGTGTGTGTGTGGGGGGGGTCTTGTCCTTCTCTGACTGGCTCAGCGTTTGCCTCATACCTCCTTTCCAGGGTTATCACCCACCACTGATTCACCCATTTGGACGCACTCCCTTTGTCTTCCTTCTTGGTTGGACTGCCTTTAGAGGCAGGGACTCAGGGAGCTTACTAGTCCCTGAATTCCCAGCACTGGGAGACCAGCAGTGGGAAAGTACATAGAATAAATATTTTGAAGCACCACTCACGCTTCTTATAAGAATTTAGAGGCTAATAAACAATTCTTTTAAAAATATTTATTTTGTTTTTCATTGTGTATGTGTATGGGGGGCATTGTGCCTGCAGAGGATAGAGATGTCAGATCCCTGAAGATGACGTCATAGCTGGTTCTGAGCCATATGATATGGATACTGAGAACAGAACTTGGGTCCATCACCCAGTCTTCTGTAAGAGCAGTATGTACTCTTAACTGCCAGGCCATCTCTCCAGCCCACCAACAAACTATTCTTAACTACAAACCTACAAATTCGAGTTTTTGATCCCATGAAAGCTGAAAGGAATTAATTTAGCAGGCCTAAAATTGCTTATCTGTGTCAGGTCTACTGGCAATGTTGGCCCTGGGCTGCCATCTGGGTATCAGGAGGGTTCCCAGCACTCTAAATGATAGGAGCAGCTCACTGTATCTAGGCTGCAAAGATAGCTTATGCTGGATACCTACTTTCCTTTGGGGAGTTCTGAAAGTGGGTACATGCCTATGTGACCATGTGACCATCTTCCCAGATAACCCTGCACCAAATCTCTGAGGAACTCTTAGTTGGAGACATTTCACACACATTGTCACCATTTGCTTTGTTCCCTCGGTAACTCCCTTGAGGACCTTGGAAGCTCAGACCCATTTGTTCCCCCAACGTTACAGCATGTGCTTTGTCTTTTGCTGACTCAGCTTGGTATCTGTTCACTGTGATAAATTCATAGAGGTGAGCGTGACTTAATCTTGAAACCCGAGACTACACTTGGCCGTTCCTTCAAAATAACATGAATTGCCACAAAGTGCAGAGCCAAACTATTTATTTGTTTTCCATTTTATTGTTTATTTATTATTTATTTTCCAGTCAGGGCTTTGTGGATACAAAATCTCAGAGAGGTTACCAGTCCTATAGAGATGAACCCGTTTCTTAACTCATATGTATATAGTACTATATATGTATGTACATAGTACTTTGAAGAAGTGCTTTCAAAGCTTTCATGGGGTTTTGTCATTTCACAAGCCAAATCAGATTTCATCCTTTGAAAATAAATGTCAGGCTTTGAAATACCAAACTTTGAGAATGTTGGGGTCTCTGATTTTTTTGGGGGGAGGGGTTTGGAAGCAGAGCGAACGAAGATGGGAATGTTCACAAACATGACACCCACACCAAACCTGAACTGGAATCAGTGTGGATAGATTATGGTATGAGGTAGGGGCCCTGCACAAGTAGAAAGTAGCCACCTGGGGAGAGTTATGCATCAGCACAGGAGCCTTAGCTTTTGGGGAACCAACAAAAGACTAACATCTTCTAACATAATATTTGTATGGAGATATACAGTTTTCAAAATGCTTTCACAAATTCTATCATCTGATGCCAAAATATCTCCATTGGGTAGGTATCATTATCAGTTCAAAGGTGAGGAGACTGATTCAGAAAAAAGAGTCTTGACTTGGTTAGTTTCAGATAGAACCATCCAGCTTTTCTCATTTTAAATTTAGATCCAGAGAAGCTTCAGCTCTATGAAGTCTACTGGAATCCACATGGATTCTGGCTCTAATGTGTGTATCAGTCAAGCTTCAAAAATGAAGAGTAGCAGTGAGTCAGTGAAAGCTTCGAGGCTAAGTCTCCACGCTTGCTGGGCGCCATCTTGGGTGCAGTTTACTTACAGGGAGAGAGTGCAGGTGGCCTTTCTGTTTTAGTACCTAGGTTGAGAATTGGACAGAAAGAGAAAGGGACAGAGGACCTGGGAGGATGTGAGCCACGGTTCTGTGCTCATGGTAAGTTGTAGGACAAGGCGGAAGGAAGCCTTACCGCTGGCCCCCTACAGGATCTAGATGAGAAGGAACTAGGGAGAAGGTTTGGTTGTCCATTTCACAGCACCTCAGATGCTATCAGAGTTAAAAAATATATCAGCAGAATTAAGGTAGTAGACAAATTAGGGCCAATAATTGCTTTCAGTTCCTTCTTCTTATTTCTGTATTTCCACACTGAACCCTTTGAGGACAGTCATTAATTATATTGAGTTTCTACTGGGTGTCAGGTGTCTAACATAAAACATTTCTTTGATTCTCAAAAGTAGGAAGTTTAAGTCATCTAAGAGATAACAAGATGAGACTCAGAAAAGTTTAAATATTTGCCCAGGATCACACAGCAAATTCATGGCAGCCCAGGATTCAAACCTTGATCTCAGACCTAAGTCAGGGCTTTTTCTTTACTCTGTTGCCTGAGAACAGTAGCATGACTTCATGAAATAAAAGCCATTCTTTCATATTGTTTACAAGTAGCTAAATCTTGTGCTGTTTTTATTTTTGGAGATAGCCTTTCTGGTATGTAGTCTAGGCTGGCCTGAAAATTTTAATTCTCTCACCTCAGCTTCTTCTCCTTTTCTCCTTCATCTTCTCTTCCTTCCCCACCCAGTGTGTGTGTGTATGTGTGTGTGTGTGTGTGTGTGTATGCATGTATGTGTGCAGGTGTACTCACTCATATGTGAAAAGCCAGAGGTCAATGTGGGGTGTCTCTCTTTTTTGAAATAGGGTCTCTGACTCACTGAGGCCTCATGGTTTTGGTTAAATAGACCAGTGAGCTTTGGGGAATCCTCCTGTCTCTGCACACACCACCACCACCACAACCACCACCACCACCACCACCACCATATTGTGGTTACACATAGGTGCCACCATGTTTGGCTTTTTCTTTTCTTTTCTTTTTTTTTTTCTTTTCTTTTTTCTTTTTTTTTTTTTTTGTTTTTTTTTGAGACAGGGTTTCTCTGTGTAGCTTTTGTGCCTTTCCTGGAACTCACTTGGTAGACCCAGGCTGGCCTCGAACTCACAGAGATCTGCCTGGCTGTGCCTCCCAAGTGCTGGGATTAAAGGCGTGTGCCACCACCACCCGGCAACCATGTTTGGCTTTTTGTGGGTGCTGGGGACCCAAGCTCAGGTCCCCATGCTTCTGCAATAACCTCTTTACCCACTGAGTCATCTTCCCAGGCCTGCCTCAGCTTCTTGAGAACTGGAGTTGCAGGCAGGTACCACCACGCCCAACTCTTTCCTGGGCCTCAGTAAGTAGTAAGGTTCTTCTAGTGAGAAGGTTAAAGCTAACGGCCACTTGAGGGGGAGACATTCTTAGTGAAGACAGCACATGCTTTGTGTGTGGATGTGTTTCCATTCCTGGACTCCAGGGTGGCAAACTTTCTTATTCTTCTTGGATAAAAGGGGCAGTAATGGTCTCTTCTGTTCATTGGCTTCAGAGCCAGCTTATCTAAAGCCATCCCTTCTTGGTAAAATTTCATCACCTGGGAAAAATCCGCCTTATTAGGTAAAGATTTTTATATTATAGAACTATAAGAAAGAGGAACACAGATCATTTGAAGCATCATTTCTTTTAAATAGTCAGCACATTACACTGAAGAGACGTTGTATCTTGAGATACAGTGGAAGAGCTGACCATGGGCAATTAATAGATTCCAGGATGATATATACTGCTGCACACAGACTAGGGACACTGTAGTAAATGCCTGCAACCAAGACTCCTGGGCACGAGCATCTGTCTCAAGAGCAGGGGAGCTCGGGGCCTGTGAGCCTGCTCTGGCTGCAGGTGGCAAGGTTCAGCTTTTCTAGATTAGATGGTGAACCAGGGGCCAGGTCACCACCACTTCAGGGAATGGAAATGCAAACATTCTTTTAGAGGGTGGGGCATGATTTTATTTGGGATGCTGAGAACAGAGCACTGTGAGTAGATGTATCAGTTAATAATGACTAAGTTCTTTATACATATGAGCTCACCTGATTTTCACATCATGCGTTTAGGTAGGTATTTTACCAATGAAAATGCTGTCCTGAGGTTTCTGTTGCTGTGATAAAACACCATGGCCAAACCAGCTTGGAGAGGAGAGGGTTTATTTCAGCTTACAGTTCCACATCACAACCTATCACTGAGGGAAGTAAGGGCAAGAACTCAGACAGGGCACGAACCTGGAGGCAGGAGCTAATGTAGACAGAGGCCACGAGAGTGTGGCTTACTGGCTTGCTCATCCTGCCTCCTTATAGAACCCAGGACCCAAAGCCCAGGGCTGCTAACCCCATACACACAATGGCCTAGGCCTTCCCACACCAATCATCAATCAAGAAAATGTACCACAGGCTTGCCCATGGGCCAATCTGGGGTGGGGCATTTCTTCAAGTGAGGTTCCTTTTTCCAAAATGACTCCAGCTGGTGTCAAGCTGAACTAAAACGAGTCATCACAGATGCGAAGTAATTTACCTAGAGTCATTCAGAAAGTTCGAGATGTACTTGCTAGGTCCACAGTGCAGCTGGTTCCCGTTTTAGCGACACTGCTAAGGAGTTAGGACCTGGACATTTAAAAACCACAGCTATTTCTTGTGCTGTTGTTACTTGAAGAAGCAGTGTGAAGTGGCTCCACTTTCCATCAATTCATGGAGCAATCCCAGAAACCCAGCTTTTCTTTGATCTCCATGCAAACCAATGAGAATGTTTGAGCTGATTAATTAATGATGGATGTTCTTATACATCATCCTCAATCTACTGATACATTCCTAACCATGAAGATACCAAGCAAATAGCAGAAATCAACCCAAACAAGCAGGAAGACGTTGAAAACCATAATCCTGTCAGTAGAGGACTAGTTCACAGAGAGACATGATGCTTATCTGGAACTTTGGATACTTCTCAGTTTTGTGTTATGGAGGTAAACTCTATGATCCTGAGGAAATAGGTTTTGTCACTTCTTTTGTCCTTTATTTTATTTTGTGTGTGTGTGTGTGTGTGTGTGTGTGTGTGTGTGTGTGTGTGTGTGTGTGATACATATGGAGGTCAGAGGACAGCGTCAAGTTGTTGCCTTCTGCTTTGTTTGAGACAGGGTCCTCCTGTTGTTTTATGGCTTCATACACTGGATAAACTGACCCCTGAACTTCTGGGATTCTCTTGGCTCCACCTCCCATCTTCCCTTTGAAGCACCGGGATTACAGGCGTTTGCACTGTGTCTGGCTTTTATAGGGGTTCTGGGGATTCAAACTCACATCCTCACGCTTTCACAGCAAGCACTTCGACCTACTGAGATGTCTCCATAGTCCTCTTTGGTCCTTTAAAATTCACATTTGCTCTTTTGTGTCTTTGGGAAACAGGGATGGAAGAACTGAGATTTTTTCCCCCCTCTAATGAATTGTAAAATTAATTAATGATAAAAAGCATTAGCTTCTCATTTTGTCATGTTTGCAGTTACATTGGACTTCTTTTACAAACCACGTAGTTATTGCTAATGAAATGGTTTGTAAGGATCATATTTGCATGGAGGGAGGATCCCGAGGCTAACAGCACAGACAGGCATGCTCCCCAGATTCCTGTCGCAGATCCTCTAACCTTTCCTTTGGTAATAGAGGTTGTCACTTGTGCGGAACTAAGTTGTGTGACAGCTGGGAGACCTTCATCGTGGAAAAACCAATTTCTCTGCCTGTTGAAGCAATTTCCACGACAGGAAGTGTTGGGACCGTGGCCTTGATTTCTAAGGACAGATGTATAAAAAATTGGTATGAGATCTAGCAGCTTAAATTTCATGGATGTGAGGAAAGTTTGAGATGGCTGAAATTTTTCTTTGTACATGTCTCTGAGAAATTTTGTGACTCAAAGTCCCCAAGGAAGAAAAAGAAAACTGTTTGACTTTGTAACACAGAAATTGGCAGTAAGAATGCTTAATTCTTTTCCTTGTGGTTATTTGTGTTTTGTAATGAAGGAGGCATAATAAAATACAAAACTAGGATTCTTGGGGCAGGGGAATCATTAGCAAGTAATTTGTTTCTGTGATTTCTCTTATGAACTCCCTTTTAGCTTTTGGTTTATTATTTCTAGAACGTTGCTTGTTTGAAGAAGGCAAAAAGATCTTCTAGGAGACTGCAAGGCCCTTAACATGACACATTTGGCAGGAGCCCCATTTAGAGACATTTTGCGTTAAACAGGATGAAAAGGTTACAGGTTGAGAGACACATGGTTGGCCCTGACATGAAATGGAGCATGGAAAGATTAGTGAGGTGTGCCTCTCATTGCCACCACCACTTTGTCTGCTGGCCTGTCCTGAACTGCTCCTGTCACGTAGGTTTGAGGAAGCTAGATTCTTTGAGCCCAGACTTACCCCTAACTTGAAGATCCATTGCTTCCTACTAGAGGCTACATTGGTATCATGGCTTCCCTGGTGAGTTACATTATGTTGAATAATTCCAAGTCTAACCTTCTAGAGAGCAGCAGGCATTCTCTGGGCCAGTCTATATTCCTCATCTAACCTTTCTACCTGATTTCCTATGACTCACATTGGGTACACATTGTAAATTTAACACACAACAATAACCTGTCTTGCAGAACTCACCAGTTGTGTATGTGTTTAGTTTTAATTTTTTTCACTGTCAATATATCAAGGTTATTAATTCCTCTCTCTTCCAGCTCTTGTGTCCTCAGAGCAGCTGGTAGAATCTCCAGAGAGTAGGGTTGAGAACCATGTGTGATTTTCAATTGCAAGAAGCTGAGAGGCTGAGGGTAGTTCAGCAGCAAAGCATTTTTCTCTCTTGTGGGCCTGGGTTGGATCCCCAGCCTTTACTCATGATCTCGAAGTTTAGACATGAGTCCACAGGAATTAGTTTGGATATCTTGCTAAACTCACGACTCCATTCAGCACTTGGATTTCGGCTAGAGCAGAGAGAGTGAGGTGGCCATGTGGAAGGGTCTCCCAGTATGTGTCTGAAGAGCTATTGTTGGCACGTTGGAAAGCAGCTGTTAGCTGTGTCCACAATGGACAGAGCAGCAGGGAACCACAGAAGGCAAATTCAACAGTAAAAATGCAGACATCAGAGGACTGGTCTTTCTTTTGATCAGGAAAAGGTACTGAGAGATCACCTTTCCCAAGAGGGTGAGTCCCAGTTCCCAAGGTTAGTGTTTGCATGTCTGCATGTTGAGCTGGGGGCTTGGGGCTTGCGCTTTGGTGTTTTCTGGCATTCCTTGGCCCCAAGTCCTTAATCATCAGCCCCCAGTACATGGTAAAGTGTTCCACCAAGGAGAGTTTGAAGGCTATTTCTTTCTGGAATTTGTGTTTCAAGTCTAGATAATTTTCTTACTGGGGAAGTATAAGTAAAGAAGAATATTCTGGAACTCATCACAAGAATATTTACAGAAACATCTTTTGTTGGAAGACACACATTTGTTCTTTTCAGCATTTTCTCTGCTGGATGTTGTCTTTTCATGCGAAAGTGATTTCTAGGTACCTTGGTTCTTTTCAGCTGTAGGATTGTGATCTGATAGGGATGCCAGAATCCTAGGGTGCATCTCAAACTCCCTAAACTAGGGAGGGGTTGTCTTTAAAACTTGTTCTTTATCTTGAGGTAGATGAGAGTGCAGAGATCTCAGGGAGCTCCTGGGAGCAGATGGAAATAAATGCAGATGCGCTTAGCATGGCAGAGAAGGCCCAGGTTTTAGTGGGCCTGGTTCCTTAACAGAGGGTTGAAGAAATGGACCAGGGCTCCCGTGTTGGAAGGGAGCCTAAAGACAAATTCTACTCACCCCTTTCATTTGACGGAGTGAAGTACGCAAGACCGAGATGCTAAGTGGCCTGCTGAAATGGCAGTTATTCAGGAGTGGTGCTGGGTTCTGTGTCCTATAAGACTGAACCAAGGAAAATGGCCAGTTTGGTGGATAAAAGCCATTTACACTGACAACTTCTATAATGGTGCAGCCTCATTCAGCATAGTATGTTTTTATTTTATTTTATTTTATTTTTTATCATTTTATTTTTTTTTATTTAAGAGTTCTTTTTTCACATTAGAGACCAATCACAGTTCCCTCTCCCCTTCCCACTGTTCCCACCCACCCTCCAATTTTCCTCCACCCAACCTCCTATCCAGTCCTCAGAGAAGGTAAGGCCTCCCAGAGGGAGTCAAGGAAGTCCTTGCAGTCCTTGCAGGACCAAGCTGCTGCATCAAGGCTGAGCAAGGCATCCCTCCATGGGGAATGGGCTCCAAAAAGCCAGTTCACAGCATAGTATGTTTTAAAGATCTATGCTATGTATATTTTAATTTTAGGAATGCCAATAATAACATTGTCTTTCTTCCATAATCAAGTAAGAGGATAGTAATGTAGGACTGATTTTGGAATACTAATTCTGAATCAGTAGCTCCTTGGTTTTTCTAAGCTGAGATTATATTGAGTAAAGACTATAATTATTAATATATGCATCACTCTTATTTTTTCCATTTTATTGCTGTGTGTATATGTATGTCTGTATGATGTGTGTGTATATGTGTGTTGGGTATGCAAATGCGATGGTGCACGTGTGAATGTCAGAGGATCACCTTCTGGAGGCCAGTTCTCCCCCTCCGCTTTCATGAGGGTTCCTGGTACTGAGCTTTGGCTGTCAGGCCTGCATTGCTGGTGCCTCTTCCTGCTCAGGCGGCTTTTTGGTCCTATAAATTTGGTCCTATAACCCTATCACTTTGAGTTTTTTTTTTTAATTAAGTGATATGATTCTTTGAAGGGCTTAGTATAGGTAGGGCCGGGCACACATTAAGTATTAATAATATTATTCAGTTCCTAATTGTACTAAAGAGGAAGAGAGCAAACTCATCAGGTACTACAAATTTATAAGATTTCTAAAAAGCACATTTACCTTTCTTGATATCTGGAGCACGTACCACACCTACTTGGACAGCAGGGACACGTCCTTACGTTATTTCCTATGCTAATCCTACATGTAGGGAATATACTTGGAGTGGTGTTCTGAATTTCGAGTCTGTTGCTTTTATGCACATCTGTGCGCCATGCAAGATCACGCAGCAGGAGCAAAGCAAACAAATGGGAATGTGCAGAAGAAAGCCACAAGCTCCTCAAGGGAGGGGCCTGTGTGCAGCAGTCACGGATGGCTCATTTTCCATTATGAGCAAAGGCCAGGTGCATAGCTGTGGCCCAGATGCTGTTGCTTGGCCACATGACTTACAATATGCCTTAAACACTGGACACAGGACCATGTCCCATGTTTGTCTGTTCCTGCCTCATGGATCAGCTAATATCTCCACTGCTTGGGCTCAGAGATACCCATGTGTAAAGTGTTTGTCAGAGAATCCCTCATGACCCATGACACATCAAGAGCAAATATTCTGTCAAGCAGCTCGACACTTGGGGGAAGAGTTACCACCCTGGGGTAAGAATAGGTTGAGGCACTCCCAGTTCTGAGGACAAACAACTTCCCTAGCAGCGAACTTAAGAGGTTCCTTCTCCTCCCTTTCAGGACCTCCAGTCTGCCATCCTTTCTCCTTGGTAGGTGTTTTTAATTTTTTTTTTTATTCTCTGCTGCTGATGGCCACTGCATGAATCCATGGAGGAGATGAGCAAGTCCCAGACAAGGTCTCTTGGGACGTGGCTTGTGGTGTGAGGGATTTTCACAGCATCATCCTAAATGTCCCTAGTATCTTCATGTTGAACCAGCCCCTCCCATTTATTTCATCATCTTTCTTTGACGTTCTGATTGCGAGCCTAGACTTCACTGACAGCTACCTCTCCAGTGCTTCATCATCTTTATGCCTTTAATTTATCCACATGACTTTTGCTGTTATGGATGGAAGCAAATTTTAATCTTTAGAAGAGAGTACTAGCCTCTGTTTTTAACTATGATGTGGACATTAGTGCCTAGGGGTATCTATGGGAGGGTAAAAACACTCACTGAGAATGAGATGAGGTTGGCTTCAGTCACAGCCTTGCAGGAGCCCAATACCATAACCTTCACATAGCAACTTTGCAAAGTATTGCCCTCCATTTAATGGAAACTCAGAGATTCAAAGATATTAGTCAGCACATGTTCACACAGCAATGATTAGCACAGCTCTCTGACCTTTACTAAAGTGATATACACTCTTGCTACTGGACAGGCTCAGCTGAGATGGCATTCCGTTCTTCGGAGGCCTGTGAGAAAGATGGGCACAGCTACGTCAGCCTTGTGAAGTACAGAGAAGTAGCACAGAGCATTGTGACTTTATAGTTGATCAAGTTTGTGACTGCAGAGTGCATTGATCCATCCCTTCAGAACACTTGCTCTGAGTTTTGGCTCAAGGCTCAGCTGTAGTATCCTGGGAATGAACATGGAGGAGCTTTACCCTGGATTGGGGCTTCTTATAGATTTTCCACTTGTTGCCTATTTTTACCAGCAAAATTTTATGAGACCCTGCATAGACAGGCTATATAAAGTAGGTACAAAATAAAACACTTACTGATAATAAATTATAAGGAAATTTGTGAGGCAATTCTTTGGTACCCATATAATCTTATTGTTTATTAAAGATGAACACAAACACATACACATGAGATGGATATGATTGCTTATTTTTTTATAGAGGATTAAATCTTGGCTGAATATTTGATACTAAAGGATGTAAAGCATCTTCAACACTATTCAGGATTGATTAGCATTTTAATTTTGTAAGAATTGATGTTGACAATGCTTCTTTGCATACACACATTCTAGAAAATGGCAGAAGTCCGTCTTAGGACCATCTCAGAAACAGCTAGAAATTCTGTTGTAATCCCAGACCAAAGTTCACTGAATGATATTTTAAAATGAAACTTAGCTGGGCAGTGGTGGTGCACGCCTTTGATCCCAGCACTCGGGAGGCAGAGGCAGGCAGATCTCTGTGAGTTCAAAGCCAGCCTGGGCTACAGAGTGAGTTCCAGGAAAGGCTCCAAATCTACACAGAGAAACCCTGTCTCAAAAAACAAAACAAACAAATAAACAAACAAACAAAAAACTTAAGACAGCAAGTCTTAAGACTGAAATATCAAATATGCTAACACTATACAATCCTGAGACATACTAATACATACTTACATGTAGAGAAGTGATGGTATGAAAACGCTGGAAATCTTTGTGTTCTGTAAATTATGACATTAACATTAGCGCCTGGGAGCAAACCAGTATGCTTCTATAAGAGCGGGAAGTCGGATTATAGTAAAAACACTGTGGTTGCTAACACACAGTCTTGAGTCTGCGTGGAAGTGTTCCAGACTACATGTTGGCCTTTGGTGGCATGAGAGGATGAGCAATGCAAACTGTGCATATTAGGCGTCCAGCTGCGGTGACGTCATCTGGTGCTATGTAAGTAAGCATTCCCAGAAACCCATGGATTCCGGACACGTGGAATTTCTGGTTGTTGTGTGTTTAAACATCTTTACAGTTGCTGAATTTTTTGAAATCCCCACATGCATCCAGTTGCATCACCCTACATGGGTCACAACGCACAGTCTAAGAAGCTTTGTTCTGAATGACAGGTGAGTCCCACAGTATTTGTGTGTGTGTGTGTGTGTGTGTGTGTGTGTGTGTGTGTGTGTGTGTGTGTGTGTGTGTGTGTGCAAGAGCAGGAGATAGATTACCTGATAAAAGTAATTGGCACACTGGTGACTTTAGAGATGGGAGAGACTCCTGGAGACAGGAGAGGTTTTGTGTGTGCTAAACACTCCTTTCTTCCCCTCCATGAAATGAGGCCCCAGCAGTGGCATGGAATTGTTTTAGGAGGTTGTAAAGTTAAGTTTTCCATTTTGGTCAACTATAGATTTGCACAAGATTAAAGGAAACAACACAGAGAAATCCATGTACCTTTAATTAGCTGTGGTGTGAAGGGCTAGAGATTCCCAGGGCTGATCAAAACTGGTCTATAAACCTGGATAAAAGAGACACGTTTTCTTCACCAGCTCTGTGTATCTGTGGAATTATGGAAAATAAGATTCAAGGTGCTATATAAATGTTATTGCTTCTCTGCCTCCTCTTCTTCCTTCTTTCTCTCTCTTCTCCCTCCTTTATTTTTCTGTCTCTCTTGTGACTTAGCAATTATCCAACCTAGTTTCTCTCCCTCTCTCCCATCTTTCTGTTAATTTTTCAAGTTACATACAAAGTGATAGGTTTCACTATGGCATTTTTAACGTGTGTATCATTTATTATACTTTGTTCTAATCCTTCCTCCTCTCTTTTACTGTCCCCCTAATTCCCCCCCACTAGTCTTTCTACCCCCAAACATTTCTAATTCTGGCTTACCTGTCACGTGTATTCTCCTCTCTCTTTCCTCTTCCCCCTCTCCTGTAAGGTATCTTCCTTCCCCTCCTGGACTGCTTTCTCTGTTAGCATGGTATACACACACACACACACACACACACACACACACACACACACACACACACACACACACTTTCTCCCCCTCCTGGACTGCTTTCTCTGTTAGGATGGTACACACACACACACACACACACACACACACACACACACACACACACACACACACACACGCAGAGGAGGGTACCACTAGGTCAAATAGAAGCTCTATTTTCAGTTGGTTGAGAAATCTCCACCCTGGTTTCTAAGGTGGCTGTACCAGCATACAGTCCTCCCAGCAGCGGATAAGTCCCCTTCCCCACATCCTCGCCAGCATTTGCTGTCATCTGTTTTATTGATAATAGCTACTCTGACTGGGTGCCATGAAATCTCAAGACAGTTTTTTTTTTTTTTTTAGTTTTTCGAGACAGGGTTTCTCTGTGTAGCTTTGCGCCTTTCCTGGGACTCACTTGGTAGTCCAGGCTGGCCTCGAACTCACCGAGATCCACCTGGCTCTGCCTCCCGAGTGCTGGGATTAAAGGCGTGCGCCACCACCGCCCGGCTTCAAGACAGTTTTAATATGCATTTCCCATGTAGCCAAAACTATTGAACACTTTAACATATTCACTGGCCGTCGGAGAACT